>NC_057765.1:18328085-18688251 GCF_010389155.1 Erigeron canadensis
TTAAAGGCTCTTAAAGGACCTTTACGAGGATTGCTATATTAGACCAGATTCAAAAGAGTATTGATGTTCGGTAAAAGGTCGTCACCCCTGGTTATAATATTAGATCATGAAAGAACAAGCGCTTGACAGAGTGTCAAGACGACTTACAACCCATGCACTAACGTGCAACGTCCAAACAAACAGTGGCAATCTACATAGATAGACGCTAGCTAGTAATATTCAAATGCTAACAAACAAAATATACAAGACTATTTTAATAAAAATGGAATATCCCATGAAGTCAAATAGTTCTCCACTCTCATCGTCCTCTTGTACCTGCAAGTTGCCAGCTTGAAACGAACCGTAGAAAGAATCTGATCAATAACATCCCTGGTCTTTTTCTCTTTTGCCAGATGTAATAAACTGAAGCAATAAGCACGAGCTTAGAAACAACACTCTTAATCGACGTTGTCTTAGCAAATGGATCCATCTCGCGTATAATATCATCCCAAATTCCATTCTAATTGCATAAACCAGCCATGATGCTAACTTGACGCCATACCCGTATAGAAAATGAACATTCAAAGAAGAGATGACTATGTGAATCAGGTTGTACCCCACACAAAAAGCACACGAGAGGAATAGCAAACTGTGGATGGATATCCCACGAACTGAGCACATCCTGGGTCTTCAGTTTCTGCTTGAACACAAGCCACAAAATAAAAGAATGTTTTAGGATCCGTTGGCTAAACCAAACAAAACTATACCAAGATACTTTCAAAGCTGAATGCCTTAAACTCTCCCAAACTCGTGCAACTGAAATATCATGAAGTCCATATCGATCCTTCCACATTAATTGATCCGAGTTTCCATCTTGAAGTGTCGGGACAACAAGACAAGGAACTCTAGAGTTCCACGCATTAGGCCACTTCCATGCATCGTTAACTACAATATCGCATACTTTGTCCTCTAGATGTAACCCAGCACCATAAATCAGACGAGGCGATACATAATCAATAAGCGGACCATAATCAGTCTACACATCATCCCATGCAGACGCTAACTTCCCATTACCAAGTTTGAAACAGAAAAACGATTTCACAATAGACCGAATTTGTAAGAGTGAATCCACTTTGCCCACAAGGGACTCTTTATGGCTAAGTAGGTTACGAATATGAGTGGTTAAGAGAGCTACATTAAATTGTTCCAAACGACGCAACCCTAGACCCCCTTCATCTTTTGGCAAACAAACTATTTCCCATGCTACTTTAGCCTTACGTCGCTTAAGTTCATCTTCACACCATAGAAAACCACGAATAATCTGGTCAATATCCAATAGTGTACTCGATGGAAGCATAAAAACCGATGACCAATAGACATGAAAAGATGATAGAACTCATGAAATCAACTGTAAACGACCCCCAAATGATAGGAACTTATTTTTCCAATCATCTACCCGCTTTTTGACTCTATCAACCAGAACTTTACAATCACCAATCATAAGCCGTGAAGATATAAGAGGCACTCCTAGATACTTGACCGGCAAAGCACCCTCATCAAACGGTATAACCCCACGAATAGCAATTTTAACATGATTGAGAACATTACAAAAATATGCAATACTCTTGGGATACTAGGAACCAAACTTGACACCTGCTTGAACTCATCCAATACATCCATAATAATCTTTTCCGATTCAACATCGCCACGCAAAAAAATAAATAAGTCATCAGCAAAGCATAAGTTGATTACTTCATGTTCTTCACATAGGCCGTGAAACCGAAATGAACCAGCTTCATTAACTTTACATTTCAGGATCAACGTAAGCACTTCCATAACCAAGGTGAAAAGGTATGGAAAGAGAGGGTCACCTTGACGGAGACCCCTTTCTCCCTTAAAAAAACCATGTAAGCTGCCATTAATATTCAGAGAGAAAGAAGTAGTAGTAACACACTCCATAATCCATGAAATCATCTGGTCATGAAATCCAAAGCCACACAAAATAGACCTTAAAAAATTCCAATTGACGGTGTCATAAGCCTTTTGAATATCAACCTTTAGAGCACAGCATGGGGGACCTCTGTCTAAGTGATAGTTATGCATAATCTCCTGAGTTAACAAAATATTATCTGTGATTCGACGACCGGGAACAAAAGCAGACTGATTAACAGCCACCAAATGCTCAAGACAACCTTTGAGCCTATTCGCTAGTATCTTCGTGATGCATTTAAAAATAACATTACCAAGCGAAATTGGTCTATCATTGGTTACTCAAGATGGAGTTGGAACCTTAGGTAACAAGGCAATTACCATGTAATTTAACTCCTTAAGTAATCTTCCAGAAATAAAGAAATCTTGAACGGCTTTAGTAACCTCGACACCAATTAAATCCCATGAACTCTTAAAAAAGCAAGAAGAAAACCCGTCTGGACTTGGTGATTTATCATCGCCCATCGAAAACATTGCTTCTTTTACTTCCAAATCCAAGACCGGCTTAATCATTGCTAGAGCATGTTCTTGAGAGAGAACAGTAGAAAAAAGACCATCTAACTGTAACCTTCGTGAACAAGAAAGAATGTGCTTGGACGAGTTTAAGGAGGCTGCACTTGATGAGGAAAAGTTCCTGAAACAAAAGGCAAAAAACAATTGGTTACAGGTGGGCGATTCTAACACTTCTTTTTTTCACAATACTGTTAAGTGCAGGAACCATAGGGGGAGAATTAGATTATCAAAGATTCGCAAGGCACTTTGTATGAGGGTGGCGATGTCCCGGAAGCTTTTGTGAAGCATTATGAAATCTTTCTGGGGGAGAAAATAAAGTAAATCTATTGCCACCTAGTGATATTTTGAAAAACAAGTTGATGGGCATAACGCTATTAATATGGTTCGACGAGTAACAGATGAGGGGATTAAAGCTGCTATGTTTGCGATTGGTGATAATAAGGCACCTGGGCCTGATGGGTTTACATCGGTATTCTTCAAGAAATCTTGGGATATTGTAGGAAAGGATGTATGTAATGGAGTGTAGGATGTTTTCAGGAATGGGACTTTGTTAAAAGGAGTGAATCAGACCATCATTGCTTTGGTCCTAAAGGTATCGACACCATCTTTTATCAATGATTATAGACCTATAACCTGTTGTAATGTGATTTATAAATGTATTAGTAAGTTGCTTACAGATAGGTTGAAAGAGGGACTTGATGATGTGGTTAGTATAAACCAATCTGCATTCATCCCGGGTAGAAATATTTTGGACAATATATTATTTACTCAGGAGATTATGCATGGGTATCATATTAATAGAGGACCTCCTAGATGCGCTTTTAAAGTTGACATACAAAAAGCATATGACACGGTTGATTGGAAGTTTTTTGTATGATCATGCTCAGATTTGGCTTCCATCCTAAAATGGTAGCTTGGGTTATGTCTTGTGTCACATCTACTTCATTTTCTATTGCAGTTAATGGTAACCTTCATGGGTTCTTTAATGGAAAACGGGACTTAGGCAAGCTGACCCCATGTCTCCTTACCTTTTCACGTTGGTTATGGAAGTTTTGTCATTATTATTACAATATTCTGCTAACTCTAACCAAGCGTTTCGGTTTCATAAGGGATATGAAAAAGAAAGGATTATGAACGTGTGTTTTGCTGACGACTTGTTTCTTTTTGCACGGGGTGATGTGGATTCAGCGATAACGATTTTGGACTCTCTTAATGCATTTAGAGATATGTCGGGGTTGGTACCTAGTATTTCAAAGAGCACTGCTTTCTTTTGTAATATTCCAATGCAGGTGAAGAGTACTATTTTGGAGGTGATGCCATTTGAGGACGGACAACTCCCTGTCCGCTATCTGGGTGTACCTCTCATCTCAACGAGACTTGTTTATAGGGATTGTCCGGTGCTAGTTGAACGAATGGACAACCGTATCAACAATTGAAGAAACAAGACCCTTTCTTTTGCAGGTAGATTACAACTCATTCAATCAGTTTTGTCTCCAATGCTTACATATTGGGCTACTGTCTTCATACTACCTAAAAGGGTTATAATTGAGTTAGAACAGCGAATGAGGAATTTTCTATGGAAACAAGGGTCGACTCCTAGAGGTAGATCGAAAGTTGCATGGAAAACGGTGTGCACTCCAAAGCATGAAGGTGGTCTTGGGATTAAAAACATCTCAGATATGAATAAAGCTCTTATGGCAACGCATGTGTGGTGCATTGTGACTAACCGTAATTCCCTATAGGTAAAATGAATACATTCACATAAGCTAAAGGGGCGAAGCTTTTGGGATATCCCAGCTAAAGCGGGTATGAGCTGGGGATGGAGGAAGTTACCGCAAATAAGACAACATATAAGCCTATTTTTCTGGTCGAAGCTTGGTGATGGTACTTCTACATCGATGTGGTTTGATAAATGGGATAATGTAGGTCCTTTGAGTGAACACATTACCCCTAGAGATATAGCTACTGCTGGTTTCTCCTTGTCAACTAAGGTGGCTGATCTAATTGAAGATGGATCATGGACTTGGCCTGTTGCATGGCTTCACCTTTTTCCGGTTCTTATAAATTGTCAAGTACCCATCTTATCCAATTCACAACAAGATAAAACCATTTGGTATAATGATGAAGGTAAGGGAGATGGATTTCACAGCAGCAAACGTTTGGGAGATGATCCGGAATAAAAGTAATAAAGTGGAATGGGTTAATTTAGTATGGTTCTCCAAGTGCATTCCCCGACATGCGTTTCTCCTATGAAACAAAAACTTAAAACTCATGACAAGATGAAGCCATGGGATGTTGGGGGGGGGGGGGGGGGGCTACTAATCTTAATCTTGTTTGTTGCTCTTTGTGTAAAACAGGTCCTGATTCTCATGAGCATCTTTTTTTCGAGTGCCCATTCTCATCTCAAGTTTGGTCCCTGGTTAGAAAGATGGCAGGATTGGAGAATGTTTCGAATCACATGTTGCATGTCATGGCTGCCTTAATACCAATATCCAAGATCAATTCAGCTAGAAGTGTGGTGGGTAGACTTGTATTTGCAGCAACAGTTTACTACATTTGGCAGTAGCGCAATGCGCTTATGTTCAGCAAAAATATGAGGACTCCTAATATACTCAGTAATACAATACTGGAGACAGTTAGATTAAAATTGGTAGCTTTTAGGTTCAAAGGGAGCAGGATAAACAGCCTGATTCTTGAAGAATGGAAGCTCCCTAAAAGCCTCTTAGTTGATGGTGACCCCTAATAGCATCGTGTACGGCTAGCATCACTGCTGCTGATCTCTAGTAGTAGGATCGTTAGCTGTATATTTTATTCATGTAATGCTTTGATGCGTGTTTAACCTTATATGGCCTGTCATGTAAGGAATTAATGTGGCATTCAACCATGTTAGTTGTGATGTACTGTTAAAGTTGTTGGTATAAAAGTTTAAGCGGGGTATCCCTTTACCCAAAAAATAATTATTTGAAAAGAGAATGACTGAAGTGAAAATTAGGAATTAAAGAAACTTCCTAATTATCACTTAAAGGGGTCGGTTTTGAAAGGCTTAGGAAAGCCTTGACTAAACTTGTCCATCAAGTTTTTTAAACCCTAACAATTATCCCTATATATAGGGGTTAAGGTTTAAGGGTTTTGTGTGACAACTAAATTTGTAAAAACCAAAATAAATCCTCTCTTTTCTCCTCCCTTGTAAATCAGCCGAAACCCTTTAAGGGTTGTTTGGCTTTGTGACATTCAAAATCCATATGAAACTACATATATATAATTAATGCTTATCATTAATTATAGCCTGATTTGTTTGATTGTAACAAAGGGTTTACCGTTCATGGGTTTTGATATTAGGGAGATACACAACGGGTTTGTGAGTTTGTGATCGGGTACTAGCATACATCATAGGGGTATCAAGTGTGCGATCGTAGAGGTGTTTACTTTAAACCCTAATTATTTTTGGGTAAAAGGTTACCCCGATGATTTTATTATAAACAATCCATAACAACAAGTAATGTAACTGATTGTTACATTAGATAATGTGAATGACATGTCATACACATTCAAACAACTAGCCTAGCTAGACAACCAATAATCACAAAAACCAGATTACAAACAATACCAAAAACATATTTCATAACAAATTAGCCATGCTCGTCTTCATCTTGCTTTGGTAATCTCCATTCCTCTACAATTTATTTTGGCTTTTGAATCTAAGGGTGACTAACTTCAACCGAACCGTGCGCATAATCAGGTCAGCGATGATTTCCACATTATGGACACCTTGTGTAAACAATCTTGCATTCTGTTCCTGCCAGATAGAGTAGGATGTCGCAGCAACAAGGATCCTACTAATCACGCTTTCAACAGTTTTTTGTTTGGATCTTTGAATGAGACAGTTTGCAATATCTTCCTAAGACTTCGACACATCATTCATATTTGCCATAACCTTTATCTTCCTCCAAACCTATAAGGAGAAATGACATTTAAAAAACAAATGTGAGCAAGAATCAATCCCCGTTTTGCACAAGGGACAACACATGAGTTTCAAATTAGTCTCGCTCCCTGCCTCCCATGCCTTCATGCGGTCCTGAGTCTTCAATTTGTTTATAAAGACCAGCCATAAATGGAAGGCATGGCGGGGCATTGTGAGAACCAGATGATATTAACCCAATCTACTTCACCCTGTTTCCTTCTCAACGACTCCCAAACCACTTTAGAAGAGAAGTCAGTCTCTACACCATTCGAATCTTTCCATACATTCTGATCTTCATTATCATTAACCTATATGCTTGGTGTGTGAATAAGAACATGGAACAGGTTATACCAAGCTTCCGGCCACAACCATTGATTATCACAAATAAGATCAACCATTTTACTATTCAGATTGAACCCGATATTTGCTATCATTCTTGGAGTGATGAATAAGTAAAGGGCTCTCCATACACCATTTATCTGTCCATACAAATGTATTCAGTCCATTGCCAATCTTTTTCCAAATAATCAGTCTGATAATGTCTCGTATTTGTAGCAATTTTGGGTAAAGGTTACCCCGATGAAGTATTATACCACAACAAAAATCAGAGTTTAGTACAAGAAATGTGATAGGGCATCACATTTATTCACATATATGACATGCCCATATATGTGTTAAACGAGCTAAAAACACAGCAAACAAATACAACCACCTACAAACTAGAAATTGAAACAGAATTGTAGGACATCAGCAGACGAGATTAACATTAATCATTAACTTGCAACAGCAGGCTGATGAGTAAGTTCCAATCCCAAATCAAATTCTTGACAGCCAAAGTATCTTTAAACTTCATTCCAAGCAACTTAAGTCGAACAGTATGGATAATAATATCGCTAAGCACTTGATGCGTACAAATCTTATTGCTATGTAGTCGATTGTTCCTTTCTTGCCAAACAAAGTATGTAGTAGCAGCAAACGTAAGCCTTGCTACCACACTTTTAAGAGATTTCTTGGCTGAAAGAGGAATCAACCAATCAACAATGTCATCCAACTCATACTTCCACGAGGTGCAACCACATAAAAATTCGAACCTTTTATCTTATAGTCATGTATCCATTGTACCCATAGCAACTTCCTTTTGTTGATTATAGACTAGATGTGTCGAGCCATAAGAGCTTTGTTAACATCTGCTATCCTTTTAATACCAAGGCCTCCCTTATATTTGGGCAAACAAACTGAATTCCAAGCCACTTTTGATTTATTTTTTTCGTTGCAATAGATCCCTGGCTCCATAGAAAATTCCTCGTTTTCTTTTCTAGGTCATTGATAATACGAATAGGTAAAATGAAGACCATGGCCCAGTAAATATGCATCGATGAAAGTACTGAATTGATCAATTGAAGCCTACCCGCCAATGACAAGGATTTTGATTTCAAATTATCAATTCTACTCTCCATTTGTTCGACTAATATTCTACAATCTTGAAATTTAGTCGAGTAGATATAAGAGGGACTCCAAGATAACGTACTGGTAGGATGCCTACTTCAAACGACATAATGGACAAGATGGCTTGCTTAGTATGGTCCGGTACATTGCATAAAAAAGCTGAACTCTTTGGAAGGCTAATCCAGAGATGTTTTTGAAGGTAGTAAATGAATCCATGAGAATCGTTGCTGACCTTACATCCCCTCTCGCAAATAGGAAAAGATCGTCTGCAAAACAAATATTGAGAATCCTTTTACTGCGTTGAGCATGAAATTGGAAGCCATTCGACTCTGTGGTATTCCGCCTCAGAATAAGTGATAACACCTCCATAACAAGCGTAAAGAGGTAAAGTGACATTGGATCTCCTTGTTGTAGACCACGTTTTCCCTTGAAATATCCATACACATTACCATTAATACTCAGGGAATACGAGACACTTGTGACACACTCCATCATCCACCGGATCATTCTTGAATGAAACCCAAATCCTCGAAGGCACTCTTACAGGAAATCCCAGCAAACAGTGTCATATGCCTTCTATATATCCACCTTAAATGCACATCTAGGCGGACCTCGATTTAGATGATAGTTGTGCATTAGTTCTTGAGCTAAAAGAATGTTATCCGATATTTTCCTTCCTGGGATGAACGCGGACTGATTGATATCAACCAAGTCTTCTAAAGCAGCTTTGATTATGTTAGTGATTATTTTACTAATGCACTTATAGATAACATTGCAACACGAGATTGGGCGATAGTCAGTAACTTTTGCGGGAGTTGATATCTTAGGAATAAAGGAAAGAAAGGTATGGTTGAGTTCTTGTAACAATCGTCCATGACAGAAGAAGTCTTGAACAACTTCTGCAATCTCTTTGCCAACAATACTCCATGACTTCTTTAAAAAAGCCGAAGTGAAACCATCTGCTCTCGGAGCTTTATTTTCGCCAATTTAAAAGATAGCATCTTTCACATCCTTGGACGAGACACTCCTAACCATATCAGCGGCAGTATCTTGATCCAAAACCGTGGTGAACAGCCCTTCACAATTCAAAGGGTTAATCACACTTTCGGTTCCTAATAAGTTCTTATAATGTGTCACCAACGCCTAAGAAATTTCTCCTCTTTCAAACACCGTACCATTGAGGTCCTGTATCATTGAGATTCCTCCTGTGGTTTTTGCTTTTGAGAGAGTTGTGAAAGTAAGCCGTTTTTGAATATCCTGATGCTAACCAATTAATCTTCGCCTTTTGCTTCAAGAAACACTCTTTATCAAATGAGACTATTTTAAAATCTTCAAGAACCTTTGCTTCTTGCCATCATAGTGATTTATCATGTGGGCTTAGATCAATCATCATCTGCAGCTGATCTAATTCCTTTCTCAGAGAAGATACTCTTTCATGTAGATTACCTTGTTCATTTAATAATTTACGCATCGGGGTTTCAGACTTTTTAGTTAACTACACAAAACATCTTGTTTCCCTTTATCTTCTCCTTCCACGCCTCTTCCACTGCACTTAAGAACCCAGATTTTTCTGTGATAAAATTTGCGAACTTAAAGGACCTTGGTCTGCTTCTCGAGATTGTAGGCAACTTTATGATGCAAGGTGAATGATTAGAAATTCTGTACGGCTGAAAAACTGCATAAGAAATTGAAAATTCATCCCTGGATTGTATATTTCCGATGACTCGATCTATTTTACTCAGAATTCCCACTCCATTTTTCGGTTTTTGCGTCCAAGTAAAGTGAAGCCCAGTGGTATTAACATCCATTAGCTCAACCTCTTCAATACATTCTTTGAACTCTCTCATTGAGATAGTAATCTTAGATGACCAAGAAGTACTATCCTCTAACTTAAGAGCTGAGTTAAAGTCCCCCATAACTACCCATGAAGCATCTCGTGTAACAGATTTGTGAGTACATAGATTCTGCCATAAGTCCTGTCTTTGTTGATAGTCATTACTAGCATAGACAAACGAGCAAAAGATTACTTTTTTAATCAACTTTAAACACAATCTGTACATGTATTACTTGGTTAGATTGTGACAGAACCATTACATCAAATCATCAACGACATCCGAGTTCCATCAAAGTATAATTGGAGTACCCTTATCACAACATGTACCGTTAGATGTCCAGTCCCATGACCTAAAAACTTTCCTACATACGTTAAACATCTAGACATGCCCAAATAAACCGGTTCCTCAAGAACCGGTCCCAAATAACCAGAATTGGAATTGAAAAAAATCGGTTCTTGAGGAACCGATTCTGGTTCTTGAAGAACCGATCCGTTTGGAACTGGTTGCACTTTCAGTCCCAAAAATCGGTTTCATACCAGTTCCAAATCAATTCAGTCTCGGTTCTTGGACAAAAAAACCAAAAAAAACTGGTCAAAAGTTTATCAAACCCGGTTATAGTTCTTGAAAAACCGATTTTTCGTCATGTTAACTGGAATCGGTTCCCAAAAAAAAACCGATTTGCCCATGACTAATAACATCAGATCATGGACACTGGTAAAATATTTTACCCATTGATGAATATTTACGAATTTATGGATCATATAAAACCTATCAACATGAGAACGGGAAAAGGTATCCGCACCCCTCATGCCTATAGCGGATGACGAACACATGCTAAGTGAAGGGGTGAAAAGCGTTAAGCGTGCCCAACTGAAGAACGGCGCGTATGGGAACGTGTCTAGGTCACATTTTTGTAGTCAAGAGTTTGCAAATCACGTGTCACAAGTGATGTGGCTTTTAAACTACTTCTAAGGTGTGCCGCACCAACCACAAATAGGAAATGTCCAAATAAATATGATTAACTAGTAACGCTTTTTGGTCTTTTTGGCATGATCTTGACAAAACAATTTTTCTTTTTTCTTTTTAACAAGAATTTTTTTTTTTACCCGGACTTTGCGACATATCGACGCCGCATCATGCATACATACATCTACCATTACCTAAAAATTTGGACACTTTAAGTTAATATAAGAAGTAAAAAATAATGGATAGATAAAGTTGAAAACACCGAGAGTACGATAGTATAAGTTAAAAACTTTATAATAAGAGATAAAAAATAAAAAATAAAGATTT
This sequence comes from Erigeron canadensis, assembly GCF_010389155.1. NCBI lineage: Eukaryota > Viridiplantae > Streptophyta > Magnoliopsida > Asterales > Asteraceae > Erigeron > Erigeron canadensis. Next base: position 18,339,102 of record NC_057765.1, read on the forward strand.
GATAATTAAAGTTAAAAACCTAAAAGTCAGAAAATTAAAATTTTTGTTACTTAAGTTTCTATAAAAATGTTAGACTAAAGTTAAAAAAACCTAAAAGTTAAATGGTAAAAATAAGAAACTTTAAAAGTATACTATGGTAAAATAAAAATTTTTTTATAAAAAAATTGCTACAGTTCCGAGTTGCTACAGTGTTCCGAGTTGCCACAATACGAATCGCTACAGTAGCCTTAGCTACAGTGAATCATCTCACAAGGTTGACTTTTATGCTTTGTTATATACTAGATTAAACCTCGTGCGTTGCACGTTTATCACATTTCATACCATTCCTCGATAATCATAACTAAAGATAAAGTGATTCCAAACATAAGAAAATTACATATAGTTTTAGTTTTCAAATATGTCAATTCAGTGATTTTAAACTATACTATCTTACGTATAAATAATAAAAAAGTAATAAATATAAAGATTCAATATATTATTATAATTTTTGGTACGTGGGTAAACGGGATTTTTGTCCTGAGTGCATATTAATATTATATTTTTATTTATTAAGGTCTTTCTATATTTTTTCCCTGTTTTGACCGGAATTCTTTATAAAAATAGTCTTTTTTTACTTTTGAGTAAAGACAAAACTGTTTATATCTCACCTCACTATGTATGGATTGGGCTTTGTTGTTGTTTTTACATATAATCTTCTTATAATTTTGGGCTCTTTAGTCGACAAAGATAAAAAAAAAATGATAAGAATTATTTGTTTGGCAACAAATATAAAAGTAATTACTTTATTCATAAAATAAATATAAATGTAACACCCAATGTTTTTTTGATGAGTTTTGTATCTCAATACCTTAATCGTGTATGAGAAAGGTTGAGATATTGACAGTCATATCTCTACCTAGGTAAATTAACTTCTTTCATGTTCTATCCAAATAATATATTGGTATTTAATTAAATATATTGTAATGCAAAATGAATTATTCGATAAAAAAATCATATGAATGACACATAATATTTTATTTTTGCTATAATGGATTTGAGAGATAAAAATAAGTAGTGACCGTTTGTTAACAAACTAAAAATCAATATAAATAATACATGGCTTAAAATTGAATAGAATAAAATGAAAAAAAAAATCTCGACAAAATTACATTAAAAGGTAAAAGAAACAAAAACCGATTGAACTTTCAAAACTTTTAGAATATAAAGACATTAACTTTTAACTTCAATGTTTTGTCAAGATAAAGGTTCATTAGTTTGGGATATAAATCAATGAATAAAAACCAATTTTTTTTTTAAACATTCAGAGAAACCTCACCTTCATACAAAGTTATATTTGGGATTGATTGACTTGAAAAGTTTGATGTAATATGTAACAAAAAACAAACAAAAAATTAGGGGAATAGCCGAATACATGGACAATTACATTATGCTTCATTACTTTTGGGATATGTGAAAATAAACAAAAATCAATTTAGATTAATTGGCAACTCTAAGATGATACCTATACAACATGCATAGGTATAAGTTTACGTGTTAATTTTTTGAGAGACAAACAACGTGAGAATGCCACATAGGAAAAAGATAACGTGACGACAGAAATATGTCACGTCATCGCTTTGAGATAAAAAAAATTATATATATATATATATATATAGAGAGAGAGAGAGAGAGAGAGATAACTTTCTGATAAGGACGGCTACTAACACAAAGCAAAAAATTTAAATAATTAACGAACTAAGAAAATTAATAATTTTAAGCAATATTACATAATACTCACGGAGCGAATAAACAAAGTCAGAATGTTATAGAAGAATGGAGAAAAACATATAAAATTTGAAGTAACCATAGCAATTAGCAAGTATATTGATCCTCATGTATATTTGGAATTTATTCTTTGAGCTTTTAATATAAGGGTTAAAAATTTGTTAAGAAAGATGTCGACGTCTTTTTCATCTAGTATTTAGGTTTTGGTTTTCAACAAATAAATAACAATTACTTTGAAGTTCGAGTGACCAAAGTGTTACTCAATTCTACATAATTGTCGCAGGTTCGAGTCTTTGTTTGAAGTTGTTTTTTAATTTATATTTTAGGTAGAGATAGATATGGTATTAAACAAATGCTTAGGTGGCAGCTTACGTGACAACGTTTAAGAAACTAACGACGTGAGATCGCCACTTAGGAAAAAGATGTGGCGAGCAAATAACCATGCCACGTATGTACTTTGAGATAGAGAATTATATATATAGAGAGATAAATTAATGTTTTCATAAATTTATTTAAGATATTCTAGGTTATTATACAATAGAAAATGTTTGCGTAAGAGATACTTCGACTTGTGAACCCGTTCGATCTTAATAATAACTCTAAGTAAAAACTTGTCATTTTAAAAGAACTGTCCTATAAATTAATATAACTTCAACCATCATACTTTATAATATCAAACTTTTTTTTTTAACGGCATTTAAAAGTTTATTAAAAAAACGTTAATAAGAAACTAACAAGTACAAGAAACGATCCAACAAAGAATGGAACATAATAAATTCTAACGATACAAGACAACCACGCAACATAATGACATCTACTACTACTAAAGTCAGAAGGAAGATCTCAATGCAACGCCAAAGAAAAGACCTCCGGTGAAAGAAATCGAACACCCGTTGCATTATACCACAAATGCAAAGAGAACTAACCCGCATTTTTTGTTCGTCTCTTTAAGGCACTATGTAGGAGAACGGTATCCTTCACGCTCCCATAATATCTCCAAATCTTAAAATCCTTATGAAAATAACCTTTCCATTTATTTAATTGTGCGAGAGAAAACGGTTTTTGAACATTCCCTTCTGGATCTTTATAGCTCCAACATTTATCAGGATCCAGCTCGTCAGTAGTTAGAGAACCAACATAATCAAGCCACGTAGAACAAGGCTCTTCAACATTTTTTTGATCAGAAGTCGGGGGCGTAGATTGAGGTTTAACGTTACAAAACGAATGTTCACCGACCTGAGTATCCGCTTGATTTTGTTTTCCGCTGCCAGTAGCTTTATGATTTTCTTGTTGAGCTTGTATTTTGTTATCTAATTACTTCTCGGAATCAACTCTCTTGATTTCTTGAGTCTCGGGGGTATTCTCACGGCTAACTGGTGATGAATCACTTGACATCTTTTTCTTGTGAGTTGCTTTAACCACCCTCATTCGATACTCGATTTCATCTTGTTGTGTTAATCTGTCAAGCAAAAAAATGTCATACTCATCCAAACCATTAATCTTATGTGATTTAGTTGGCATCAACACATCACTACCAGGTGTTGAGATCGAGTTATTCATAACTTCATCAGCATTAACTGCCTGGTACGACAACCCCGGTGTTCCTCTTGATGTATTAGTCTGTTGAACAAAAAATTATCATAATCATCCAATCTATTATTGTGATGTGATGAAGTTTGCTTCAAATCATCACTACCAGACATTGAGGGCGAGTTATTTGCAACTTCATCCACCTTCTGTTGTGAATCTTTTGGATCGTCAACAGCTACCATTTTTTCCCTGGCCTCACTTTCCGAATGTACTACTTCATCTATCTCGCTTCCTTGCCCATTATGATCACAATCAGAGTCAGGTACTTGATTAGAGTTCGTTCCATAATTGGGAATATCAAACTCAAAACTCTTTTTTATCAGACTCTTTTTATCATATACGAGCAATAGTACCCGCGCAATGCGACGATGAGATGGTGGGGGTGATAGGTCATAGGAGGTGATAAGTCATAGAGTGTGATAGCCAAATGTCTTAGCCGTACGGACTCCGTACTCGGATCTAAAAATTATTCAAAAGTATATCAAATGATATCTCTAATGAAAGAGCATGAAATTTTAAGAACACCCATACAAGTTTTATAATTTATCGATATACGGTTTTTGAAATAAATGATTTTGAATAAATTAGAGTAATAAAATGATTTATGGAGGAGGGGGAAAAAATGAGTGGTTGAGAGTTGAGGAGAGAGAAAAAAGTGAGTGGTTGAGATTTAAGGTTATTATAGGTATATTAGGTAAAGATGTTTAAATTAGTAAATAAAGAAAGATGGTAATTTAGGTAATTCAAATCATCTTTTGAGATTTTAAAAAAAAAAAGCAAAATGTTTTATAAGATAGTATAGATATAGATAATAAAAAGGTAAAATGAGAATTAAAAAAATGTCAAGAATTATGAGAACCAATTTTGACCATCTTAGATAAACATATTTTTAAAAATATTTCACTATAAACTTAAAGTTTCATATAAATCAATTTTTTATTATTAAAAATTGTAAACTAAATTTTAAATCATAATAAACTAACATCTAATATTGATAAAATTGTAAGCTCGAGTATTAGACACGGGCATAAAATGTAGTTTAATCAATGGCTATAAATATTTATGAGATTTTATTAATTAAAAACAATATACTACATGAGAGTTTAAGGACTTCATTATTATGTTTGAATATTGAGTCTCTATTCATTAGTATATTTAAAAAGTGAGATTTAGACTAGGGAAATATGTGAATGTGGTTTAGGCCTCTCCCTATAGGTACCTCATCTTTCCCTCTTCCACACCTCTTCCACACTGCCACATCAGCTTTTCTCTCTCTTCATCCACCTCTTCCACAATCACTCCCTATAATTCCTCTTCCACACTTTTATTTTAAATTTAAACAAAATATTAATTATTCAACATTTATTTAAAATTAAACATTACAATACATAATTAAAAAATACAGAACATGATTAAAACACGAAATAGATAATAAAGCTACGATTACTCTTCATCATCTTTGATTGACATTTTTCCTAATCCACGGTGAGCCATTTCATTGCCCCACCACTTGTCGTGTTCTGGGCATTTCACTTCCCACGTTGATTTGCCTTCTCCGCAGTTGTCGTGGTACGATTCTGCCCAAGTGCATTGGTCGGTCAACGTGTGACCGACCTTAAAAACATGATTGATCGCCCTCTTCACCCGTTTGCTCTCATCCTGCAGAAAATAAGAATATGTCTCTTCGTGTTTCGAGACCCTGCGGCCTGGTGCTTCGATTTCCTGAACGTGTTGGTCACATTGGTGTCTCTTCTTCCGTAGGTAAAGCAGTTCTCCAAAGAGTTCATTTTGAAGGAGGGTGTCCTCTTTGACATCTTCCATGATTTGTGCTTTCATCTCATCTTCGGTGAAACGAGATTGGTGAATGTTCTTATTTGATGATGATGAAGCCATTTGGAATGGTAAGTGAGTTAGCAGATGAAACAAGTTTGAATATTGATAATGTAGTGTGATAATGTAATGAAACTGGTTAAGGTTTTGGATATTTATTTATAGAGTGATAATGTAGTTATCCGTTAAGAGAATGTAAATGTAAATATTTTTGGCCGTTTGAGGGACTGTAAATGTAAATATTTTGAATTTTGAACGTTGGAGGAACGTCTGTGACTTCAACTATAAATATTGTCTCATTACTAGATATTTCATTTCAAAACTCACACTTTTATACATCTGCAATGGCTTCTTCATCAAATGCCCCTAACCTAAAACCACGAATGACTGACGATCAAGTGAATGACAGTATCATGGCTGATATCCTCGACCACCAAATGTGCAAAGACAACCTTGTTCAAATTGGTAAAAAACTTCAAGCGAAACATAAATGGTGTGAAGAACAAATCAAATATATACAAACGGGCCATTGTACTGAGTTTGAGTGTCAATACTTTACTTATTTGCAGGGGAAGTTTGACAAGATTCAAGAAGCTGTGGAAGAAATTGCTTGCGGTCATCACCCTGAATGAGTTCATCAACCAGGCCAAAGCAGTTTATGCCCAAAAGAAATAAGTGGCCTCTTTTAATATTATGTTGTATGTTTTTCTTTGTTAAGCTTCTAATGTTTTAAAATTATGAATAAACTTGTTCTTAAAGTAGACTTATTTTATTCAAATACTTAAAAACATTACAATAGTAACTGACAACACACAATTCAAAGTGCTAAAACACAATTAAAAAACGAAAACACACTTAATTATTATAAAAGTTGGGAACATTCATAAGCTCCTGGAAACACCGCTCGTATTTGAAGTCCCTCCCATAATTCGCCCGGTACTCTTGATGAGCCGTTACATAAACCATCTCAGCCGATAAAGTCCCCTGTGCCTTCAACCTCGAATAGATTGGCTCAAACTGCTTACATTCGGTGCAAATTTTGTTGAATTTACCTACTAGTTGACTTTTGGACCTTGGAGGTTCAGGCGTGTTCGCATTGAACCTTTCGCATATTAAGGTCCACAGGGACACACCCGAATCATTTAGGTTAGGCATTTCAGTCACCCATATCCAACACATGACCACCAAACGAAGTTCGGCTTCAGTCCACAATTGTCTCGGCATTTTGAAATGGAATGGTTATGGAATGGTTTTATGGAATGGTTTTATTGAATGGTATTTTGAAATGGTTTGATGAATGATGTATTGAATGGATTGAACGATAGTATATATAGAAGGAAGATAAAAAAAAAAAATGACCGTTGCTTGCAAAGGAATCTTTCTAGAAGCTTATTTTGTCCATTTCCCATTGGCTAATAAATTAGTGGTTGTCCTTTGCACATGACAACTTTTTATTATTTTATTATTATTTCGATAACTCCTAGGAAATAAGTTTATCTATAAATAGAGGTTGTATTTCTCATTGTAAGCAGATTATGTTGTTGAATGAAATTAATAGAGCAGCCTCTATTTCTTATCCAAAATCTTCATTTACCTTTATAGATCTTTGATCTTGGTGGTTTGAAATGATCCCTTTATCTATATTTGTTGTGGTTCGTTCTTTATCAAATATAGTGGTGAGATCTTAAATCTTCGATTCTTTTATTTGTGTTTGTGGTGGCTAGACCTTTATCAAACATAGTGGTGGGTTGGAGTGTTTCTTTTGTCCTTGATTCCGGTGGCTTGACCTTTACGAATCTTGGTGGTGGATTCTTTTATCTATCCTTTTATTTATCGTCTTGTTTTGTTGTTTATTTCATAAAATCAGAAAATACCAAAAATATTTGATTCTGTTTTGTTTAATTTCCGTTGTGCTTAAGTTATTGCATGTTTTACGCATCAAATTTGGTATCAGAGCCAGGTTCCAAAAAGGTTTATTAATCTTTTAGTCCTTGGTTATTGTTTGGTTAGTTGGGTCAGATTAGATATGTTGGAGTTGTAGTATGTTTTGTTTAGATCTGTTATTGTTGGTATTGTTTTGTTGAAGATTAATGGCTTTTAGAAGAAATATGACATTAGAAGAAACTCATAATGCTAGGAGGGATAGGAAGATTAAAGATCTACAGGAAACACTTAGTAAAGTTCTTAATCTATTAGAAGATGGTGGTTTAAGGTTGAATAGAGAACGTGTTGTAGGTGAAAGAGATGATGAGTCTCAAGGTCCTAGTGAGAGATCCGATGATACCCCAAGATCTTCTAGTGATTCTGATGAGTCTAATCAGTCTAGAAGAAGGCATAGGAGGCATAAGGTTGATGATACAAAAGATATTAAAATAGATCCCCCAGATTTTGTTGGTTCGTCAAACCCAGAAGAATTCTTTGAATGAGTTCAGGTTATGGATAGAATAACGGAAATAATGGGTGATGATGATAAAAAGAGTTTTAAAATTGCCATTATTAGGTTGAAAAAGTATGCTTCATCTTGGTATGTTAGTATGAAGTCTGAAAGAGAATATAAGGGTAAAAGCAAAATCAAGACCTGGTCCAAACTGAAAGAAGACATACAAAAGAGATTTGTTCCCCAGTCGTACAAGCAAGATCAGTATCTACTGATGAACAACCTGAAGCAAGGAACTAAAGAAGTGGTGGAGTATATTAGAGAATTCGAGCAACTGAAGACTCGAACTGGTGTGATAGAAACTGAAGAGCGTACTATCGCCAGATTCATTGGTGGGTTGAATGCTACCATTTCAGAAAAGATAGAGTTGCAGCCCATCTGGACGTACGAAGGAGCTTGCAAATTGGCTCTCCAGATTGAAAAGCAGTTGAAGAAGAAAGTCCAGTACAAACCTTTCACTAAGGTTTCGTCCAGTTCCAGTCAACCAGTTCTGAAGCCCAGTGCAACTGGTCAATAGTCCTTCAAAGGAAAAGAGAAAGAAACTGGAGGATCAAAAGAGCCAGTTGGAAGAAAATGCTTTAAGTGTCATGGTTTTGGTCACTTCCAGGCATAATGCCCCAACCAGAGAGCACTCACTACTAAGGAGAATGAAAGCTTACTAGATGTTGACACTGAAGAAGGTGAACCAGTGTATGATGACGATGAAAGTGAAGAAACATATGTTGGTGCAGATATTGGAAAAATGTTGGTAGTCAGAAGAGTTATGCATGCTAATGAAGTTGTAACTGATACTGCCCAGAGAGAAAATATCTTCCATTCCAGATGTACTGTTAAAGACAAAGTGTGTGATCTGATCATTGATGGCGGAAGTTGAGTTAATGCTGCTTCAACTTATATGGTAGAAAAACTAGAGTTACCTACCACAAAACACCCTCGTCCATACAAGTTGCAATGGCTCAGTGAAGGATCTGAGGTAAAAGTTAACCAACAAGTTACTATTCCTTTTTCCATTGGATCTATTTATGAAGATAAAATTATTTGTGATGTTGTTCCTATGGATGCTTGTCATATTTTGTTGGGTAGACCATGGTTATTTGACAATTATGTATTTCATAATGGTTGTGCAAATTCTTATTCATTATTTGTAAGTGGGAAGAAGGTCACTTTGACTTCTCTGAAACCCAATGAGTTATTGAAATAAATTAGAAACACCATCCCAACAAGTCTTTATTTATGTCACAAACTTAAGTTGAAGAAAAGTCAACTGGAGGCTCTCCAGTTATGATGTTACTGCTACTAGAGCGTACTGAAGAAAAGGAGTTCACTGGAGTCCCAGTCTCCTGAAGTCTTTACTGAAGGAATTCACTTATGTTTTCCCAAAAGACTTACCTGAAGGATTGCCGCCAGTAAGAGGTATTGAACACCAGATTGACCTGGTTCTAGGGTCAGTTCTTCCAAACAAAGCTGCTTACAAATGTTCACCAACTGAAGCAAAACAGTTGCAAAGACAAGTAGATGAGTTGGTTGTCAAAGGTTATGTGAGAGCCAGTATGAGTCCTTGCTCAGTTCCAGCTATCATGGTCCCCAAAAAAAGGTTTGATGAGAATGTGTGTGGATAGTAGAGCCATAAATAATATAACTATTAAGTATAGATATCCCATTCCCAGATTGGATGATATGCTTGATGAGTTCATGGCTCCAGTGTGTTTTCTAAAATTGATCTCAGAAGTGGTTATCACCAGATCAGAATGAAAGATGGCGATGAGTGGAAGACTGCTTTCAAAATCAACGGAGGCCTTTATGAATGGTTAGTAATGCCTTTTGGTTTATCTAATACTCCCAGTACTTTCATGAGGTTAATGAATGAAGTTCTCATACCACTCATTAGTCAGTTTGTTGTTGTTTACTTTGATAATATTCTTGTATATTCAAAATCTGAAGCAGAACATGTTAATCATTTAAGAACTGTATTTGAATTACCAAGGAAACACCAGTTGTATGGCAAACTGGAGAAATGTGATTTTATGGTGGAAAGTGTAATTTTCCTTGGATATGTGGTGTCAAAAAAGGGTATTTCCATGGATCCGTCCAATGTAGAAGCCATCAACTCATGGCCAGTTCCTACTACAATCACCGAAGTAAGAAGTTTTCATGGGCTGGCATCTTTTTATAGAAGATTTATCAAGAATTTCTCTACAGTTGTGGCTCCAATTACTGATTATCTGAAGAAAGGTGTGTTTGACTGGCCAAGTTCAGCCCAGTTAGCCTTTGAGTCACTGAAGGAAAAGCTCAGTTCAGCTCTAGTATTATCTTTGCTAGATTTTGATCAGTTGTTTGAGTTAGAATGTGATGCCAGTGGTGTGGGTATTGGTGCAGTTCTGGTACAAGCAGGGCGTCCAATGGCGTATTTCAGTGAAAAGCTGAATGGTTCTAAACTGAAGTATAGCACTTATGATAAAGAGTTTTATGCAATTATCCGTGCTATTACTCACTGGTCTCATTATCTGAAGCCAAAACATTTTGTCTTATTTTCTGACCATGAAGCTCTGAAGTTCATTAATGGTGAACACAATCTTAATGCCAGACATGCAAAATGGGTAGAATTTTTGCAGTCTTATTCGTTTGTTTCTAAACATAAAGCTGGAGTAGCTAATGTTGTTGCTGATGCACTTTCTAGAAGATATTCATTGTTATCAATTCTAGAAGCAAGATTTCTTGGATTTTCTTTCATCAAGGAGTTGTATACTGCTGATCCAGACTTTTCTGAGCGCCACACTAAAGCTCACCAGAAAGGCCCATACGTTGTGCAGGATGGTTTCTTATTCAAGAATGGAAAGTTGTGTATTCCAAGGGGTTCTATTCGTGATCTACTAATAAGAGAAGCACATGGAGGAGGTTTAGCTGGCCATTTTGGCATTAACAAGACTGGAGAAATCCTCACTGAACACTTCTAGTGGCCAAGTTTACTGAAGGATGTTCAGAATATTATCAGTCGCTGTCCAACTTGTCACCAGGCGAAGGCAACTTTTCATAAGGGTTTGTATACTCCTTTTCCAGTTCCAAGTCAACCATGGGAAGATCTTAGCATGGATTTTATTGTTGCACTTCCCGAACTCAAAGGGGAAAAGATTCAATAATGGTGGTTGTTGATCGTTTTTCAAAGATGGCTCATTTTATTTCTTGCAATACTACAAATGATGCTTCAACAGTGGCAAATTTATTTTTCAAGGAGATTGTTCGCTTGCATGGGATTCCAAAGACAATTGTGTCAGATAGAGATGTGAAATTTTTAAGTTATTTCTGGAAGACATTATGGAGATTGATGGGTACCAGATTAATGTCCAGTACGTCTCATCACCCTCAAACTGATGGACAAACTGAAGTTACAAATAGAACGATTGGTATGGTATTGAGAACACTGGTAAAGAAGACGTTGAAAGATTGGGATCTGAAGTTAGCTTATGTTGAGTTTACCTTCAACAGAGCTCCTAATTATTCTACCAGTAAATCCCCATTTAAAGTTTGTTATGGTGTCAATCCCCTGACTCCCATTGATTTAATTCCTTTTTCGATTGAACCAAAAACAAGTATTGAAGCTGGGGCCAGAGCAAAAGAAATCAAGAAAATTCACCAGGAAGTGAAGGCCAAAATTGAGAAGACTAATGTTGAATACAAGGCAAGAGCAAACAAGCATAGAAAGAAGTCCAGTTTTGCTCCAGGTGATTTAGTTTGGGTGCATATGAGAAAAGAAAGGTCTCCATCCCGAAGAAAGAACAAGTTAATGCCCAAAGCTGAAGGACCATTCAAGATTCTGGAGAGATATGGTGATAATGCTTACAAAGTTGAGCTACCTAGAGAAATGGTAGTTTCAAGTACTTTTAATGTTGGAGATCTGATGCCTTATCTGGAAGATGAGTACCTCGCGGACTTGAGGACAAGTCCTTTTTCAGAATGGGAGAATGATGCGAAAATGACCAGATTCACTAAACTGAACGTTACCAGTAAGCTGAGCAGATCAACTGAAATGACCAGAATCTCTGAGGGAAAAGAAGATTCTTAAATAAAGTTAAATTCTGAGTTGAAGTCCATTTCTGAGTTGACGCATAATTCTGAGCCCTTGATGCCATCTGAGCAAGCCATGCAATTCTGCCAGCGATAGCCCATTTCAGACAAGTGTTCGCTGAACAAGCTCAGCCTCCAGTTGTAACACTTCTCCAGTGGCAAGAAGCTCCAGATACCACCCTCAGAAAACCATCAGAGAAAGTCTTCACTGAAGTGCTCCAGTCCACTGAAGCTCTCCAGTGACCAGTTCCAGTCTTCAGATGGATGCTCCAGTTTTATGTTCCCAGTGGAGGTCCAGATTTCTGCTCTCTAGTTGCCTTAATAAAGTTTGCTTCTGACGCATTCTTATGGGACCCAATAAAGGAAGAATGACAACTGTCAAAGAAGAAGACAAGAAAGGAATTAGTGGCCACATTATTTCTAACAGTTTTGTGGGCCCTCTTGCAAAGACATCTTTCTAGAAGCTTATTCTGTCCATTTCCCATTGGCTAATAAATTAGTGGTTGTCCTTTGCACATGACAACTTTTTATTATTTCATTATTATTTCGATAACTCCTAGGAAATAGTTTTATCTATAAATATAGGTTGTATTTCTCATTGTAAGCAGATTATGTTGTTGAATGAAATTAATAGAGAAACCTCTATTTCTTATCCAAAATCTTCATTTACCATTATAGATATTTGATCTTGGTGGTTTGAAGTGATCCCTTTATCTATATTTGTGCTGGTTCGTCCTTTATCAAATACAGTGGTGAGATTTTAAATCTTCGATTCCTTTATCTGTGTTTGTGGTGGCTAGACCTTTATTAAACATAGTGGTAGGTTGGAGTGTTTTCTTTATCCTTGATTCCGGTGGCTTGACCTTTACAAATCTTCATGGTGGATTTTTTATCTATCTTTTTATTTACAGTCTTGTTTTGTTGTTTATTTCATAAAATCAGAAAATACCAAAAATATTTAATTTCGTTTTGTTTGATTTCCGTTGTGCTTGAGTTATTGCGTGTTTTACGCATCACCTACGACCTGGTATGATTTGTTCCCTGTTTTATTGAGTATACGTCCTCCTACCCAACATCATAATAAACCTGATTTAATCTCATGGGTGGATGGTAACGATAAGGAGAAGATGTTTTCAGCTAGGGAAGTTTGGGACACTATTCGGCTAAGATCTGAAGAAGTTAATTGGGTAGATAGCGTGTGGTTCCCTCAATGCATTCCACGACATGCTTTCCATATGTGGCTGTTATTAAGGAAGAAACTCAAGACTCACGAAAACATGAGATGTTGGGATGTGGGAGGTGCTGCTACTAATCATAATCTTCTTGTTTGTTCTTTGTGTAAAGCAGGGCCTGATTCACATGAGCATATGTTCTTTGGATGCGCGTACTCTTCTCAAGTATGGCACTTGGTTCGAGACCTCCCGGGTATGGCTAATATATCAAGTAACTGGAGCGACATTATGAATTGGTTGGAATCAAATTCAAAATCGAAGTCAGCTAGTGCAATTATTGGGAAGATTTGTGTTGCTGCTACGGCGTACTATATATGGCAGGAAAGGAATCAACGAACATTTGCAAACAAAGTAAGGACTGCAGCTCAATTACAAGATATTATTGTTCAAACAATACGCTATAGGATGGTCTCGTTAAGGTTTTAAACAAAAGCCTAGTGTTGCTCAAGCGCTTGCTGTATGGAATCTAGCAAGTATCTAGCAGCAATGAGTTCTCATAGTAGCAGCTTCATCTAGTGGAGATCGTGTTCTACTTTGTTGTATCTACATAATCATTAGCTCCTTATGTGTCTTATGCTTAGTATCCGCCTTGTAGGGGTGATTATGTATTGGTTACTTGTCTTTTTTCTTGGAACATATATACGGCATGTCGTATGTGTGAACTAGTGTGGCACTTTGCCACATTACTTGTACTTCATTTTGATATTTATAAAATCATCGGGGTATCCCATTACCCAAAAAAAAAAAGATTTAGGTTGAAGATGAAGATCAAGAGGTGTTTGTAGCTACAAATCCTCTTAGATGGCTGCAAATTTTGACCTAGGGTTTATGTGTGACATTTGATGGTTGTAAAACTGCTATCTTTTGGGTTTGAGGGTTTATTCTTCTATTTGTAAGGCTCAAAGCCGGTTCTGGTCACGGGCTCTCAACGGAGCTGGAGAGGGACTCCCAGCGACGCTGGAGGCTATTGTTTACCACCAGCGGCGGTGGTTGGTCCTAAAGCTCCAGATATCCTTCGTTTGTTTTTCTTTTCGCCTTCTTATATCTTGTAAAGTCCTTTGGCCTATAAGTTGAGTTGGTAGATGTCACCACGTTTGTGTGTCCTGTGAACCTGCGTTAATATTGAATCTCATTAAGTACATTTATATACTTATTTAGACATTGAAATGTGGTCACATGGTATGAGAAATAATCGCAAAGTAGACACTCATAAGAATTCAAACAGAACACCGTAAATTAGTTAGCAGGAGATCAAAAAGAGGTTTAGCAAAAGAACCAAATCGCCATGTGGGGGAGAGAATTTTTTTTATATATAATCAGATAAACAATTGGAAAAGTAAGTTTTTATCATTTGGGGGACGTCTTCAGCTGATCCAATCTGTGTTATCTTCTATTCATGTATATTGGTGGTCTGTTTTTATTCTTCCTCCGAGGGTTACGGCTGAGATCGAACAAATTCTTTCGGCTTCCTATGGAGTCAAGGATTACTCGGAAAATGAAGAGCAAAATTGGCTCTGGAGGTGGTGTGCCTTCCTAAGAAGGATGGTGGTTTAGGTATTCGTAGATTGATTACTTGTAATATTGTGCTTATGGTTACTCATATCTAGAGTTTATTATCTTCAAAGGAGTCGTTATGGTGAAATTGGTTCATACACACAAATTGAGAGGAAAAAGGTTTTGGGATGTTCCTCTAAGCGGTAACATGTCTTGGAGTTGGAGAAAATTGCTACTAGTTCGTCCTCTTCTTCGTAAGTATTTCTGGCATGTGATTGGCGATGGTAGAAATATTTCAGCGTGGTATGATAATTGGACAGATTTTGGAACTTTTATTAATTTGGTTTCGTACCGGATGATTATAGACGCAAGTTATGGTTTGGATGCTAGAGTTACGGATATTGTTGATAGTAGATCCTGGAGCCATCGAACTGGAGTCAGCTAGTTTTGTGTACTAATGTTCCTATTTTGCAGGAAAACGTAACTGATGTCTCCAAATGGCGTTTGAGTGCAGGTGGTTTGGACAAGTTTTCTGTCTCGTAGGCTTGGAAGAATTTGCGTATTAAAGTACCAAAGGGTGGATCAGTATCACATAGTTTGGTACAAATAAGCCATTCCCAAGCATTCTTTTCTGTTATGGCTCGTTTTTACTAGAAAGCTCAAGACTCAAGATATGCTACAATAGTGGGATGTTCAATAAAAGATCTCTTTGCCTTCGTTGTGTTTATTTTGCAGTCTCAACCCGATTCGTAATCGTACTCAAGAAATAAAGAAAAGGAAAGAAAGCGATATGTTGGTTTTTACGACAACGATTTGAAATGGATTCTGAAAGTGACTAGATTCGGCCATTAAAAAAATAAGACATCAAAAGGAAAAGGGATATGTACAAGACGACTCTTTAAGTTTCGTGGTTTTGGAAATGGTGTCATCCTATATTCGTGGCTGATGACCATAGCTACGTACAATGCATTTCTAATTGAAACAAATATTATATATTTATTGATACAAATATTATAAAATTTTTACGACCATGATTTGAGAGGTTCTTACATCAATTTAACACTTTTGTATGTCACTACATCACATAACCATTCGCTCATAATTGGTTACACTTTGGTGCCTTAATCCCTATTTTTTTTTACGTCCAACATGGCATTATCAGTTATAAATAGGATGTTACCAGGTAGGATACATTATAAGAACAAAAATGAAAGGTACTTACATAAGATAACAATTTTGAATGGTCACTACATTATATAACCATTAAGTCATATTTGATTACACTCTAGTGCGATAATCCCAAAAATATAAAGTATATATGAGAAGAAAAAGTTGGTGTTTTTATATTGCCATAAAATAAGTTTGTTACATTAATCATTTTAAAAAGCCTAATGAAAATTTTAATTTTTGTTTAATCTTGTATAAAGTAGAATAGATTAGTTAGTTACATTATCTTTTTAAAAAGCGTAATGAAAATTTTAATTTTTGTTCGATACAGAGAATAGATTTGCCATGTAGGGTTTTGATCATTTGAAAACTAAAATTTTCGTGAAACCAGAAAACTGTCAAAACATACTGTGATATGAATTTAACACAATGTGTTTTTAATATGTTTTTCGAAAACACATTGTGCTGAGTTCATATCATAGTGTGTTTGAACAATTTTCCAATTTACAACACTATCAAAAACACACCGTGATTTAAAACTTAACACAACGTATTTTAGGTTACACAATAAAAACACATTGTGTTTTATAAAAACACATTGTGTTAAATTTAGATCACAGTGTGTTTTGGTTAGTTTTATAGTTTTCACAAAAAATTTAGTTTTCAAATGAATATTTCACTTGCCATGTATGCTATGTGTCAGAATTAATACTCGTATAATGTTAACAATAACAATTCTAATGCCAATACGGCGTTATTTAAGACCATCTTCATTCACAACCCAACCCAGCAATACTATTTATTAAAATATTAATTTCTCTCTCTTATATTTACCCAACCCAACTAAACCCAGGTTTTATACTCCCATTAGCAACCCAACCAAACGATTAAAAATCTAAAAAAAAAAAATTAAAAATCAGAAAATACCAAAAAGAAAAGAAGATGGAGATGCTACCATGAATCGCCATTAAATGGAGAAGATTGAAGTTATCAAAGCTCATCATGTTCAATTCGCTCCACATATGCCATCTTCAACAACAATCTTGCAATACTAGGCCTGGGAAGTTTCGTTAATCCTTTTACTTTTAATTTTTACGTGTTTTTCCTATTTCCCTTAGATATATAGGTCTAGTACAATGAGGACGTTCTACAATTTAAGTGTGGGGGATGGATAGGAAAAATCCTTGGTCTAATTGTTTGATTTTAAACAAGTTTTCTACTACTTATTTCATGCAAATTTAAGTTTTTAAGTGTCTGGAAACTATTTTGAGAACATAAGCTTTGAAAGTAGACAAAAGATGATGATAATTAAGCAATATTAGCTTGGTAGGATGAACGGTTATGTTAGAAAGATAATTTCTAGTAGTTGATTTGTATGTTTATAATGTTTTGTACTTATTTGTAATTCTCATAAGTATGGAAGGGGGACTAGTGTAAATTGTATAGGAAGTATATAAAGCCCCCTCCATAGCTTTGAATTGTAACTTTGATCACATTCCATTTTTCTCTCTCGGCACATACACACACTAACACACACAAAACCTCCATTAACACACACTAACACACATAGTAAAGCTCAAATTACATACATTACAGGTTATGATGCAGAAAAGTCCAGATTCGCTGAACTGGCCCTTGCCAGTGAGCGGGGCAAAACAACTAAAGTGACCAAAATTTCTGAGGGAAAAGAAGATTCTGAAATGAAGTTAACTTCTGAGCTGAAGTCCATTTCTGAGCTGGTGCAGAATTCTGAGGCCTTGATGCCATCTGAGCAAGCCATGTTAATTCTGCCAGCGATAGCCCATTTCAGACAAGTATTCACTAAACAAACTCATTCTCCAGTTGTAACATTTCTCCAGTGGCAAGAAGCTCCAGATACCACCCTCAGAAATCCATAGGAGAAAGTCTCCACTGAAGTGCTCCAATCCACTAAAGCTCTCCAGTCACCAGTTCCAGTCTCCAGATGGATGCTCCACATATACGTCTCCAGTGGAACTCCAGAATTCAAATTTTCCAATTACCTTAATAAAGTGTTCTGACTGCGCTTGTGGGGTCCAATAAAGGAAGGATGACAGCTGTCCAAAGAAGATGACAACAAAGGAATGAGTGCCCATGTTATTTCTAACGGATTGTGGGCCCTCTTGCAAAAGGAATCTTTCTAGAAGCTTTATCTGTCCATTTCCCATTGACTAATTAATTAGTGGTTGTCCTTGCACATGACAACTTTTAGATTATTTTATTATTATTTCGATAACTCCTAGGAAATAGTTTATGTGGCTATAAATAGGGGTTGTATTCCTTTTGAAAAGTAGATTATGTTGAGTTGAATGAAATTAATAGAGCAGCCTCTATTTCTTAAAAATCTTCATTTACCTTTATAGATCTTTGATCTTGGTGGTTTGGAGTGATCCCTTTATCTATAATTGTGGTGGTTCGTCCTTTATCAATTATAGTGGTGGGATCCAAAATCTTTGATTCCCTTATCGGTGTTTGTGGTGGCTAGACCTTTATCAAACATAGTGGTGGGTTGGAGTGTTTCCTATATCCTTGGTTCAGGTGGCTTGGCCTTTACGAATCTTGGTGGTGGATTCTTTTATCTATCATTTTATTTATCGTATTGTTTTGTTGTTTATTTCATAAAATCCAGAAAATACCAAAAATATTTAATTCCATTTTGTTTAATTTCCATTGTGCTTGAGTTATTGTGTGTTTTTACGCATCAGGTTAGTTAGAACTTTTAGCTTAGCTATAGATTTGTGGTTGTTCATGCTTCCAACTGGATTAGAGTTTAGACTGAAACTGTATGCGATTATATTTGCCATAGCACACTTAACCGAACTTTAATATACCTAGCAATTTAGAGCTTTCTAGTTATTAGTATAGGTCTATTAATTGGACTTAATATACGTGCTTGTGTAGGAACTAGTTTAGATGTATGGTTTATCTTAAGATCTTACACTATTTAATGTAAACTAGTTGCATGCAGAGTAGGAATATGAGTCATCTGAGTCTCTGATAATGTCTATTGCATGAATAATGTAGTAAATCTTAAGAAAAGGCAATCAGTAGATTAAATGAAAGTTCAGAGAACTTATAACGAGTAAAATCTATATTTAAACACATCAAGTTATGTCGCTTTGTGCGTGGGGAACCACCGACCTGTCACCGCTGTCTTGATCTGAACTTTTAGTTGAGTTATCTCGCTCTGCGCGTGAGGAATCACCGACCTGTCACCGCTGTCTCAACTATTAAAGATGATAATATTGTATGACTGCTTTTGTATTTGGCTAGTGAGCATGACTGTAGTGTAGGAGTATATCTAAGTAGTGACTCATAAGCGCACACACTTTGAAGTATAAATGCCTTGCTAGTAGCTAGTAGTTCTGATTGCTATACAAACTTGAATTAAGTGCTTAATTAGTCAGCAAAAGATAGCAAGATTGAGCTGTAAGACATGTGGAAGTATAAAACTGTTTTAGAGGTATTAACACGAATTTAAGGTTAGCTTTTAGTTTTGATTGACCAATCATCTAGCCATTAGCTATAGCTCACTGATTTTTTCTAAAGCTTTCTCAAATCATTTTGCATGACTACTCTTTCAAATGAATTTAATATAGTAGATTACTTTAAACACTTAAAATGTCCACTCATCAGTTGTTATATTTTTCTTGGACTGTTTGCTTGAAGACAAGCAAAGATTTAAGTCCTATTTTAAAAAAGTTTCCTCTTCGGGTTTTATTAAAACTATTCGGAAACCATATACGTATAAACTTAAAATCACGATTGCCGCTTCGTTACTCAACGGATTTAGATGATTCTTTTTGCAAAACTCATCATTTTCAGAAAATAAGATATTATAGAAAACAAATCTCGTTTAAATAGCTTTTATCACTGGATCTCACGAAAAAGCTATTAAAAACGTTACAAATCGTATCGAAATCCATATGTGTGAATCAAGATAATTCCAAACCTTTTTACAGAATTAAAAGATATGAAAAATGAACCATATTACATTAATCATCTCTGCTTGTATGTCCGTCATCATTGAGATCGCAAAATATACCCGAAAACGTTAATTTTCGGTATGAAAATCTCTAGACTTAAACATATGAAAGATATGGACATAAACATATGAAAATAAATTGCTTACTGATTTCCAGGAGTTCAAGAACGAAATATGGGAGAATAAGGTGGAGAAATAAGAGAGAATGAGAAATCTTAGTGAAAATAGGTTATTAGATAATAATGATTATTTAAAAGGAGGTTATAATACTTGGTTTAACCTAATGGACCAGATTTCATCATTAAATTTCGTGCATAAGGATTGGGCCTAGCTTAAGTCCATTCAAACAAGTCTAAAAAGTCATTTTAAGCTTAAAAACTAAGGTCCGAAGCTAATACGTACACTAACGGATGACTAATTATCGTCTTAAGCACATAATGTGAACCGACACACCATTTTAGCATCACATAACTCAATTATATATCCACATATAAGGAACCTTAATTATCATTTAACAACTAATTAATCACCTAGCAATTAAAGAGACTAACGTCATCAAAGATCACTAACGGTCAAACGATAGAAGTTGCCGATTGACTAACGACAAAGTCAAGGTCAAAGATCGAAAAGTTTAGGATGTTACAGTGACCTTTCTGGGAAGTTTACCGAGCAACCAAAAACAAAGCTGTGAGCCTGTGGACAAAGCAGACAATATTGTGTTGTGGTAAGGCGAGGTGTTACAAGTGGTATTAGAGCAACCCTTGTGATTGTTAGGAGTGTATGACGCACTTGCATAACTCAACGTCCTCGTTGAGTTATGTTGAAGGGGTGTGAAAGCATACATCTTAACACACAAAGGGGATCCTAGATATAAGTGACATCATTGGTCTTACATAAAACAACGCGTTTTGGGCGTATTGGCTATTGATGAGAAGGGAATTCCACAGTTAAGCGTGCTCGGGGTGACAGCAATGCCATTTAGGTGACCTTTCTAGGAAGTTTTACCGAGCAACCAGAAACAAAGCCGTGATCCTGTGGGCAAAGCGGATAATATTGTGTTGTGGTAAGGCGGGGTGTTACAATAACTCTCACCAGCTACCCCTTATTAATATCCTTAAGGGTGAAGCTCGTACCGTACATGTATAACTTACTAACTCGGATAGTCGGGTTAGAAAAAAAAAATTTATATTTTTTTGTTATGTATTGAGTTAATTTAAATAAAGAATGAAAAAAGTGAAAAAGGAAAAAAAATCAAAAAACAAGCTAAAGAAACTAAAAAACGGATATTCTCTCCCTTCTTTTCTTAATAACCTTCTATCTGGATCTCTACCATATATTTATATATATAATTTTGAAATATGTACAATATTTTTTGCCTTTGCTAAGGGATGAACGATGGATTAATATCGGCTTATACCAGTGCGGTATAACTGATTCTGGAAATAATATTGATATGAGTTTTAATTTTCATTTGGTATTACATCTGGATACAATTTTCATTACCACAGTCCTAAATGGACCTCATGAATAAACAAAAGTGAGAATCGGATCTGGTCTATTTTTTATGGGATAAGTGCTTGGAAATGTAACTAGATATGACCAAATGTCTATTGTATGAACCAACTATCAGTTTTGGCTATTGTGTGGAAGTAACTTGGTAAAAGAGTCTAAAACATTATAAAGTGACTCGTTCCATCATTAACCGGTAAATACTTAAGTGCATGGAAATGTAACTCAGTATGGCCAAATGTCTATTGTACCAACTATCAGTTTTGGATATTGTATGGAAGTAACTTGGTAAAAGAGTCTAAAACATTAAAAAGTGACTTTTTCCATCATTAGCCGGTAAATACTCTATTTTCTTTTTAATTATTTCCGACGTGGAATATGTGAGCTGGTGGTGACTGAACCTGTAATCCCGTACTCCTAAATCTGGTAACTGTAAGAATCGGGTCTACTTGCTTTCCTTTACACAACTCAACAATTTTGAATTGCCTTCTATTCCGCCTCTCTCGTAGCAAATATACACAAGCAGCAATACAACAATACTTATCCAATGTGTAACACCCTTTTATTCATCTTGCATTCCTGTACAATGAACCAAGCTATCACTTTTTATTAACTGTTAGGAGTATTCAAGAGATAACACTTACTTTTAACAGCCTTCCTAAAGATACTTAATATTTGCAGTCAAAGAATATATGAGGAATTGAATCTTGCATATTTTGACATACAAAGCAATTGCAATAAAATTAAAAAAAATTGAAAAAATTAAAAATTAGGGTTTTCGGTTTTCCCCCTTTTTATATCTGCTACAAAACAGGAATTACTTGTAGATAAATGAAAGACATATCTTGATATAGCAGTGGAAGAGTTAAATAAACATCGTCGAAGACGAATTTTGGATTTCGTATGTTGTATGTGTGGATTTGGTTTGGAATTATCGTGTGTGTGTGTAAAAGTGTGTGAAATGAGAAACTGATCCAACGATTGTTTTTATATGTAAGTTATTTTTTGTTGTTATTTGCCAGTTCAAATAATTAAAAAGAAAATAAAGTATTTACCGGCTAATGATGGAACAAGTTACTTTTTAATGTTTTAGACTCTTCTACCAAGTTACTTCCACACAATATCCAAAACTGATAATTGGTTCCTATAATAGACATTTGGCCATACTACTTCTCAATACCTATAGGTTGGGACGTTACCTAGACCCGACCGGAACATGAAAAATCATTCTCATTTCCTCTTGCCACGTGACTAATCTCTACTATCTGTATCTCTATTACATTATAAAACATTTGTTTCCGTAAAACTTTTTCAACCACTCATTTTCATCTCCCTGCTCAAATCTCAACCACTCATTTTTTTCTCTCCTCTATAAATCATTTTATTCCTGTAATTCATTCAAAATTTTTTATATCAAAAGTCAAAAACCGTACATCGATAAATTATAAAAATTATATGAGTGTTTTTAAAATTTCATGCTCTTTCATTAGAGAGATCATTCGATATACTTTGGATGAATTATTAAATCTGAGAGGAGCCCGTACTGCTAAGGCTTTGACTATTACACTCTATGACCAATCATCTTCTATGACCTATCACACTCTATGATCTACCACCCTCGCCATCTCACTACTGCAACACGCGGGTCCTTTCTCTCGTATTATTAAACAAATTTACTTTTCAACTTTTCAACATTCAACATTCAACAATGTATACCATATCAATATAACCTACACTATATTCACCGTCACCACCACCACCAATCGCCACCGCCACCGCCGCCGCCACATGTCACCACCGCCACCACCAACGTTGTCATTACACTGTCACCCGCCACCAACCGTCACCGCCACCACTAAACCGCCGCATCATGTGGGTACTTTGCCTTGTGCTACTAAAAGTAAACGAAACAAAAACGTAAGGTTTTGGACTCTTGGCAACTACCCATAGTCAAGTCATTTTTTGAGTACCAGGAATCTAGAAGTAAATAATGGAATGAATCCATGAATGGTCCTTGTGGAGATAACTCGTCCTTATAAATAGATATCAATGTCATATGTCTACAACCAAACTCAACTTATTGGGTTCATTTCTTCCAATTAACCAACCAAATTGCATTGACAACCAAATTGATTATCATTATTAATGCACAAAGAAATGGGTACCAATGATCCTCTTCTTCTTTCTTATTCTTCTTCAGATAAACAGAAACAATATGAAGGAGATAATGATAGTTTTAGTTACACAGATAAAAAGACACATATTGTTGTCAAGTTGATAAAATGGTTTCTAAAATTTGCAATGTGTTTTATATTCAATGCTTGGATTGGTTTTTTGTTCTTACTGCCATCAAAATCCGTGAGTGAATTTTCTGAGAATTATGCTGAATATACTTCTGGATCCATCATCTGGGTTACAGGTATATTATTATATTATATTTTATTGGTTAATTACTCGTAATTACTATGAAACATTGCAACTAATATATACATACATATATATATATATATATGATCTGCAGGAAGTATCTTTCTATATGGTGGTCCAATATTCATCATTGCATTTCTTGGTATACTTTACCTTAAGATATCTGGGGAACAACAGTTTCGAAAACAGTATGTTAACTTTCTCTTTTTTCCGTACTCGAATAATCAAGGCCTCTGGGTAGAGACATATTTCTTGTGAAGAGGGCAAATCTAAAAGTCACAGTATCTCTGAAAATATTTTCTTTAAAAAAAAGGGTCCTGGCTCGAGAATAAAAAAATGGGCCCTTAAACGAATTTGGATAACGTCATGTTTAGTCAAATTAACAACGGCTGTGCTCAGAAGGCCGAATTTAGCTTAGGCTAGTGCCGGCTATGAGAAAGTCTATCTTTAACATCGATCTTTGCAATTTTGTAGCATGTGGTGATGGAGGAGTTGCTTTATATTAAACAAAATAAAATAAGTTCATTGAAATCAATGATATATAATTTAGCTTGTACATATTGTTTTTAGCTTTATATAATTTAGCTTGTACATGACTATAATGATTACTGTTATTATCAATGTAGTATACATTTACCTAAACAAAGAAAAAGCCATTTCTTCAACCTCACTTATTCTATTTTATTAAAACTCAAAACAACTTAAAATTTTTACTATACCAATAAATATATTTATCTCAAAACTAATGCTTCCAACACGAGCGATGTACTTTTAAGAAGAGGCTTATTCAAATATGATATTTGTATGTATGATTGTATTCTCTATTTATTTAGAAATTAAATCACAAATAAACCCTTTAAAAAATTTACATTGTACTAAAATTTGAGCAGAGCAGTGTGGCATTGAAACTCCGCGGGTTTTCTGGTGGCATTGGTGGGCTTTTCCTACCTACCGCCATCCTTTGTTTGCGGGTGTATGGGGTGCCTTTTGTCATTGTGTAACCATGGCTAGTTGGGCATTAATCTTTGTTGGATATTCGAAAAATACTATAGTAAACTAGTCTTAAAATCTAGTTATATGTTAGAAATGTTCCCATTTTTTCGCTTGCAAACTATAGTATTTGATCATTTTATCATTGGTTTCTATAACTGTTCTGACTTTAGGGGTTAATGTCATACAATAACCATATAATTTTTTGAAATGTCAATTTTGGGTGTTCAAAAATTTTTCATGTCTATATAGGTGATTGTATCTCTTATTTGACTGGCTTAAGTTGTAATCTGTTAAGGTTATAACCAGTAATATTTCATGGCAAAACATGATTTTGACACGTGACCCATTTTAAGTGGTAATAATGGTAAAACTTACGCTTTATACAGGTCAAATAAAGTTATAACTACATAAATAGACATAAAACGGTTCTAATTACCTAAATGGACATCCAGAAACGTGTATTGCTATTTTATGACATTACCCCAACAGTTAGCTATATTATCATTGCAAATCGAATGACACGTTTGAATATTTGATTATCGATAAATCTTCTGAGAAATTGAATATCTCCTACTGAACGTTTTATTACAACTACTTGTCATTTGATGATGATTGTGAATACTTTTTGTGTAGGAAGACGAAACCAAAGCACGCAACGTTCCGACTATGGACATTCCCAGTTATTGTAGATGGACCATTTGGGATTGTGACAGCTGCCGAGTTGATTGGTATTCTACTAGTTGCTGTGTATGTCATATGGGCTGTTTCAGTTTACGCTATTCAGAACTACAACCTTATTCCCTACTTTGAGAGTCAAGGAAAGAGGTAATTTCTGATTTCTGATCCTAGCATAATGTCTGTCAAAAATGCCAGATTAGTTAACCACAGACACAACCTTACACAACCTTAAAAACAACCTTACACATAAAGAAGCTTACCTGTTGGGCTTTTTAATGTTTATATTCTCTATCATCTATCTGCAAAATCAGAAATCTTGAATGTTAGAACAGGAACTTTATATCTTAGCTTCGATTGTATGTTATTGATTTTTGATTATTTATGTCAATGAATATCATTTTCATGATTCGTCCCTAATAATGTAATCTGAATTCTACTTGTGTATTTTAGACAATCTCTGATATATTTTTACATTAAACTATGCAGGAATGTAATGCTGAAGCATACGGGACTGCGGTTCGGGTCTATTGGATTGATATGCTTAATGTTTATGTTTTTGCCAGTTGCAAGGGGTTCAATTCTGCTACGTGTTGTAAATATTCCTTTTGAGCATGCAACTCGATATCATATATGGTTGGGACATCTTACCATGACCCTCTTTACTCTTCATGGTCTGTGTTATTTCTATTCGTGGATATTGGAGGATCGTGTAGTACATCAAGTGAGTTTTACAGTATATATGTATATATATATATATATATTTATACCCCACATAGGAAGATGCTGAAGTTCTTCTACCTCTTTATACAGTTATTTAATTGGAAGAATTACAGTATTGCCAATCTTCCTGGTGTCATTGCCTTATCAGCAGGCTTATTGATGTGGGTGACATCACTTCCTCCAGTGAGGAGGCTCAATTTCGAACTATTCTTCTACACTCATCAGTTATATGTTGTCTTTGTTGTCTTTATGGCTATGCACATTGGCGATAAGTTTTTCAGTGTGATAGTTGCTGGCTTGTTTCTCTTTATGCTTGATCGATTTCTTAGATTCTTTCAGTCACAAAAG
Source organism: Erigeron canadensis (assembly GCF_010389155.1). Classification (NCBI taxonomy): domain Eukaryota; kingdom Viridiplantae; phylum Streptophyta; class Magnoliopsida; order Asterales; family Asteraceae; genus Erigeron; species Erigeron canadensis. Next base: position 18,365,356 of record NC_057765.1, read on the forward strand.
ACTGTTGATGTACTCTCCGCAAAATGCCTTTCGTCCGGGACCCTAGAACTTATTATTTCAAAGCCTGAAGGTATTGATAGCTTACGATCGAAGGAACAAACTGGGCAGGTTGGGTAAGGAGTCAAAACTTTTTTTAAAAAAAAAACTGGTTAGGTTGATAGCTATTAATTACAACAAAGTATAAAGTTATAGTCACAAAAAATGTATTATTTCAAGTTAAATATATATGTTTCAGTAACATGAATTGGGACGGCTTATGCAATGAAATATACGTTGTGTAACTGTCTTCTCGTTCCGACCAGTTATTTTATTTCATTAAAGATATAACATAAATTGAATCAACACATTCATAGGTAAATGGATCGAAATTGTTAAATTTGGTTTTTGATAGTAACATGCTTCTTGTTCAATTTGTATCTATTAATTTTTTTTTTTTTGGTCACTTTCCAAATGCAGATTTACGGTACAATGCCCTCAGTTGGGTGTTCATCCAAGTTCAAGAATTATCTTGGCTGCAATGGCATCCTTTTAGTGTCTCGTCTAGCCCTCTAGATGGTAAACATCATCTTTCTGTTCTCATTAAGGTCCTTGGAAATTGGACAAAGAAACTAAAAGGACACATCGTGAGTGTCAGTGAGGAGCGCACTGATCTAGTTGGGCTCATTCAACCAAAGTTAAACCTTAAGGCATCTGTCGAGGGGCCTTACGGTTATGAATCACCTTACCACTTGCTGTAAGTGCATTGCTTTATATTGGATTTATGTTTTTAAAATGATTATACATCAAATAATCTGACTCAAAAAATCAGCTATAATGGGCTTTGGTAGACTACGCTTTTGTTGTTTGAAGTTGCAGTAATCAGATAACAAAGAGTTCGATTGTTTGAATATTGAATTACTTCTTGCAAGTATAATGATATGATCTCACATCGGCCAAGTATGGGGTTGGTTGGTGGTTTATAAGCCTAGGTGTCCCCTCCTCCTTTGAGCTAGCTTTTGGGAGTAAGTTCTACACCTAGCTTAGGACATGATGCTAGCCTATTATGGGATGGGTTCGTATCAATTGGTATCAGAGCCAGCCCTACCTTTCGAGGTTCCAACGCTCAAAGTGGTGGCCTATGGAGTGGTGGCTTGGACCCAAGGAAAAGGGTGCCAGCCGTAACCAACGAGGACGTTGGCTCTTCAATGGGTGGGGTATTGATATGATCCCACATCGGCTAAGTATGGGATTGATTGGTGGTTTATAAGCCTAGGTGTCCCCTCCTCCTTTGAGCTAGCTTTTGGGACTAAGTTTTACACCTAGCTTATGACATGATGCGAGCCTATTATGGGATGGGTTCGTATCATATACATCAAATGAGCAAATTGGGACATTCTGGTGAGAAAAAAAGAAACTTGTCTTCTGAGACGGGAATCAAGGCCTCTCAAATTAGGTTAAATGAAGTGGTAATTTTGTAAATTATGTTACCGTTTCAATATCAGTTTCATGCAGCCAATATAGAAATTGATTTTTCATAACCGCTTTCATTAACAACCTCAAACTTTAGAAACCGATTATTCAACCTGCATGTCCGAATATTGCTCCAACACAATCCCAAACACCACTATATAGACGGATTTTATGTAGTTGAATGTTAAATTTACCAGCCATCGTGTGTTTGAGTTTCCAGTTTTCTCCTTCAGATCCTTTTTTTGTAATTAAATTGCTTATTTATTGTCTCTTGCGTTCAGGTATGAAAAACTTATTTTAGTAGCTGGCGGCATTGGGATTTCACCATTTCTCGCTATCTTGAGTGATATTCTCCACCGTACTAAAGACTCAAAACCTTGTATGCCTAGAAATATATTGATAATATGGGCTGTCAAAACATCAGAAGAGCTTCCACTTCTCGACTCACTTGACTTAAACTTGCTCTTTCCAGACTTCTACACTAAACTGAATCTGGAAATTCAGATGTATGTCACTCAAGAATCAGAACCTCCACTGGTACGTAAACATGTATTCAGTCTTTATGAAGTATTGTTAAGGTAGGAAGAAGATCAGGCAGGTTATCTTAAAAAAGGTTTTAGATGTAATCAGAACCTCCACATTTGCCCCCCACACCACCACCACAATTATCTGTTTACCAGTTTTGAGATTAAATACAACCCAAATCAGCATAGTCAAGAGTAGATGGATCAAATTTCTTGCTTTAAATTTTTAATTAATACCCGCATCTGAACTTTTGAATTCTTGACTACAGGAAGAGGGTGAAGTACAAAAGTATATTAGCTCTCAGGTCTTTTCTTCACCCAACCGATATGACATGTCTACATTGGTTGGAACAGGAAGCATCATGTGGGCCGGAATTTATGTGGTGGTGTCAACAAGTGGTTTTCTGGCTTCTTTGACCATGTTAAATGTCTTTTACATCAGCCCGTATGATATATCCTATCAATGGTATAAGGGTCTTCTAGTATTAATTTGCATGGCTGCAAGTGTCATAATATTTGGAGGTCTTGTGATTGGTCTATGGCATATCTGGGGTAGAAAGCCTTCTCCAAATGAAAACTCCGAGGATGAGAAGAGTAATGTTGGCATACAGCATAATGAGACTACCACATACAATATATCATCAGACGAAACTTTCATCAAGACCAAAATTTACGGTCAAAGACCAGTCATGAAAGGTATTTATATGGCATATAAACTTTTCACACTACTGTGTTAATCAACTATTCAGTAAACGTGTTAATTTCTGCCTACTTCAAGTTAAATAGTTTGACTTGAGCTATTTTGTGTCTCTAATAGGTCAAACTGGTCGAAAATCCAAAATTACATAAAACCTTCTAAAGTGGTTACTTCACAGATAACAATTTAACGTACCAGCTTTTCTGAAACATATTTACCATGTTTATATATATTAAACTAAAGAAAAGAAGAAATCATACTTTAACATGTCAATCATTATAGAACTCAAGTAAAATAAAGATATAAAGTTTTAGGGTAAAGCCATTTTGATATGTATTATGGTACAACCTGTTATGACCCGTTACCCGTCTCACCCGTTTTGCAACCTTCAGAAACTGTAAGTAGATTCTTGCATTTGTAACATGATAGGTTGGTGAAGTAGACTACTGAAACAAAAAATTCACATGAAATTGCTGTAAAAACTTGCTTTTCTGGTAGCTCTTTTCCATAATATGGTCTGAGTCTAATAAGCAGTAATTTGTTTATACTTTGTTGACATAGTTTCTATGTTTATCATTACAGAAATATTTGGAAAATTGCTGTAAAAACTTGCTTTTCTGGTAGCTCTTTTCCATAATATGGTCTGTTGAGTCTAATAAGCAGTAATTTGTTTATACTTTGACATAGTTTCTATGTTTATCATTACAGAAATACTTGGAACAATGGCTGAGCGATGGGGAAATGTGGATATTGGGGTGATTGTGTGTGGGCCTCCAGCTCTTCGTACAAGTGTTGCAAAAGAGTGCAGGTCTAAGAATATTGGAAGAAGGAGCAATAATCCGATCTTCCATTTCAACAGCCACAGTTTCGATCTGTAGGTACCCTTGTGTATTGTGTGGAATTTAAAATTAGTAAGTATATCAGTATATATGTAGGAGCCTAGTTTGTATGTCTGATAGATGGTGCTGTAGCACAAAAAACTTCTATTCATATTCATATTTATATTCCCTGTGTATGTATGGGAGAATATGGTACTTTTATTTAAATAACTTACTATCAAATATTCTGATTTATATAAATCGGAGAACAAATTAGTTCGATTTGTTCAAAATTCAAATGACTTTGTGGCTTTCTATCATATGTACATAGTAAGCACACACTATATATGAAAGTAAGTTTCACAATGCAAGTATGTATTCGTTCTTTTCAACCAATTAAATGTGTTTTTGTTGTAGCCTTAAACGAATATGTATCATGCTATATTATTTCTTGATTAAATGAATTAGCTAATCTGACTTTATGTTTATATATGATTGAACTGCTTACTCAATAAAGAGCTGCAATAATAAGTTCTTCAAATTCTAAAAAGCAAAATTTTGAACTCTGATACACTTAAATATAATGGACATGATTCTGAGTCTTGCGCAACAAGAATTTGTATGATGTTTAAGACAAGTCTGCACAAGGGTTTTGATGCAGAGGTGTCCAGGTTCACTGAACTGGAGAATACAACTGAGCTGAAGAAGTTAAGTGAAGTGGAGAAAACTGGCCAGATTATAGATAACACGATTTCTGTCCTGAATTCATATCATCAATGGTGGATTTTATGTGCGTGTGTTCTTGGTGTGGGAGTGTGTGTTTTTAGAGAGAAAGTGGATGATTGGAATTAATGTGTGTGTCAAGCTTACAGGAATGAATGATTGTTGTTGAAGCTTATTTTTGATATCTAAGGTATGAGGGTATTTATAGTCTATCCCTATACATATTCTAATTATCATATCTAGTCCCTCAACCTTAGTTATCATTAAACTATGACTTAACAACAAATACGTCCACTAACTTAAATTACAATTTATCACTATTTTTGGATTTCTAACATTCTCCCCCTTAGTGATATATTGAAATGAATGAAGTACGTGCTATCTTGTCTTGTAGGAATGAATTTGATGAGCCCGATGGTGAAGACAATTGGTTTGTTGAAACAAGTCTTTGGAGAACTTGATTCAGTCTTGGTCTTGGACTTCTTGAAGTTAAATCATGAGGCGATTCTCAATGTTCTTTTTGAACAGAGAATAAAGAGTGTGTGTGTGTCTTGAATCTTTGAAAATTGATGAATCATGAATCAGAGTTGTCTTTTGAAATGCGGAAGATATAAACTTGGCTTTGATTCTTCAATCTTCGATTCTTGAGCGAAATTCTACTTCTTGAAATGAAGTATCATGAACTTGTGCTCTCCCCCTTGATGTATGCATTGGAGCTTCTTGGAAGAGGATAATGAAGTTGAACAAGTCTATATGCTTTCTTGGAAAAACATATTATTGTATGACTTGAAGATCTTGAATGAAGTATGTTGATGAAGACTCTTTTGAAACTTTACTTCTTTAACTTGAATCTTCTTGGAAGAGGATAATGAAGTTGAACAAGTCTATATGCTTTCTTGGAAAAACATATTATTGTATGACTTGAAGATCTTGAATGAAGTATGTTGATGAAGACTCTTTTGAAGCTTTACTTCTTTGACTTGAATCTTCTAACCAATCTTTTCAACTTTTTGTAGCTTTGATCTTTGTCACATTGATTTGAACACTTTGGAGAGTAAGCATTTGAATGAAGTTTGGATAAGTCTCTTATGAAGTAATCATGCTCCCCCTCAATTTATAAGTATAAATATTTTGCAGCATCTTTGAACATTTGTTCCATCTTGAGAGGATATCTTTTCATCTTTGATCTCATTCTTATCTTTGTAATCAAATCAGTCCTTCTTTTTCAAGTCAAGATCTCAATCGACTAAGATTTAGTAAAATTTTGAGTTCAATTGACTATCATGAATAACTTTTGCTAGAAGGCTCCGTTTTGGGCGTGTGACCAGTCAAAACAACCAAACACAAACTTTTCTCTTTGTTAGTCAAAACAACCAAACACAAACTTTTCTCCTGGCTATCTTTATCAATTATTCATATTTCTTCCCCAATCAATCATAATATTTTCGCCCCCTCATAATGACAAAGTTGGAAACCAATGTCATTATGCAAACATTGATTGATAAAATGTCAAAAGAAATAACATGAACTAAACTAGATTTTGTGCACATGGAGAACTGTCGACCATCAAAACATCAACCCAAACCATTAGCCCAACCCAAAGAATCCTAATGGTGACTAAAATGTAAGGTTGAAGTTGTTGGTACAAACGTTATAGTATGGTGTTGGTGTTTTTTGTGTTTGTGAGATGAGAAATGAAACCGGATAAGAATGATCCGTTAACATGTTCAAAAATCAAAAGGATTAATGAAATGACCGATATAAATGTATAACATTTGTCGGATTTTCTATGTATCATTGAGACATGCACAAAGCAATGTTCTAACATAGTTCGGTCTGCGGCTTTTCAACCACAAGATTGCTTCAGAGAATATAAATCATGGGTAGTACAGCCGAAGCGTTTGATAACCACAATCTATTATCCTTAAAGACTTTTTAGGTAATATCCGAGGTCACAGTTAGACTTCTCGTTAACTCAATAACCACATAAATTTAATTATGAGACCTACGTTCAACGTTGGAAAAGATGTTAGCATTGGTAGGATTTCCATTTGATCATCGTGGAATACCAATTAAGATATCACTACAAATGTTCCGGCTATATCACAAAGATAAGCAATAATATCACAAAGATATGACTCGAATGTGTCCTAAAGAAATGAATAATGATCAAATTAATGACCAAGCAAAATAGCTCTAGACACAACGTGATCAAATGAGGTCGGGGACTGGAGCAGAGTGTCGCCCTTGTTCAATATCAACATCTTCCAAATGAAGAGTCAATAGAAATGTAAAAATCTCCATGAGAATTGAAACAAGTATTTGTTAAGAAACACTTGAGTGGTTAGGTAAAGATGTGCATCGCTTTACTGGGTCCATGAAGACTTTTTCAATATCACGATATCAACAAATGACATCCGATAGAAGCGTGTTTTACCCGACAATTTGAGAATTTAGGGAAGGGTATCATTTCTTTTAACCATTTTCTCACAACATATCACCTTAACCTCTCACTTTTCGACTTTACTCCCTCCATCTTATTTGCACGAAACCATCATCACTCAAAATACCCTTACAATCTAATGAAAGAAGTGAATACTCCGGGGTTAGAACTCATCGGTGATGATGAAGTTCATGGAGTGAACGAATCGCTCATGTGCAAACTAATCACCGAACTTCAATTGATTGAAAATCATTTGAAAATCATCAAACGTGTGTATGAAAAGGTTTAAAACACATTTGAAGTTTTAAAATCACAAACCCCCCCTTAATTTATGCAAGAATAGATTAAAATGTATTCCATAGAAAGGTAGAGCAAAAATTAATTTTTGTGAAATCAAAAAGAGTAAAATCTTTGTTGTGAACAAGAATATTTAATTAAGAATCACAAAGTTTTGCTTCAACAACAATGTTAATAATAAGAATGCTAAAGGCGTTCAATCCGTCGCATCTTACATCAACAAATTGGATGCAAATTTTTTTTTAAGTAAACTTGATTTGAAAGCAATGAACTGTTAGTACACATACATCTTGATATAAGATCACTTGGAAGTACACAAAGGTGTTTGATTCCTTGTTTTCTTATATCAATCTATATGTATAACAACAGAATCTTAAAATGTATAAACATTTCAAAATAAATAAAGCATTAAAGAACGGGTTATACACAGAGTATGTATAAACCATTGTAAAATAAATAAAACATTTAAGAACGGGTTACATACAGAGTATATGTAAGCCTCTTTGAGATAAATAAAACTATGAAGCCCGGGTTACATACATAGTATATGTAAGCCACTTTGAGAAAAATCTTTTTGTTTGTTTTCAAGATTTTCTATTTTTGTATTTGATTTTATCTTTTCAAATTTTGTATTTTGTTTTTCTAGAATGTATCAAGAACAATATAATTTAAGGTTCAAGATTTAACATGCCAAGCTTGGAGATATGAAAATTAAACCTCTTTTCATCCAATGGTTTTGTGAACAAATTCGCAAGCTGATGGTCAATTCCCACAAAGTAGAGCTCGATGTCACTTTTCTCAATATGATCTTTGAGAAAATGATATCTAACATCAATATGCTTTGATCGAGAGTGGTTTATTGAGTTGACTGCAATAGGAATGGCACTCTGAGAGTCACAATAGATAGGAATATGATCATATTTCAGACCATAATAGTTAGTTGTGTCTTCATCCATAGAACTTGAGCACAACAACTAGCCGCAGCCACATATTCAGCTTCAGTCGTTGATAGTGACACACAATTCTTTTTCTTGGAAGACCAACTCACAATTTTATCACCCAAAAATTGTAAAGTACCGGAAGTGCTTTTGCGATCAAGCTTACAAACTGCATGATCTGCATCTGAATAAGCAGTTAGATTGAATCCAGTATCCCTAGGATACCAGAGACCTAAATTGGGTGTACCCTTCAGATAACGAAAAATTCGTTTCACAGCTTGATAATGTAAATCAGTTGGAGCAGCTTGATACCTAGCACACATACATGTTGCAAACATTATATCTAGGCGAGATGCTGTTAGATACAACAACGAATCAATCATACTTCGATATCTCTTTTGGTCAAATGGTTTCCCATTTTTATCAGCATTTATGTTTGTTCGAGCAGCCATTGGGGTAGAAATTGAAGAACATGAAGTCATATCAAACTTTTTCAACATGTCATTTATGTATTTACCTTGTGATATAAAAATACCATTTGGTAATTGTTTGATTTGAAGACCTAAAAAGTAGTTCATTCCCCAATCATGCTCATTTCAAAATGATTAACCATAAGAGATGAAAAGTTTCGACAAAATGTTTGACTGGTTGACCCAAAGATAATGTCATCAACATATATTTGAACAAGAAGAACATGTTTACCTTGTTTGCGAATGAATAGGGTAGGGTCAATTGTGCCTTTGGTAAAGCCACCTCTTAGTAAGAAAGTAGTTAAGGAATCATACCATGCGTGGGGTGCTTGCTTAAGACCGTAGAGAGCCCTGTCTAACCTGTAGACATGGTTCGGCCTTTGAGGATCTACAAAACCTTTTGGTTGATCAACGTAAACTTCTTCTTTGAGGTCACCATTCAAAAAGGCAGTCTTCACATCCATTTGAAACACAGTAAAGTTTCGGAATGCGGCATATGCTAAGAAAATTCGAATGGCCTCCATTCTTGTAACTGGAGCAAAAGTTTCGTCGAAGTCAACACCAGGTTGTTGGCAATAACCCTTTGCAACAAGTCGAGCTTTATTCCTTACTACCACTCCATTCTCATCCTTTTTGTTTTTGAAAATCCACTTTGTTCCAATTGGATCATCTTTTCTCGGATTTGGAACTAATCTCCATACTTTCAGTCTTTCAAACTGTGCGAGTTCTTCTTGCATAGCCTTAACCCACTCTGGATCACGAAGAGCTTCAGAAACAGTTTTGGGTTCGATGTTGCTGAGAGAAAGTGCAACTAGACACTCGTTTACTGAAGTACGAGTAGTTACTCCGGCTTGTGGATCTCCAATTATTTGAACAGTAGGATGATCTTTCAGCATACGTGACCATTTGCGATCATGAGGAAGAGGATCTTGTTGTTGAATATCAACATCATCATCATTAAAACTTGAGTTTTGTTGAGAGATGGAATCATAGCTTGGTAGAACTGCTTCCTCATAGGATGGATGATCAAAGTCAAGTGGCACATACACATTTGGAGTGTTCAATGGATTTGTTGTCTGAGTAAAGCGAGTAGGTTGTTCTTGAACATTCACTTGAGAAGAATTATCAGGAGAGGATAGTGAAGAAGAATCATCAGAAAAGGATGAAGAACTACTACTAGAAGATGAAGCACCTTGCTCAGAAGAACTTGATGATGATTCATGATTGTTGTCAAGAACTGAATCATTGGTCTGAATTGGTTCAACGATGACTTGAGGTTCTTTATCATGAATCGGTTTGGATTGTAGAATTCTTTACAAAGAATATCTAATTCATCACTTGTTGGAGTTGGAAACTTCTTGAATTTATTGTGTTGAAGTACTTAAAGCACTTGAAGTACTTGAATCATTACTTGTTGAAGTACTTGAAGCACTTGGATCATTACTTGTTGGTAGCAAACTTTCTTGCTCAAAAATAATGCCAGACATCTCATCAAACCAAACATTCATTGTTTCTTGAATTGTATTTGTTCGGCGATTGTAGATTCGGTAAGCAATTGATGTCTTGGAATAACCAACAAAGTAACCTTCATCACCTTTCTTCTCGAATTTTCCAAGGTACTCCCGATCATTCAAAGTGTAACAAACACACCCAAATATGTGAAAATAGTTAATGTTGGGTTTTCGGTTGTTAACAACCTCATAAGGAGTCTTCTCGAAACGCTGATTGACGATGGACCGATTCTGAGTGTGATAAGCATTGTCAACAGCTTCAGCCCACATATTGGATGGTAACTTGGAATAACCAAGCATTGTCCTTGCTGCTTCCAGTAGCGTTCGATTTCTCCTTTCAACGACACCGTTTTGTTGTGGAGTACGAACCGCTTAAAATTGGTGAGTAATGCCTTTGGATTTACAAAACTCATCAAAAACGGCATTCTTGAACTCAGTTCCGTTATCCAAACGGATGTAACGAACTGAAAGTTGAAGATTTACTTGAGTAGAAGTGATAAATTGATCAAAACTTGAGTTGTTTCATCTTTGGATGCAAGGAATTTGACCCAAGTATATTTTGAATAATCATCAACAATAACTAAGATATATTTTTTCCCATTTCGGCTTTGTACTTTCATCGGCCCACAAAGATCCATGTGAAGCAAATGAAGAGGTGCTAATGAGTTTGGAGATTTCTTCGGTTTATGGGAAGCTCGCTTAATCTTCCCAACAGCACAAGAAGGACAAACATGCTCACTTTCATACTTATAGTCCGGCAAGCCTTCACCAAGATGCTTGTTGACCAAAGTATTGATGGTTTGAAAATTTAGATGAGAAAGCCTTCTATGCCATAACCAAGAATTCTTTGACGTAGCCTTTGAAATGAGACAAATATTATCGGTTGGTTGGTTATCATCGAGATTGACGGTAAAAAGATTATCATCGCGGTCACCACAAAGAATGTCAACTCCATCTAGAGTTTGGACTTTGCAAAGAGATTGTCGAAAAAGAACTTGAAGATTGTTGTCACAGAATTGTCCAACACTGAACAAGTTATGACTTAACACTTCAACATAGTGAACTTTGTTGATGACAATTCCATTGCGTTCAATGTCTCCATAACGATAGGAGCGAAATTGTTGTTTCCAAATCAAACTGTTCCCATGAATCGTTCGATAAAGTTCTTGAGCAAAGCTTTATTTCCAATCATGTGTTTTGAACACCCGGAATTGAGTATCCAAATACAGATGGTTATTTCCTGCAATCAAAGAAATTTAACCGACTTTAGGTACCCACTTGAAGATGGGTCCTTTGTGTTTAGTTAACACAGGCAGGGTATATAACTTAGGAACTTCATTCAAACATGCTTTAGGATCAACATACGCATTAACAAGCACATTATCAATAAGCACATTTGGATAAAAGGTACGAACATTCACACATGAATTAAAAGTAACATGTCTACAAGCATTCAAATTAACCACACGAGAACAAGGATTGAAATTGTTTACAACCACACAAGCCTTGCCTTGACACCATTAACATTGTCTAACAAAGATGAATTGTTTGAATTAATAGGAACACTCTTCTTCCTATTAACAGCCTTTCTCCTTCGCCTTTTCTTCTTTTTCTCAACATTAGTGAACTTAGGTACTAATGACTTAGCTACCCATTTAGTATCACTATTTATGCTCTTTCTACCTGTTGAATTGACACTAAGAAAATTAGAACGAGGGGTTTTAATCACTTTCATCCTTTTAGAATCTTTTGGAGGTGAGGAAACTTCTTGTTTCTTTGGTTTGTCATGTGAAAACCATCCATATCTATCCCTATATCTAGTTGTATCATTAGATGTATCCTTAGTTAGCAAAACTGAGCTAGACTTAGACACCTTAGGTAAAGAACTAGATTGAGAGCTAGATGAAGAAGAATTCGGATAGTCATTTGTAAGTTTCACTTTGGAGTATTTTAATCTGGGTGTGGTCTCAGTTTGTTCCTTTTTGACATGTTTAATTGGGGTAGGAGTCTTTGGTTCTATCTTAACTGTTTTTGGTTCAGTCTTGACGAGTTTGGTCTTAACTCGTTCCTTTGAATAATATGAAGTTGGAGCTTTGAACAATGGATTTTGAGATTCCTTTTTTCTTTCAACTTTGATCTTGGTAGATTGAATCTTTTTCTCAGTTTCTGAATCAAAAACATATTCTTCCTCCATGAATTTATCAAAATCATCTTTTGTGAATAATTTCATTGGAAGTTGATTAGTTTCAAAATCTTTTGCAATTTTTGAAGAATTAGGAATTTTGGAGTCCAACTTCACATCATGGGTAGTCTCAGAAATTAGGTCAACTTGAACTGACACATCTTTGGTCTCACAAGAAAATTGAGTAGAAGTATCAACACCTATACTAGCACTCAGCTTAGGGTGAACAACTAACTCATCAATAGTATCGTATGTGAAAAACCTATAGAAGTACCATATCAAAACTAAACTATGCGCAAGTTCTTCATAAGATAAATCAGATTGCACATAATCATCAGCTATAAATGTAGCAGCATTTTGACAAGTACACTCAAGAGGATTAGTCAAGGTCTGAGTGGAGGTATCGGTAGATGAATCACAAGTAGTCTGGGTAGAATGGTCTACTAAAGAATTTAGGTCTGTTTGAGTAGAAACATTCACACAAACTTTCTTAGTATCAACAACAAAATTTTTATCCTCTGAATTCGGATTTTGAGACTTTAGGTGATTAATAACTTTTTGTTGAGATTCCACCTTTTGTTGTAAACCTTCTATTTGTATTTCTAAAAGTGTGGTTGGAACATACATTTTAGTTGGTTTAGGTGGAGTACCGACAGATTCTTAGTTTTGAAAATTTGATGCAATTTCTTCCAATTTGAAAATTGAAGATTCTTTAGTTTTGTACGAATCATTTATTGCTTTATAATTAATCAAAAACTCATGTTTTGGTATTCACTCAACTTCATCAGTCTAAAATTCGTCATCCAATGGATGAATAAATTGTTGTATCATACCAAGTCGAAGAAATTTTTCATCATACAAAGGTTCAATTTCCTCTTTGGCTTTTTGTAATGGAGTGATATTCTCAAATCCCAACCCGAGAAGAAGATCCGTTTTGTCAATTTTTGACTTGTTGAAATAAGCAGTGAAATCCAAGAGAGGGTTTTGTTCAACTTTATATAACTTTTCTTGATAGAAAAGTATATTCTTTATAAATTCCTCAACTTGTTTTTCAAGATTCTCAATCTCAATGCCTTTTAGAAAACAAGTATGATTTAAGTCGGAAATCTCTCTTTCGAGTTCAACATTGTTTCGTTTAGCTTCTTGGAGCTTTTTATTAAGAATATCAACACCCATTTGTCTAGCATTTGCCCGAAGCCACTCATTGGTCTTTTGAGTTTCAAGATCTTGATTGGCTTTTTCAAGATCATGAATGGTCTTTTCAAGATTGTGACACTTTTGTAATACCTTAGAATCAGGAGAGGCATTCAACTCACACTCTTTAGCTAACACTTTGTCTTTATATATTTGAAAGTTTTGTTTAATAGCATCATGTTCAAAAAGTAATTTTGAATGTTCTTCAAGAAGTTTTGAAAATTTACTTTTAGAAAATGAAAGACTATTTTGTAACTTTTTGTTTTTGTTGGCTAAAGATTTGATTTGAGTTGTCAAGTTTGACAAAGCTAATCTACATGACTCTTTATCCTTAATTGATGAAAAAGTAGAGTCGAGATTTACCTCATCATCTGGGTGTTCATCATCAGTGCTTTCAGCTTCAAAAACTTTGTCCTTGGCCAACCTCGCCATAAAGCAAACATTAGCAGAGAGATCTTCATCTTCATCATCTAAGAGCAATAGCCATTTGTCATCTTCAACAAGCAATGCATGACCTGCTTCAACTTGTTTGGCTAACAACATCTTCTGCTTGTAGTACTCATAGTTCCGCTTTCGAGGTTGCTTACAATCAATAGCAAAATGACCTGGTATTCCACAATTGTAGCACTTTTTGTCTGATGCTTTACCCTTCTCAACAACTTATTTCTCATTAGCTTCCTTCTTCTCACCATGCTTTGATCCACTTGCTTCACCTTGCCCATAACTCTTAGGATGATAGTGATCTTTCTTGGGAAATGCACTTGTAGAAGAAGTGCGGAGATTGTTGTTTGTTGACCTTGCTTTGTAAAATTTTCTTTTGAAATGTTTTGTTACTGCGGCAAGAGCTTGATATAGTTCATCTGAAACACCATCTCTTGTAGCCAGCAAATCATCTCCCTCCTCATCAGATGAAGAAACAACTAACATTTGCCTCTTAAGAGCTTCAGAAACCTTCTTTTCAACAATCAAAGCCAAAGGATCAGCAGATACAACTTCTGGCATTTTGCTTGATAAAGCTTTGTTTAGAACTTGGTGTTCATTGAGTTTGAAAGATTCATGAAGATTTTGATGAACTTGGTCAGATTTTGATGTTGCTTAATTTGTGTTCCAAAAACTTCCCATTCTGGACCAAGAGCTTTGATGAATTTGATGTTTAACTCAATCTCTGATTTCTTAACATTGTTCTTCCTAAGTTCATTTATGACATTGCAGAACCTACAGTAGACAGCCTCTAGAGATTCATTTGGCAATTTGCTGAAGTTGTCAAACTCAGTCAACACATTTGTCAATCTTATTGTTGAAGTCACGTCAGATCCTTCCATTTATCTTGCCACCTCATCCCATATCTCCTTGGCTGTATCATAAGAATCAACAGAGCCATAGCTTTCATCTGGTAGTGCTTTGTATTAGCATGATCTAACTTTGTTATCTGCAGCTGTTCAATATTTTTATTCAGCATTCAAAAGATCAAGAGTGAGTATTGCACCGATAGTGGGATGACGATGAACTGCAAGTCCATTAAGGATGGAATCTTTAAGCAGGTGACCATTTGGTTGACATTCCACATAGTCCATAAATCTTTTCTTCCATAGTCCATAGGAACCACGGTAGAGAACTGGAGGTCTTGTATCTGAACCCAATGCCAATGCTTCATGAGAAGCCATTTGAAAATGATTTGATTTGAAACTTGACTTGAATTAAGAGTTGAAGAAAATCAGGAAGTGAAACGAGCTTGGTGAAGATCGTCCTAGATGAAGATCGTCTTGGATGGAGATCGTCTTGGATGGAGATCGTCTTAGAATGAAGGAAAAAATGAGACGATTTTGAAGATAATCGTCTTGGAGAATTTAGTGGAATTTAACTAAGTATGAAATGAAATTGAAATTGAGGTTTGTTTTTGGATTTTTTAATAATGAAAAATGAAACGAATTAAAAGAAAAATGATTTAGAATTTTGAAAAATGGGACGGTCTTGATGAAGATCGTCCTAGGGTTCTTAAGAATTAGAAGAAAAATTCTAAGTATTTTGGATAAAATTGGACAGAGTTTTAGTATGAATTAGAAGAAATAAAATTGAGCAAAACTAATCTAGAAGATCAGTTACCCAAGAAGTGTGTGATTACCAATCACAACAACTTCGTATGATCAACCAAAACACACCAATTAGCCAAGAAAAACTAAGACGATCTTGTTCAGGATCGTCCTAGGTTCAGGAAATGAGACGATCTTGGTGAAGATCGTCCTAGTATTCTGTCCCAAAACTTTTCAAAGGTAAAATACTTTCAAGTATTTGAATTGACCAAACCAATCTTTTCGGACTAATTAGCCACAAACAAATATTTCTCAACACACAACACTTGTCAGAACGATCTTGAGGAGATCGTCCTACAAGCCACTAAGTAAAAGTATGAAAATGAGGTTCAAAGACTAAGACGATTTGAGGGAGATCGTCCTAGTGAAGATCGTCCTGAGTTCATCATCTTCTTCAACATCACAGCAGTTTTCAAAAACTCCATTAATGACTTCTAAAAACTTCAATATCTTTCGAATTACTAGGAGTTAGAACTTGAAATCACTTGCAAACTGATCGTTTTCACCTCAGCTACACACCGATTAACAAAATTTAACACAAAACACAACAGATTCGAAACCCAAAAATCGCGCCAAAAAGCTAAAATTCAAACTCGAGATTTAGATCGAATTGGAACTTGAAACTTGACAGGATTATGTGTTAAATTATCACGAATCTATTGGTGAACAAAAAAACTATGATTTTATGTGATTTGATAGGCAAAAAATGAATAAAAATGGACGTGAACAAAAACGGTTTTGATTTTTGATGAATCTGTGATTGAATTCAGTAATGGGTCGATATCAAAATGATGTTTTGCTCTGATACCACATGTAGATAACACGATTTCTGTCTTGAATTCATATCACCAATGGTGGATTTTATGTGTGTGTGTTCTTGGTGTGGGAGTGTGTGTTTTTAGAGAGAAAGTGGATGATTGGAATTAATGTGTGTGTCAAGGTTACATGAATGAATGATTGTTGTTCAAGCTTATTTTTGATATCTAAGGTATGAGAGTATTTATAGTCTATCCCTATACATATTCTAATTATCATATCTAGTCCCTCAACCTTAGTTATCATCAAACTATGACTTAACAACAAGTAAGTCCACTAACTTAAATTACAATTTATCACTATTTTTGGATTTCTAACATAAATAATGCCATCAGAACAAGCAATGTTGATTCTGCCAGCTGTCGCCTATTTTAGACAAGTATTTACTGGACCATCCCAATCACCAGTTGTAACATTACTCTAGTGGCAAGGGTCTCCAAATGTTACAAGTAGTGATCCTGTAAAACTTTCCAGAAGTCCACCAGATGAGTTTCCAGAAGCTCTCTAGTGAGCAACTCCAGTCCAGTCTACTGAAAGGCGCTCCAGATGAAATCTCCAGTGGAGTTCCAGATTGTATTTCCAGTTTTCCATAAAGTTTGTCTCGTATGGTGGGGACCAATAAAGAAGGAATGACAGCTGTTGAAAAGAAGGAAGGTGTGACAATGTTAATCCTAACGGTTTGACGGCCCATTTGCAGAAGGAATTTTTCTAAAAGCTTTGTGTGTCTCTTTCCTATTGGTGGAATAATTAGTGGCTGTCCCCATGATAAAATTTAGTGGTTGTCCTTTGTCCAAGACACCTTTTTATTATTTTATTATTATTTCGATAACTCCTAGGAAATAGTATTATCTATAAATAGGGGTTGTATTTCTCATTGCAAATTAGATTATGTTGAATTGAGTGAAATTAATAGAGCAGCCTCTATTTCTTAAAAATCTTCATTTACCTTTATTTGGTGGTTTAGAGTGATCCCTTTATCTATAATTGTGGTGGTTCGTCCTTTATCAATTATAGTGGTGAGATTCAAAATCTTCGATTCATTTATCTGTGTATGTGGTGACTCGATCTTTATCAAACATAGTGGTGGGTTGGAGTGTTTCCTTTATCCTTGGTTCTGGTGTCTTGGCCTTTACGAATCTTGGTGGTGGACTCTTTTATCTATCCTTTCTATTTTATTGTGTTGTTTTGATGTTTATTTCATAAAATCCAGAAAATACCAAAAATATTTGTTTAATTTCCGCTGTGCTTGAGTTATTGTGTGATTTACGCATCAAATTTGGTATCAGAGCCAGGTTCCAAAAAAAGCTTTCTTAATCTTTTTATCCGTGGATTTTTGTTATTTGTTTGTTGGTTCAGATTAGATATGTTGGGATTGTGGTTTGTTTGTCTAAATCTGTTATTGTTGGTGTTATTTGTTGAATATCAATGGCTTATAGAAGAAATATGACTCTAGAGGAAGCTCATAATGTTAGGAGAGATAGGCGGATTGAAGATCTACAAAAAACACTTGGTAGAGTTATTAACCTATTAGAAGATGGTAGTTAAGGTTGAATAGACAACGTGTTGTAGGTGAAAGAGATGATGAGTCTCAAGGTCCTAGTGAGAGATCTGAAGACACCCCCAGATCTTCTAGTGATTCTGATGAGTCTAATCAATCTAGAAGAAGGCATAGGAGGCATAAGGTTGATGACACGAAAGATATCAAGATAGATCTACCAGATTTCATTGGTTCTTCTAACCCAGAAGAGTTCTTTGAATAGGTTCAGGTAATGGATAGAATAATGGAAATAAAAGGTTATGATGATAAGAAAAGTTTTAAAGTTCTCATTATTAGGTTGAAAAAGTATGCTTTATCCTGGTATGACAATATGAAATCTGAAAGAGAATTTAAAGGTAAAAGTAGAATTAAGACCTGGTCCAAGCTGAAAGAAGTTATGCAGAAGAGATTTGTTCCCCAGTCGTACAAGCAAGATCGGTATCTTCTGATAAATAATCTGAAGCAAGGTACAAAAGAGGTTGTGGAATATATTAGGGAATTTGACCAACTGAAGACTCGATCTCGTGTGAAAGAAACTGAAGAGCATACTATCGCCAGATTCATTGGTAGGTTGAATGCTACCATTTCAGAAAACATAGAGTTGCAGCCCATTTGGACGTACGAATGAGCTTGCGAAATGGCTCTCTAGATTGAGAAGCAACTGAAGAAGACAGTCCAGTACAAACCTTTCACTAAGGTTTCGTCCAGTTCTAGTCAACCAGTTTTGAAGCCCAGTGCAACTGGTCAAAAGTCCTTCAGAGGCAAAGAGAAAGAAACTGTTGGATCAAAAGAGCCAGTTGGAAGAAAATGCTTTGAGTGTCATGGTTTTGATCACTTCCAGGCATAGTGCACCAACCAGAGAGCACTCACTGCTAAGGAGATTGAAAGCTTACCAGATGTTGACACTGAAGAAGATGAACCAGTGTATGATGATGATGAAAGTGAAGAAACATATGTTGGTGCAGATATTAGAGAAATGTTGGTCGTGAGAAGAGTGATGCATGCTAATGAAGTTGTAACTGATACTGCTCAGAGAGAAGTATGTGATCTGATTATTGATGGTGGAAGTTGTGCTAATGCTGCTTCAACTTATATGGTAGAAAAACTGTAGTCACCTACCACAAAGCATCCTCGTCCATACAAGTTGCAATGGCTAAGTGAAGGATCTGAGGTAAAAGTGAATCGACAAGTTACTATTCCTTTTTCCATCGGATCTGTTTATGAAAATAAAACTATTTGTGATGTTGTCCCTATGGATGCTTGTCATATTTTACTGGGTAGGCCTTGGTTATTTGATAATTATGTATTTCATAATGGTCGTGCAAACTCTTATTCATTATTTGTAAATGGGAAGAAGGTCACTTTGACTTCTCTGAAACCTAGCGAGTTACTGAAAACCAATAAGAAAGACCAGCCCAAGCCTCTATTTATGTCACATACTGAAGTTGAAGAAGAGTTAACTGGAGGCTCTCCAGTTATGATGTTACTGGTGCTAGAGCGTACTAAAGAAAAGGAGCTCACTGGAGTCCCTAGTCTCCTGAAGTCTTTATTGAAGGAATTCACTAATGTTTTTCCAGAAGACTTACCTGAAGGAACACCAGATTGACCTGGTTCCAGGGTCAGTTCTTCCAAACAAAGCTGCTTATTGATGTTCACCAACTGAAGCAAAATAATTGCAAAGACATGTAGATAAGTTGGTTGCCAAAGGTTATGTGAGAGCCAGTACCTTGCTCAGTTCCAGCTCTCCTGGTCCCAAAAAAAGATGGTTCGATAAGAATGTGTGTTGATAGTAGAGCCATAAATAATATAACTATTAAGTATAGATATCTCATTCCCAGATTGGATGATATGCTTGATGAGTTCCATGGCTCCAGCGTCTTTTCTAAAATTGATCTCAAAAGTGGTTATCACCAGATCAGAATGAAAGGTGGAGATGACTGGAAGACTGCTTTCAAAATCAAAGGAGGTCTTTATGAATGGTTAGTAATGCCTTTTGGTTTATCTAATGCTCATAGTACTTTCATGAGACTGATGAATGAAGTTCTCATACCACTTATTGGTCAGTTTGTTGTTGTTTACTTTGATGATATTCTGGTATATTCAAAATTCGAAGCTGAACATGTTAATCATCTGAGAAGTATTCTGTTGGATGTTAGTGTTAGAGCAGTAAGTTAGCTTCATGGACCGCCTCATGGATGTTATGTGTTTGTTGTATGGTTGGACAAGTAACGCAAACATTTGATCTTTTGATTATGAATTTGGTTATAAAAATGGATTTGATCATCATCTTGAACTTGTAATCTTTTGGGTTTGATTGTCATTTGGAAACTTGTGTTGATGTTTTATATTTAAATCTTTTGTACCATGTCGTTCTGTGGCATCTCGTGTTTCCGCCTTAGTCAGGGTGTTACACCGATTTTTCTTAATGTTTGGTCACCTAATGCAAAACTGAAAAAGGAGGATATCAAGGAGGTGATGGTGTGGATTAAGATTCATAATGTTCCTTTAGCAGCCTATACTGATGATGGTTTGAGTGTATTGTTTTTGAAACTTGCCAACCCAAAGGTACTTGATTGATTCTTACACGAGTGATATGTGCACGGAGTCTTGGGGCCGAAGTAGATATGCTCGAGCTTTAATAGAAATTTCAGCTTTGTTGGATTTTCAGGATAAGATTTCTATTGCAATACCGGAGTTGGATGGGGATGGATATACGAAAGAAACCATGCAGGTGGAGTACGAAAGGAAACCTCCAAGATGTGTTCATTGTGGTGTATTTTGTCATGATTCAAATGAATGTAGTAAGTATGTACGTAATGTAAAACAAAATGCTAAAGTAGATGATGAGGGCTTTACTGAGGTGGTTGGAAAGAAGAAAAAACCAGCTTTTCAGATGAATAAACAGAAACCAAGGTTCGAATATCGTCCTGTGGTTAAACAGAGTAACTTGAAAGATAAACCTAGTTAATCTAACACGGTGACAAGTTCAGTTACACCACTGACAAGTAATCCTTTTTCAGCTCTAGATATGGATTCTGATGAGTTGGGTGTTGGTAGTAAGGAGGCCACAGATGTTAAAAAACCAGTTGAGTCTAAGACTGTTGTCTCGGATGGCGAGTCAGAAGTGAATGAAAATATAATTATTAAAGATAATGAGACTGCAGCTTTCATGGCATCAGGTACAATACTGAAGGAGAGTATTCTAGGGGCAAGCACTCCTGTACCGAAGGTTTCCAATGGGTAGTATAGCAACTTGGAATATAAGGGGGTTGAACCGCCCTCTAAAACAAAAAGAGGTTCAACAGGTTGTGCAGGATAATCGACTTAATGTGTGTGCGATTCTTGAATCACATATGGATGTTTCTCAATTGTTTAAAGTATGTAAGAAGATTTGTAGATCATGGGACTAGACATCTAATGGAGGTGTTTGTAGCAAAGGAACACACATTATACTTGGCTGGAATTCTGAGGTGGTTGATGTTATGACGATATCACAATCTGATCAAGTAATGAATGTGCAGGTAATTTTTAAAGTTGATCAGAAAGCTATATTTTGTTCGTGTGTGTATGCTGATAACTATTACAAGAATAAAAGAATACTATGGCAGTACTTGTGTTATCATAAGGTGTTTGTTAAGGATCGACCTGGGAGTATCCTTGGAGACTTCAATACTGCGTTGGATTTAGTGGATAGTTTTTCTAGGTCATCTACTGTCAGTATTGGAATGAGAGACTTTAAGGAATGCATTAATACTTTAGAAATGTTTGATATCAATAGCTCGGGCTTACATTATACTTGGAATCAAAAACCGAAACAAGGAGTGGGTATTCTTAAAAAGATTGATCGTGTTATGGGAAATATTCACTTTACGGATTGTTTTCCTTCTGCTTGTGCTGTTTTTCAACCTTACAGAGTGTCTGATCATTCTCCATGTGTGTTGAAGTTAGCTAATATTGTGAGGGGTCGCAAGCCTCCTTTTAAATTTGCTAACTTTCTGACAAGTAAGGATAAATTTCAGGGGATTGCTAGAAAGGAGTGGGATACAGACATTGTTGGAGTTAACCAGTTTCGAGTTGTTAAAAAATTAAAGCAACTCAAGACACCTTTTCGTAATCTGTTATTCAAGCAAGGCAATTTGCATAAGAGAGTGGCTGAGCTGAGAACCGAACTGGATGCTATCCAAACATCTATTGATAATGATCCCTCTAATCCTAGATTGCATGAAAGTGAGAGTGTCTGCTTAAAAAAATTTCAAGAAGCTGTTTTAGATGAAATTTTTCTAAAACAGAAATCAAAAATTGATTGGCTTGCGGTGGGAGATGCTAATACTTCTTACTTTCATAATTCTCTTAAATGCATGAACCATAAAAACCATATTTATGTGATTAAGGATGTCCATGGTGTTGTGCATGAAGGAGGAAATATTTAGAAGGCTTTTATACAACAGTACACTGATTTCTTGGGGAAGGAAGTAACTAGACTTGGTTATCCCTTTGTCCTCAGTTATTGAGGTTAATGGCAGGCTTTTAAACTCTTTATATGGATACTTTCAAGGAGATCCTTTAGCTTTCCCGGTGGTTGAAACGTATGTCAAGAATGCATGGGCAAAGTATGGTCTCAAGAAAGTCATGATGAATGCTACTAGTGTTTTCTTTTTCCAATTTGATTCAAAGGAAGGGATGAATCAGGTTTTTGAGAAGGGTCCATGGATGATTAGATCCACGCAAATCTTTTTGAAGGAATGGAATCCTAATTCGTGTTTAACGAAGCCGGATTTAACTAGTGTGCCTGTTTGGGTAAAACTTTATGATGTTTAGTTGGCTGCATATACTGAAGACGGTTTGAGTATGCTTGCTTCTAAACTTGGTAAACCGGTTCTAATGGATACTTATACGGCTCAAATGTGCTTGCACTCTTGGGGGAGGCATAAGTATATCGTGTCTTAATTGAACTCGATACCACTAAAGAGTGGAAAGAAGAATTGGTGGATGGGATCCCTAAACTGAATGGTGAAGGATTAACAACGGAAGTAGTGGGGATTGAATTTGAATGGTATCCACCACATTGTAAGTTATGCAAAATATATGGACATGAGGATGAGTCTTGCCCGCTTCAAGTGAATAAAACACAAGAGGTAGATGCTAATGACAGTTTTGTTACCGTAAATCGTAGGAAAAGAAATTGCTAATAGACAGGTAAAAGTGGTTAAATTAACCAAGCCAAAACCGAAATGGAAATATAAACCAAGCCAAAACTGAATTAGAAGGGGTTAAATATATCCGGGGAAAACAGGAAGAATAATTCAGCAAATAATGTTGCTAGCATGTCTACTGTTGAAACTACTAATCCTTTTTCTGTTCTAGGGGAGGAGGCTATTGATGATAATCCTGATTTACACTGTGGGAAAGATGCACAAAACTTCTAGACCTGATTTTCTGAATGAAGATGGCAATGATGATAATGTTAAGGATATTTATGATGAGACAGTAGGTTTCAAAGACAAACAAATGGGTTCAAAAGGGGCAAGCACTTCTGCTTCAAGGGAACCTAATGTATAACATCGCAACATGGAATATTTGGTGTATGAACCAACCTCCTAAGCAAAAAGAAGTTCAACAAGTACTCACTGATAATTAATTGTCAGTTTGTGTTATTTTAGAGTCTCATGTGTCTTCTGTTAAACTTGAAAAGTTGTGTACTAATGTTTTTAGAAATTGGAATTGGACATCGAATGGATGTATATGTACTAAAAGCCCACATATTATCCTTGGCTGGAACCCTAATGTCGTAGTCCTTATGGTGATTAGCCAGTCAGATCAGGTGATTCATTCTCAACTTATACTGAAGGCTGATAAGAAAGTTCTGATGTGTTCGTTTATTTATGCACATAATAGTAATATTTTACGTAGAGATTTATGGAAAGATTTGGCTTTACACAAATTGTTTGTTGGTAATCATCCATGGTTCTTATTGGGTGATTTTAATGCAACGTTGATCTTGGATGATCATGCTAGTGGTAGCTCAAACATAGATATTTCAACGCGAGAATTCAATGAAGCTGTTATGGATACAGAACTATCTGATGTAAATCGAGTTGGATTACAAATTTACTTGGACCCAGAAGCCTCATGGTGATCATGGTTTGTTAAAAAAGTTGGATCGGATTATGGGTAATGTTAACTTTGATAGTATGTTTTCAGGTGCAATTGCTATGTTTTAGCCTTATCGTATTTCAGACCATGTGCCTGCTATCCTTCGTCTTCCCATGGCTTCAAAGTTTTGACCATTGCCATTTAAATTTGGAAATCTTCTTGTCCATAATGCCAAATTTAAGGAGTAGTCAAAGATGTCTTGTCTGTCAATGTCACTGGTTTTCCAATGTATTTTGTGGTTCAAAAATTGAAGATGCTGTAAAAACCTCTGTGTAAATTGCTCTTTAATAAGGGTAATTTGCATGAAAGGGTTTCCAAATGACAAGCTGAATTAGATGAAGTTCAACTTGCTCTAGATCGAGATCCTTTTAATAAAGAGCTTCGAGATGAAGCAGTTATTTCTTTACATGCTTTTAATGAAGCTTTATTAGGCGAGGAACGATTTCTGAAACAAAAGGCAAAGGTGGATTGACTTAAAGTTGGCGATTCCAACACTGCCTACTTTCATGAAGTAGTGAAGGCTCGAAATGCATGGAGTAGAATTGACATGATTATGGATGCAAATGGTGGCTTGCATGATGGCAAGCAAGTGACTTCAGCTTTTCTTGAGCATTATCTTCATATTCTTGGTCAAGCGGATTCGGTTAGGGATCTTAATTCTTTAGATTTATTTCAGACTACATTAGCACAAGAACAGGCTGTTGCTATGATATCGTCGATTTCCAGTGATGAAGTTAAAGAAGTTGTCTCGATGGGTGATGATAAATCGCCGGGCCTTGATGGATATTCAACCTGTTTCTTCAAAAAAGCATGGGATGTGGTGGGAGCTGATATTGTAAAGGCTGTTCAGGGTTTCTTTGATAGTGGCAAGCTGTTGAAAGAAGTTAATCACACGGTTATTACTCCTCCCTAAGGTCGCGACTCCATCTAGAGTTACTGATTATCGGCCAATCTCATTGTGTAATGTTCTGTTTAAATGCATTTCCAAAATCATTGCTAACAAACATGTGTATTGGTCTTCTGTTTGCTATTCATGTATATTGGTCTTCTGTTTTTATCTTGCCAATGAGCGTTATTATGGATATTGAACAACTTATGCATGGATTCCTATGGTGTCAAGGTGAGATGCAGAAAGGGAAGGCAAAAGTATCTTGGGATCATGTTTATTTGCCCAAAAGTATCTTCGACCTTTAAATATTGCTTT
Source organism: Erigeron canadensis (assembly GCF_010389155.1). Lineage (NCBI taxonomy): Eukaryota > Viridiplantae > Streptophyta > Magnoliopsida > Asterales > Asteraceae > Erigeron > Erigeron canadensis. The sequence goes on from NC_057765.1 coordinate 18,390,402, forward strand.
ATTTTCAGTGCATATTTGAAATATAATGACTGGTAAGGAGTCTCTTTGGGTAAAATAGGTTCATACGCATAAATTGCGAGGCAAGAGTTTCTGGAATATCCCATACCGTGGTAATCTACCTTGGAGTTGGAGGAAGATGCTTCAGATCAGACCATTAGTCAGGAACTTCTTCTGGGTTAGAATTGGTAATGGACAGGATGCTTTTGCTTGGCATGATATCTGATGTGATTATGGTCTTTTTTTTGACAAAATCACGCCTAGGGAGATTAATAGCGGATTCACAGTCGATTCTAAGGTTTGTCAGTTGATTTCTAATGAAGAATGGTGGCGACCTAGTGACTGGAGTAATAGGTTGCACCTATTGTCAAAGCTCAAAACCCTAAAACTCTCTCCCCTATGGTAATCATCTTCCTTCTCCTTCCCTATCAGATTTTGATCTAAAGAGCTTGTAAATGTGTCCCTCTCATCTACTCTCGGGTAGGTTGAAGTGCATGTTTAAGTTTCTATTTTGTTTTCTCTGGTAGGTTTTTCTTTTCTTTTCTACGATCGTCTCTTAAACCCTACTTCTGGTCAACTTTTCCTAATTATTTACCAAGATCGTTTTCGCGACTAACTCTGTTTAGTTTAGCTAGATACTACGATTTTGTTAAATGGTTAAGGGGGTCTGATTAGTTTTGCTAGGGTTTCCGTTTTTTAGGGTAGGGTTTTTTGTTTTGCTTCAAAGATGATCTTCATTTAGTTACTTGCGTCGTTCAGTTCTTGCTGGTTTGTTTTTATTGTTTGCTTTGTTTGAGAGAGTTGTTATTTCGATTTGTTGCCGGGTATTTCTTGTATGAAAGGGATACCTGCCTTTGACCTTAAAGCCTTGGATGAACGATTTGATAGGATAAAGAATAATCAATCAATGTCTGGTAAGAAAAAAAGAAGGGGGGCAGTCCTCTTAAAGGAGGAAACCCAAATTCAGCAAACCCTATTTCGATCAATAATAAGGAGGCTAATTCGTCCACTGCACCTATAGCTGCTGAATTGCATGGATCTGCTCAGCTTAATATGGAAGAAGGAAAGCTAGATGGTGCAACGATAAACAGTAAGTCGTCCATTGATAATGCTTTGACTACAAATACTGAAGATACAAGTGATAAAGGTGATGAAACAGCAGGTGGTGGCTTTAATTCCACTACTAAAACTCATGTTGTGTCGTCTCCTAAGATTGAAAAGGCAGTTGAATGAGGTAAACCAGCTTCTTCTCGTGAGAAACCTAACGTATATCCTGCTAAAGTCGTTAAGGTTAAGAATTGTCCATTCTCAGGTTCTCCTTTTGAGGAAAATGAAACTGATGAATTTTTCATGCATGCTCCTCCAATGGCTGGAATAAATAAAGATGAATGTGAGAATGTTAGGAATGATAAAAAGGAAAAATCAGTTTCGACAATTCCAATGAGGGATGAGGATGACTTACAGAATAGGAAATCACAAAAGAATATAAAATTAGGGAAAAAAACATGTCGAATTTGATTCTAATGTTACTGTACATGAGGTTACTAATGTTGTTCTGGAAGAACCTTCTTATGTTGCGAAACTTAAAGCTGGTTCTGTTAAAAAGGTGGTTAATTTTTGAAAAATTGAAAAACTTATAATTAAGGAAGATGTGGATGTGGTTTTACCGAAAGACAGTTCGAGTGGTCCAAGATAAGTATGCTAATACTATTTTTGGGTATTTCTTGGGTGATCGTTTGGCATTGGTGGTGGCTGAATACTATGTCAAATCTAATTGGGCGAAATTCGGTTTGCAAAAAGTTATGATGAACGCGAATGGTTTCTTCTTTTTTAAGTTTGCTGATAAGAAAGGTACGAACAATGTTTTCGAAGGTGGACCTTGGTTGATTCGTAATGTGCCGATTGTAACAACCCTACTTTTTAAATATTACATACGTGCTAGTTAGGTTGTCTATGATCCCGCAAGCCATAGTTGAAGCTAGTAGATAAGGCCCCTAAATTAGCAATCTAAAGCTATTGTTAAGTTCTAAATTCAATTTAATAAAATACCATCGAACAAAAATTTTATTAATAAGGTAAATCTCACAAGTTGAGCTAACAATCCAAAATTTTTATAAATATCCAACAAATGAACCACCAAGCCAATTTAAGTAAATATGACATAAGAATAAAATTTTCCATCGAACAAAATACCATCGAACAAAAATTTTATTAATATTTAATCAAATTATAAATAATAAGGTAAGTCTCACAAGTTGAGCTAACAATCCAAAATTTTTATAAATATCCAACAAATCAACCACCAAGCCAATTTAAGTAAATATGACATGAGAATAGAAATTTCCATCTCAAAATATATTTTTAAACTAATATGTACATGAAAATGCTTAAGTAATAATAATAAGTATATATATATATGCTTTAAATAAATACAAGATTATAGGTAAAGGCTTATGTAACACATTAAAAACATAAATATATATATATATAGGGTAAAGTTATTTTGAGAACCTTTTTTATGCGAGAACCTTTGAGAAACTTTTTAAATCAAGCCCTACCGATGATTATTCTTTACATGAAAATCGTTTTTTTATTGTTTTCTGAATAACTTATGTGTAATTTTGAAGTTTGTAATTGTGTGGAGGCATGGATTATCATCCGTAATACAATTATGTGGAGATTTGGATTCTTGATCACATGTGCACGAATATTGCTATGATTACATGTAATCGACTTGCATACATGTGATCATAGCAATATTCGTGCACATGTGATCAAGAATCCAAATCTCCACATAATTGTATAAAAGATGATAATCTATGCCTCCACACAATTATAAACTTCAAAATTACATATAAGTTATTTAGAAAACAATCAAAAACAATTTTTATGTAAAAAATAATAATCGGTTGAGCTTGATTTGAAAAGTTCTCAAAGGTTCTCGCAAAGAAAAGTTCTCAAAATAATTTTTCAATATATATATATATAGATATACATAAAAATATGAACTCATAATGTATCCTAAAGATTTACCAATTAACTAATTTAAATGGATACATTCATCTACACTAGTTACACCCACATAACCAAAACCGTAACCCAACCAAAAAGGAGACCAAGGAATCTTATTTCTTACACTCCCAATGAAACTTTCACTCCAACTCCTTCTTTCACTTCACATCATTTCTCCTCTTCCCCATACACACACATTCTCCACTCTCCAAAAATTCACTTTTCTCTTCCTTTTCTTCTAGTGTATACGGCTCAAAGAAGGGAGAAAAACAATACCAAAAAGCAATATCTAATATATAATAATAATAAGGGTTGTACTAGATTAAACAAGGGTTAATTCAAGGTAGGATTAAGGGTCACTTCAAGCTTGGATTAAGGGATATTAGGAGCTCATAAGCCACGAAATTTTCTGCCCATATTCACCATCAAAATCGAATTCAAGAAGGTATAAATCTTTATCCTTTTTACTAGATTTAATCTGGTTTTTGTTTATGTTAAAAGGTTTTATCAAAAGTTCATGTTTTCTTCATGTTTCTTTTAAATATACACATGATGAGGGCAAAGTTGATAGGATCTTTCTTTCCGTACTTATGCATGTTGAATCTATGAAGAAAGATCCAAGGATTTAACTAGTTTAAAACCTAAAAGTGTAGTTATAGATTAAATAGCTTTTAAAGTGATTCTTCCTTTGAAAGATGGTTATATTTTTGTATATTTTGAAGATATGTTTTCTGGAAGTTTTATTAAAAAACTAGAGTTTTATTGTTGAAAGTTAGATATATAAAAGTTCGCATCAAAAAGTGTTGGTATATGTTATTAGTTTGTAAAGTAACTTTTGCATGAAAAGATGATTATGTTTTATGTAATCTTTATACTCATATTTTCTGGAAATTTTCATAAAAACATGTTTTTTATGTTGATGGATAAAGATTTGTTGTTAAAATGGTGAGATAATTACAAGAATGTTAGATTTAAGAAGGTTGAATCTTTTGTTGGATTATGAGATGAATATGGACTTGTCATAAGTGAAAAATATATTAATCTTGATGATAATATTCTAGAAAAATTCATAAAATAACAAGGATATAAAGCTTGGATCAAAACATGTTAAAATGTGCTAGAAATCATAAACCGAAAACATGCAAAAATGCATTTTAAGCACACGCATGCACCATATTCAAATGATCTTCAAAATATCACAAAGTTACTGTGAAAAAGTGATATAATATTATAGAAACTCAACTTGTATGGTTCATGGCACTAAAAAGCTCAAAAATCACCTTTTGGGGTCAAATAATCGCTAACCGAAAGCACAAAATTGCACATATCACACCACCACCACTATCACGAATTGAACCACCAAAATATGATGGACTTACTGTGGATATTGAAATAAGAATGAAAATCCATTTTGAACTACCTTAATAGCTTAAAAAATGAGGCTAAAATCACTATTTCGGTAAACGATTTTTAATCTTAAAGTCCTCAAACTGAGCTATACACAAGAGAGGTTGAATTGATATGAAATTACCTTGATAAAAGTTGCCTAAAAGGCCTGGGATTTTTTTATCAAAGCATTACATGGTGATTTCTAAGTATTTTTATGATTTAATGGGTTTAAATGGTAATTAAAAGATATGTAAATTTATAAATAATTTATGTAAATCAGGAACTTGATTAAATTTACATAACCAATGGTGAAAATAGTTTAAACTTATTGTAGCAAAATAATTAAAAGCCAAGAAACAAGTATTATATAATTTAAAAGTAAATAATTAAGTAAAAATCACTAATTAATCACTATTATTGAATTAATTAATAATAATGCACAAATAAATGTACAAATCATATTATTATAAATTAAAAAACATAAAAATCAGTATATAATCACAAAATAATTATCCATAAGATTTAAAGGCAATTTAAGAACTTAAAAAAATAATTATAAGGAATTATTTAATTAATAAATCAATAAAATGAATAAATAATTAATTAAATAATATTAAATTGAATAAATAAATATAAATCAGAAATATTCATCAATATTCATTATTATAAGATCACAAATGTCAAATATTATATAAATCAAAGCCAAATTACCGAAATTCCAATAAATGAACAAAAACATATAATGAGAAATGACCTTCACCACCAAATGTCTTCTAACCAAATAATGTGAGCACTATAATATACAGGAACTCCATAATCTAATAACAATCAAAGATCGGCAAGTCTACAAGCATACATCTCATGATCTAGCTTACTAGTTCATGCAACACACACTTACGTTGTATATATTTAAATACCATGGTTTAGGCTTGCTTGAAGGACTACACCACTAGCCGAAGTTCTCGCTTTTGATCAGCCCCTTTTCATACTCCAATCAAGTGAGTCATAGCCCCCTTTCAAACTATTTTATGTGTTTAATTATCGGGGTGAAAAGCATGATATATAAATGAAATTGCTTTTTTTTATATACATATATATGAATTGAATTTTGATAATATGATTATGAAATGAAATTGTTTCGTATGTTCAATGTGATAAATGTTTTATGATGAGCTTGAGTTCTGTCAACCCGTTTTCTTTCAGTACACTACTATTTACTCCGAAAGTGGAGGCCTGTAGTTAGAGAGTTGCGCAACTAGGTTTCGTCCACCCACCCATAAGTGTAACGGTGGAAGGTTGGTTGCCTTTGTACGACCTTCACTTCCAGTCGGACCATAGTGGTGCTCTAGCTACTTTAAATTTAAATGGTCGTCTACATGGCACGACCCTATTATTATTAATACGACACTTGATTGACAGCATGTGCTATGAAATGAATTATATATATTGTTGGACTTGATAAAATGATAGTAGTAGTGGCTCAAGCATTTACTCATCAAAGTTTACTTGAATTATGCCCATGTGGCTAAATGATATTGATATTATTATGTTGGATATTATAAGTTGAACATACGCTTTGGAAATGATTATTTGAAAGAATACTTGGAAGTTTTATGACTCATTATCTTTTAATGTAATAACACGATTTCACCTCTTGATTCGATCTCAACAATGGCAGTTTTACATGTGTGTATGTTCTTGGTGTATTTAGTGTGTGTATTGAGAGAGAGTATGTGTGTGTGTGTTTCGAGACGGACAGAGGTGTAAGGAAATTATGAAGGTTTTTTTCAAATAGTTATATGTACATGTATATATTATGCCTAAGGAATGAGGAGTATTTATACTATAAGTCCTTACACATGCTAAACTTTATATTTAGCTTCTCATCCTTAGTTATCATATATCTATGATTTAACAACAAGTAAATCCACAATATTAATTATAATTTATCACTATTTTTGGATTTCTAACATTCTCCCCCTTAGTGATATATTGTAATGGATGAAATACGTGTTATTTTGTCTTGTAGGAATGAAGTTGATGATCCTGGTGGTGAAGACAATTGGTATGATGAAACAAGTCTTCAAAGCTTTCTCATTGTCTTTGGAGAGCTTGAATCAATCTTGGTCTTGGACTTCTTGAAGTTAAAACATAAGGTAATTCTCAATGTTCTTAATTGAACAGAGAATAAAAAGTGTGTCTTGAATCTTTAAAAATTGTTGGATCCAGAATCAGAGTTGTCTTTTGAAATGCGGAAAGTATAAACTTGGCGTTGGTTCTTCAATCTTCAATTCTTGAGTGAAAATTGTTTTCTTGGAATAAAGTATCAAAAACTTGTACTCTCCCCCTTGATGTATGCATAGGAACATTCTTGAACAAGTGTAAATGAACAATCTTGAAGATCTTGAATGAAATCTGTTGATGAAGACTCTTTTGAAGCTTTACTTCTTGGTCTTGAATCTTCCGATCAATTTTTAACTTTTCGTAGCTTTGATCTTTGTTACATTTAACTTGAACACTTTGGAGAGTAAATATTTGAATGAAATTTGGATAAATCTCTTATGAAGTGATCATGCTCCTCCTCAATTCATGAGTATAAACATTTTGGAGCATCTTTGAACATTTGTTCCATCTTGAGATAATATCCTCTCATCATTGGTCTCATTCTCATCTTTGTAATCATCTTGATTTTCTTTTTCAAGTCAAGAACTCAGTCGACTAAAATCCAGTGAAAATCTGAGCTCAATTGATTGAAATTCCATTAATTGCAAGTTTTTCCATTAATCCCATACATCCTTAACTCTAATCTTATCTTCATCCCTAACCTCCATACACTCACTACAGCCTTCTCACTAACTCCATATTTGCACAAATCAAGCTCAAAATTTTTCTCTCAATCAATCATAATCTTTTTCTCCCCCTCATAATGACAAAGTTGGGAACCAATGTCATTATGCAAACATTGATTGATTAAATACTAAAAGAAATATCACAAGATAAAACGAGATTTGCATGGAGAAATATCAAGCATCAACTCATCAACCCAAACCATTAGCCCAACCCAAAGAATCCTAAGAGTAACTAAAATGTAAGGTTGAAGTTGTTCGTACAAACGTTATATGGTTTTTGTGTTTGTGAGAAGAGAAATGGAAAAACCAGATAAGAATGATCCGTTAACATATTCAAAAATTAAAAGGATTAATGAAATGACCGATAGAAATGTATAACATTTTTCGGATTTCCTATGTTTCATTGAGACATGCACAAAGTAATGTTCTAACCAGTTCGGTCTGCGGCTTTTCAACCACTAGATTGCTCTAAAGAATATAAATCATGGTTAGTACAGCCGAAGCGTTCGATAACCACAATCTATTATCTTTAAAGACTTTTAGGTAAAATCCGAGGTCACTGTTAGACTTTTCGTTCACTCAATAATCACATAAATGTAATTCTGAGACCTACGTTCAACGTTGGAAAAGATGTTAGCATTGGTAGGATTTCCATTTGATCATCGTGGAATACCAATTAAGATATCACTACAAATGTTCCGGCTATATCACATAGATAAGCAATAATATCACAAAGATATGACTCGAATGTGTCTTCAAGAAATGAATAATAATCATTAATGATTAATCAAGATAGCTCTAGTCACAACGTGATCAAATGAAGTCGGGGACTGGAGCAGAATGTCTCCCTTTTTCAATATCAACATCTTCCAAACGAAGAGTCAATAGAAATGTGAAAATCTCCGTGAGAAATGAAACAAGTATTTGTTAAGAAACACTTGAGTAGTTAGGTAAAGATGTGCATCGCTTCACTGGGTCCATGAAGTCTTTATCAAGATATCAACAAATGACATCCGATAGAATTGTGTTTTACCCGGCGATTTGAGAAATTTAGGGAAGGGTATCATTTCTTTTAACCCTTTTCTCTCAACATATCACCATAACCTCTCACTTTTCGACTTTACAACCTCCATCCTATTTGCACGAAATCATCATCACTCAAAATACCCTTACAATCTAATGAAAGAATTGAATACTCCGGGGTTAGAACTCATCGGTGATGATGAAGTTCATGGAGTGAACAAATCGCTCAAGTGCAAACTAATCAACGAATTTCAATTGATGAAAAGTCATTTGAAAATCATCAAACGTGTGTATGAAAAGATTTGAAAACACATTTGAAGTTTTGAAATTTTTGAAATCACAAACTTCCCCTTAAACTATGCAAAGGTATATCAAAATGTTTTTCATAGAAAGGTAGAGCAAAAATTGGTTTTTGTGAAATCAAAAAAAATCTTTGTTGTGATATATACAGAAAAATTTGAGAGTCTAAAGTGAACAAAAAAAAATTTTGAAAAAATTTTGGAAACACAAAATTTTTACTTCAACAACAATGTTCATAGTAAGAATACTAGGGAGTACACAAAGGCGTTCGATCCTTCGCATCTTACATCAACAAGTTGGATGCAAAATAAAACATTTAGGCACATTTAACTCAATCAATTGTTCAAGATGAGACAACTAGGGAGTACACAAAGGCGTTCAATCCTTCGCTTCTCATATCAACAATTGAGAGTGAAAGAATATTTTGACGGGAAAAATAATACTTTTGGAAATAAATAAAAACTTTTAAGAACGGGTTATACACAGAGTATGTATAAGCCATAAAGTAATAAATAAATCATTTAAACACGGGTTACATACAGAGTATATGTAAACCACTAAGATATAAATAAAACTATGAAACCCGGGTTATATACATAGTATATGTAAGCCACTTGAAAAAGAAAAAAAATAAAGAAAATCTTTTTGTTATTTTTCAAAATTTTATATTTTTGTATTTGATTTTTGTCTTTTCAAATTTTGTATTTCGTTATTCAAGAATGTATCAAGAACAAAATAAGTTAAGGTTCAAGATTTAACATGCCAAGCTTGGAGATAAGAAAATTAAACCTCTTTTTGTCCAATGTTTTGGTGAACAAATCTGCAATCTGATAGTCAGTTCCCACAAAGTAGAGCTCGATGTCACCTTTCTCAATACGATCTTTGAGAAAATGATATCTCACATCTATATGCTTTGATCGAGAGTGGTTTACTGAGTTGACTGCAACAGCAATGGCACTTTGAGAATCACAATAGATAGGGATATGATCATATTTCAGACCATAATCTGTAAGTTGAGTCTTCATCTATAGTATTTGAGCACAACAACTAGCCGCAACCACATATTCAGCTTCAGCTGTTGATAGTGACACACAATTCTGTTTCTTGGAAGACCAACTCACAATTATCACCTAAAAATTGTAAAGTACCGGAAGTGCTCTTGCGATCAAGCTTACAACCTGAATGATCTGCATCTGAATAGGCAGTTAGATTGAATCCAGAATTACTTGGATACCAGAGACCTAAATTGGGTGTACCCTTCAGATAACGAAATATTCGTTTCACAGCTTGAAAATGTAAATCAGCTGGAGCAGCTTGATACCTAGCACACATACATGTTGCAAACATTATATATGGGCGAGATGCTGTAAGATACAACAATGAACCAATCATGCTTCTATATCTCTTTTGGTCAAATGGTTTCCCATTTTGGCCATTGGGGTAGAAATTGAAGAACATGAAGTCATATCAAACTTTTTCAACATATCACTTATGTATTTACCTTGTGATATAAAAATACCATTTGGTAATTGTTTGATTTGAAGACCCAAAAAGTAGTTCATTTCCCCAATCATACTCATTTCAAAATGATTAACCATTAGAGATGAAAAGTTTCGGCAAAATGTTTGACTGGTTGACCCAAAGATAATGTCATCAACATATATTTGGACAAGAAGAACATGTTACCTTGTTTACGAATGAATATGGTAGGGTCAATTGTGCCTTTGGTAAAGCCACCTCTTATCAAGAAAGTAGTTAAAGAATCATACCATGCATGGGGTGCTTGCTTAAGACCGTAGAGAGCCTTGTCTAACCTGTAGATATGGTTTGGTCTTTTAGGATCAATAAAACCTTCTGGTTGTTCAACGTAAACTTCTTCTTTGAGGTCACCATTCAAGAAAGCTGGCTTCACATCCATTTCAAACACAGTGAAGTTTCGGAATGCGGCATAAGCTAAGAAAATCCGAATGGCCTCCATTCTTGCAACTGGAGCAAAAGTTTCGTCGAAGTCAACACCAGGATGTTGGCGATAACCCTTTGCAACAAGTCGAGCTTTGTTCCTTACAACCACTCTATTTTCATCCTTTTTGCTCTTGAAAATCCACTTTGTTCCGATTGGTTAATATTTTCTCGGATTTGGAACTAATCTCCATACTTTTAGTCTTTCAAACTGAGCGAGTTCTTCTTGCATTGCCTTAACCCACTCTGGATCACGAAGAGCTTCAGAGACAGTTTTGGGTTCGATGTTGCTGAGAGAAAGTGCAACAAGAAACTCATTTACTGAAGTATGAGTAGTTACTCTGGCTTGTGGATCTCCAATAATTTGATTAGTAGGATGATTTTTCAGCATACGTCACCATTTGCGATCATGAGGAAGAGGATCTTGTTGTTGAACATCAACATCATCATCATTAAAACCTGAGTTTTGTTGAGAGATGGAATCATAGCTTGGTAGAACAGCTTCCTCATAGGATGGATGGTCGAAGTCAAGTGGCACATACACATTTGGAGTTTTCATCGGATTCGTTGTTTGAGTAAATTGGGTAGGTTGTTCTTGAACATTCACTTGAGAAGAATTATCATGAGAGGGTGGTGAAGAAGAATCATTAGAAGAGGATGAAGAACTACTACTTGAAGAAGTAGCATCCTGCTCAGAAGAACTTGATGATGATTCAAGATTGTTGTCAGGAACTGGATAAATTGTCTGAATTGGTTCAACGATGACTTGAGGTTTTTTATCATGAATCAGTTTAGAATTGTAGAAATCTTCAAAAAGAATATCTAATTCATCACTTGTTGGAGTAGGAAACTTCTTGAATTTAGATGCTAAAGTAGAAGTTCTCAATGAAGTACTTGAAGCACTTGGATCATTACTTGTTGGTAGCAAACTTTCTTGTTCAAAAATCATGCCCGACATCTCATCAAACCAAACATTCATTGTTCTTGAATTGTCTTTGTTCGGAGATTGTAGATTCGGTAGGCAATTGATGTCTTGGAATAACCAACAAGGTAACCTTCATCACCTTTCTTCTCGAACTTTCCAAGATTCTCCCGATCATTCAAAGTATAACAAATACACCCAAAAATATGAAAATAGTTGATGTTGGGTTTGCGTTTGTTAACAACCTCATAAGGAGTCTTCTCGAAACGCTGATTGACTATGGACCGATTCTGAGTGTGACAAGCAGTGTCAACAACTTCAACCCACATATTGGAAGGCAACTTGGAATAAGCAAGCATTGTTCTTGCAGCTTCCACTAGCATTCGATTTCTCCTTTCAACGACACCATTTTGTTGTGGGGTACGAACTGCAGAGAATTGGTGAGTAATGCCTTTGGATTTACATAATTCATCAAAAACGGCGTTCTGGAACTTAGTTTCGTTATCCGAACGGATGTAATGGACTGGAAGTTGAAGATTTACTTGAGTAGAAGTGATGAAATCGATCAAAATATGAGGTTTTTCATTTTTTTGAGGCAAGAAACTTGACCCAAGTATATCTTGAATAATCATCAACAACAACCAAGATGTATTTCTTCCCATTTCGGCTTTGTACATTCATCGGCCCACAAAGATCCATGTGAAGCAAATGAAGAGGTGCTAACGAATTTGGAGATTTCTTCGGTTTTTGAGAAGCTCGTTTAATCTTCCCAACAGCACAAGAAGGACAAACATGCTCACTTTCATACTTATTGTCCGGCAAGCCTTCAACAAGATGGTTGTTGACCAAAGTATTGATGGTTGGAAAATTTAGGTGAGAAAGCCTTCTATGCCACAACGAAGAATTCTTTGATGTAGCTTTCGAAATGAGACAAATATTGTCGGTTGGTTGGTTATCATCGAGATTGAGGGTAAAAAGGTTATCATCGCGGTCGCCACACAGAATGTCAACTCCATCTAAAGTTTGAACTTTGCAAAGAGATTGTCGAAAAAGAACTTGAAGATTGTTGTCACAGAATTGTCCAACACTGAACAAGTTATGACTTAATCTTTCAACATAGTGAACTTTCTTAATGACAATTCCATTGCGTTCAATGTCACCATAGCCTAATATAGGAGCCAAATTGTTGTTCCCAAATCGAACAGTTCCCATGAATCGTTCGATAAAGTTCTTGAGCAATGCTTTATTGCCAGTCATGTGTTTTGAACACCCGGAATCGAGTATCCAAACACAGATGGTTATTTCCTGCAATCAAAGAAATTTAACCGATTTTAGGTACCCACTTAAAGACGGGTCCTTTGTGGTTAGTGAGCACAGGCAGGGTATATAACTTAGGAATAGCATTCAAACATGCTTTGGAATCAACATAAGCATTAACAAGCACATTATCAATAAGCACATTTGGATAAAAAGTACGAACATTCACACATGAATTAAAAGTCACATGTCTACAAGCATTCACACCAGCACGAGAATTAAAAATGTTTACAGACCCACAAGGCATTGCCTTGGCATTATTAACATTGTTTTTCAAAGATGAATTGTTCAAATCAATAGGAACTCTCTTCTTCCTATTATGACTCTTTCTCCTCCTTTTTTTTTCTTCCTCAAAATGCTTACTGGTGATCTTAGGTTCTAATGACTTAGCAACCCATTTAGTATCACTAATTAAGCTTTTTTCACCTGTTGAATTGACACTAAGAAGATTAGAAGGAGGATTTTTGAACACTTTCATCCTTTTAGAGTCTTTTGTCGGTAAAGGAAACTTCTTGCTTCTTTGGTTTATCATGAGAAACCATCCATATCTATCCCTATATCTAGTTGAACCATTTGCAGTATCCCTAGTTAGCAAAACTGAGCTAGACTTAGATACCTTAGGTAATGAGCTAGATTGAGAGTTAGATGAAGAAACATTAGGAATGTCTTTCGGAAGTTTCACTTTGGTGTACTTTGTTCTGGGAATGGTCTCACCTTGTTTGGTTTTGACATGATTATCCGGGGTAGGACACTTTTGTTTTAACTTATTGATTTTTGTGATGGTCTTTGGTATGGTCTTTGGTACAGTCTTGACGAGTTTGGAAATAACTCGTTTCTTTGAATAATATGAAGTTGGAGCTTTGGAAAATAGGTTTTGAGATTCCTCATTTGTTTCAACTTTGATTTTGGTAGATTTAATCTTTTTCTCAGTTTCTGAATCAAAAACATATTCTTCCTCCATGAATTTATCAAAATCATCTTTTGTTAACAATTTCACCGGAGGTTGATTAGTTTTAAATTCTTTTGAAATTTTTGAAAAATTAGGAATCTTGGGATCCAACTTCACATCATGGGTAGTCTCAGAAATTAGATCAACTTAAACTGACACATCTTTGGTTTCACAAGAAATTTGAGTAGAAGTATCAACACCTATACTAGCACTAAGCTTAGGGTGAACAACTAACTCATCAAGAGTATCACAAGTGAAAAACCTATAGAAGTACCATATCAAAACTAAACTATGTGCAAGTTCGTCATTAGATAAATCAGATTGCACATAATCATCAGCTATAACAGTGGCAGCATTTTGACATGAACATTCAAGAGAATCATTCAAGGTCTGAGTGTATGTATTGGTAGATGAAACACAAGTAGTTTGGGTTGAATGTTCTACTAAATCAATTAGGTCAGTTTGAGTAGAAGCATTCTTACAAACTTTCTTAGCATGTAAAATTCAGCCTCAAAAGCTTTGTTCTTGGCCAACCTTGCCATAAAGCAAACATTAGTAGAAAGATCTTCATCTTCATCATCTGAGAGCAATAGCCATTTGTCATCTTCAGCAAGCAATGCATGACCAGCTTCCACTTGCTTGGCTAATAACATCTTCTGCTTGTAGTACTCATAGTTCCGCTTATGAGGTTGTTTGCAATCAATAGCAAAATGACCAGGAATACCACAATTGTAGCACTTTTTGTCAGATGCTTTACCCTTCTCAACAACTTGTTTCTCATAGCCTTCTTTCTTTTCAACATGCTTTGATCCAGCTGATTCACCTTGTTCATAATTCTTGGAATGATAGTGTTCCTTCTTGGGAAATGAACTTGTTGAAGAAGTGCGGAGATTGTTATTTGTAAGCCTCGCTTTGTAGAACTTTTTCTTGAAATGCTTAGTTACCGCGACAAGAGCTTGATATAGTTCATCTAAGACACCTTCTCTTGTAGCCATCATATCATCTCCCTCCTCATCAGATGAAGAAACAACCACCATTTGCCTTTTAAGAGCTTCAGAAACCTTCTTTTCAACAATCAATGCCAAAGGATCAGAAGATACAACTTCTGGCATTTTGTTTGATGAAGCTTTGTTTAGAACTTGATGTTCATTGAGTTTGAAGGATTCATGAAGATTATGGATGGTGAACTTAGCCAGATTTTGATGTTGCTTAATTTGTGTTCCAAAATCTTCCCATTCAGGACCAATAGCTTTGATGAATTTGATGTTTAACTCAATCTCTGATTTCTTGACATTGTTCTTCCTAAGTTCATTTATGACATTACAGAATCTACAGTAGACAGCCTCTAGAGATTCATTTGGCAATTTGCTGAAGTTGTCAAACTCAGTCAACACATTTGTCAATCTTATTGTTGAAGTCAAGTCAGATCCTTCCATTTGTCTTCCCACCTCATCCCATATCTCCTTGGCTGTATCATAAGAATCAACAGAACCATAGATTTCATCTGGTAGTGCTTTGTATAAGCATGATCTAGCTCTGTTATCTACAGTTGTTCGATCTTTTTGTTCAGCATTCAAAAGATCAAGTGTGAGTATTACACCGGTAGTGGGATGGCGATGAACTGCAAGTCCATTAAGAATGGAATCTTTAAGTAGGTGACCATTTGATTGACATTTCACATAGTCCATGAATCTTTTCTTCCATAGTCCATAAGAACTGGAGGTCTTGTATCGGAACCTAATGCCAATGCTTCACGAGAAGCTATTTGTAAGAGATTTGTTTTGAAACTTCAAAGGAAATGAGAGTTTGAAAAAAAATCAAGAAGTGAAACGATCTTGATGAAGATCGTTCTAGGTAAAGATCATTTTTGGAAGATCGTCCTAGATTTGAAGAAAGAAGCAAGACGATTGAATGGAAGATCGTCTTGGAAGAAATTAAGTGGAATTTGTCTAAGTATGAAATGAGATTGAAATTGAGATATGTTTTTGGATTTTTGGAAATGGAAATGAAAATTGAAATGAAAGACTTGGAAATGAAACGATCTTGTTTAAGATCGTCTTAGAATTTTGAAGGGAAAATGAGACGGTCTTGAGATGAAGATCGTCTTGGGGTACTGAGAAATTTTCTAAGTATTTTTTTTGAAAAATTTGACAGAGTTTGAGTATGAATTTGGAAGGAATGAATTTGAGCAAAACCAATCAAGAATGATCACAACAACTTCGATTAAACAACCAAAACACACCAACTTTTAACAGATCTTGGGCAAATCGTCCTAGAGTTAGGTAACTGAGACGATCTTGGCAAGATCGTCTTAGTTTTCTGCCAATATTTTCAAAGTAAAAACAATTTGAATTGACCAAAACCGATCCTTTTGGATTAGTTAGCCACAATCAATACTTCACACCACAACCACTTGCTAGAACGATCTTGTGAAGATCGTCTTACAAGCCACAACACAAAGAGTATGAACGAATGAAAATTCAAGCACTGAGATGATCTGCAGAAGATCGTCGTAGTGAGAATCGTCCTGAGATCATCTTCTTCAACACATCAGTTTTCAAAAACTCCATTGATGACTTTTAAAACTTCAATATCTTTCAAATTACTTGCAAAACGTTTGTTTTCACGTCCGCAACAAATCCTTAAACAAAATTCAACTAAAAATACAACAGAATCAAAATCCGAAATTTGAGTGTCAAAATCCAAAAATTCAATCTCGAGAATTAGATCGAATTGGAACTGGAAACTTTACAGGATTATGTTTTAAGCTATAAGGAATCTAAATTTGAACAAAAATTGACGATTTTATGTGATTAACAATGAAAGATGATGAAACAGGGGACGGTATAAAAAACGGTTTTTGAATCTGATTTTTGATGAAATTGAGATCAAAATCAGTTATGGATCGATATCAAAGGGATGTTTTCTCTGATACCACATGTAATAACACGATTTCACCTCTTGATTTGATCTCAACAATGGCAGTTTTACATGTGTGTGTGTTCTTGGTGTGTTTAGTGTGTGTATTGAGAGAGAGTATGTGTGTGTGTGTGTGTGTTTTGAGACGGACAGAGGTGTAAGGAAATTATGAAGGTTTTTTTCAAATAGTTATATGTACATGTATATATATGATGCCTAAGGAATGAGGAGTATTTATAATATAAGTCCTTACACATGCTAAACTTTATATTTAGCTCCTCATTCTTAGTTATCATATATCTATGATTTAACAAGTAAGTCCACAATCTTAATTACAATTTATCACTATTTTTGGATTTCTAACATTTAATATGATTGGTATACATATATTGTTAGTTAAAAACCTATAAACTCACTCAACTCTCGTAGTTGACACTTTTTCTTCATGTTTTTCATGTTTAGAGCAGTAAGTTAGCTTCATGGACCGCCTCTTGGATGTTATGTGTTTGTTGTATGGTTGGAAAAGTAACGCAAACATTTGATCTTTTGATTATGAATTTGGTTATAAAAATGGATTTAATCATCATCTTGAACTTGTAATCTTTTGGGTTTGATTGTCATTTGGAAACTTGTGTTGATGTTTTATATTTAAATCTTTTGTACCATGTCGTTCTGTGGCATCTCGTGTTTCCGCCTTAGTCGGGGTGTTACACCGATTTTTCTTAATGTTTGGTCACCTAATGCAAACTGAAAAAGGAGGATATCAAGGAGGTGATGGTGTGGATTAAGATTCATAATGTCCCTACAGCAGCCTATACTGATGATGGTTTGAGTGTATTGTTTTTGAAACTTGGCAACCCAAAGGTACTTGATTCTCACACGAGTGATATGTGCACGGAGTCTTGGGGCCGAAGTAGTTATGCTCGAGCTTTAATAGAAATTTTAGCTTTGTCGGATTTTCAGGATAAGATTTTTATTGCAATACCCAAGTTGGATGAGGATGGATATACGAAAGAAACCATGCAGGTGGAGTACGAATGGAAACCTCCAAGATGTGTTCATTGTGGTGTATTTGGTCATGATTCAAACGAATGTAGCAAGTATGTACATAATGTAAAACAGAATGCTAAAGTAGATGATGAGGGCTTTACTGAGGTGGTTGGAAAGAAGAAAAAACCAGCTTTTCAGATGAATAAACAGAAACCAAGGTTCGAATATCGTCATGTGGTTAAACAGAGTAACTTGAAAGATAAACCTAGTTAATCTAACACGGTGAGAAGTTCAGTTACATAACCAATTAATACAAGTAATCCTTTTTTAGCTCTAGATATGGATTCTGATGAGTTGGGTGTTGGTAGTAGGGAGGCCACAGATGTTAAAAAACCAGTTGAGTCTAAGACTGTTGTCTCGGATGGCGAGTCAGAAGTGGATGAAAATATAATTATTAAAGATAATGAGACTGCAGCTTTCATGGCATCGGGTACAACACTGAAAGAGAGTATTCTAGGGGCAAGCACTCCTGTACCGAAGGTTTCCAATGGGTAGTATAGCAACTTGGAATATAAGGGGGTTGAACCGCCCTCTAAAACAAAAAGCGGTTCAACAGGTTGTGCAGGATAATCTACTTAATGTGTGTGCGATTCTTGAATCACATATGGATGTTTCTCAATTGTTTAAAGTATGTAAGAAGATTTGTAGATCATGGGATTGGACATCTAATGGAGGTGTTTGTAGCAAAGGAACGCACATTATACTTGGCTGGAATTCTGAGGTGGTTGATGTTATGACGATATCACAATCTGATCAAGTAATGAATGTGCAGGTAATTTTAAAGCTGATCAGAAAACTATATTTTGTTCGTGTGTATATGCTGATAAGTATTACAAGAATAAAAGAATAATATGGCAGAACTTGTGTTATCATAAGGTGTTTGTTAAGGATCGACCATGGAGTATCCTTGGAGACTTCAAATCTGCGTTGGATTTAGAGGATAGTTTTTCTGGGTCATCTACTGTCTGTATTTGAATGAGAGAATTTAAGGAATGCATTAATACTTTAGAAATGTTGGAGTTAACCAGTTTCGAGTTCTTAAAAAATTAAAGCAATTCAAGACACCTTTTCGTAATCTGTTATTCAAGCAAGGCAATTTGCATAAGAGAGTGGCTGAGCTGAGAACCGAACTGGATGCTATCCAAACATCTATTGATAATGATCCCTCTAATCCTAGATTGCATGAAAGTGAGAGTGTCTGCTTAAAAAAATTTCAAGAAGCTGGTTTAGATGAAGAAATTTTTCTAAAACAGAAATCAAAAATTGATTGGCTTGCAGTGGGAGATGCTAATATTCTTACTTTCATAATTCTCTTAAATGCATGAACCATAAAAACCATATTGATGTGATTAACGATGTCCATGGTGTTGTGCATGAAGGAGGAAATATTCAGAAGGTTTTTATACATTACACTGATTTCTTGGGGAAGGAAGGAGACGTGGAGTTACAGCCATCTCCTGAACTTTTCTCTACTGTGTTGGATAGCCACATAGCATCCTTAATATGATCCGGACAGTTTCTGATGATGAAATTAAGGATGCTATGTCTTCCATTAGTGAGATTAAAGCTCCTCGTCCTGATGGTTTCACATCAGCTTTTTTTAAGAAGGCGTGGGAAATTGTTGGCAAAGATGTAAAGTTGGCTATACATGACTTCTTTAGCAAGGGTAAGTTGCTTCAGGAATCAAACCACACAACTTTTGCTCTTATTCCTAAGGTTACTACTCCATCTTCTATTACTGACTTTCAGCCTATTTCCTGTTGCAATGTGATGTATAAATGTGTTAGTAAAATAATTGCCAATAGAATCAAAAAAGGGTTGGAAGGGGTGGTAAGTATAAATCAATCAGCGTTCGTTCCAGGTAGGAAAATCTCAGTTAATATTCCACTTACCTAGGAGATTATGCATAATTTACATAGAAATGTGGGTCCTCCAAGATGTGCGTTCAAAGTAGATATTCAAAAGGCTTATGATACGGTTGATTGGGGCTTCTTAAGGGCTGCTCTCTGTGGATTTGGGTTTTATCCAGTGATGGTGAAATGGATTATGATTTGTGTAACTTCCACGTCCTTTTCGCTGAGTATTAATGGACAGTTGCATGGGTACTTAAAAGGAAAGTGAGGGCTGTGTCAAGGGGATCCTATTTCCCCATATTTATTTACTCTTGTGATGGAAGTACTAACCCTTATTCTTCATTAGTCGGTTCAGTTGGATACATCTTTCAGGTTTCATAATAGACGTGTTAAGTAAGCAAAGACTTATTAATCTGTGTTTTGTAGATGATTTATTTTTGTTTGCCAGGGGAGATTCTGCATCGGCTAAAGTTATTATGGACTCCTACTCTTTCAAACTTATGTCTGGGTCAGTGCCTAGTCTACAGAAAAGCACGGTTTTCTTCTGCAATGTGTCTGAGTCTACTAAGAATTCCATCTTAAGTATTATGCCATTTGAAGAAGGTAATCTTCTTGTCCGTTATGAGTGTGGTGTGGTGTGTTACCCGCAATGTATACCATGACATGCTTTCAATTTGTGGCTAGTTATGAGTAAGAAGTTGCTTACTC
This sequence comes from Erigeron canadensis, assembly GCF_010389155.1. Classification (NCBI taxonomy): domain Eukaryota; kingdom Viridiplantae; phylum Streptophyta; class Magnoliopsida; order Asterales; family Asteraceae; genus Erigeron; species Erigeron canadensis. Next base: position 18,410,649 of record NC_057765.1, read on the forward strand.
AAGACCAGATTCTGAATTGGTCGCCAACCAGAAGAAAAACAATGAATATGATGTGTTGTTCACTTTGCAGTGCTGACTTTGATTCACATTCTCATTTGTTATTTGAGTGCTCTTATTCTTCTCAGATTTGGAGTACAGTAAAAGTAGATGCAAATATGCAGGCCATCTCGAGTTCTTGGGATGATATCATTTCGTGGCTGACTTCAAGATCTAAATCACGGTCGTTTTCTAATGTCGTGGGAAGATTAGTTGTTGCTGCAACTGCTTACTTTATTTGGCTAGAGAGAAACAATATAATGCTTGCAAATCATGCTCGACCTCCAGATATCATAGTCCATATAATTAAAGACACTGTTCGATCCAGATTATGGAGTTTGAAATTCAAGAAGACACCTAGAGTGGTCTCTATGCTTGAGGCTTGGAATGTTAGTGGCAACTACGTTTTTCATGATGGCTGAACTTTTAGTCGATCTCTTATTTAGTAGTCTATTCTAAATGTATTGTAAACATTTAGTGTAGGCTATGGTTTTGCTTAAGATTTTGCTAGTTTGATTGTTTTTATTTTTGTTTACATATATGGGGCATATCCTATATATGAACTAGTGTGATATCTCTGTCGCACTACTTGCTTTGTAATTCTTTTTGGGTGTTGTTATAAAAGTCCCCGAGGAGTTCCCCATTTACCCTGGAGTAATAGGTTCCCTTTGATTTCTACACCTCCTGTGATCAATTCTAGTGTGGATTACTAGTTGTGGAAGAATCAAAATGGTGTTGTTCAGAACTTCTCGGTTAATGCTGTTTGGGAAGACCTTTACCCTAGACATGATAATGTGATTTGGCACAGTCTGGTGTGGTTTAATTACTGTATACCACGGCATGCCTTCATTCTATTGTTGGCTTTTCGAGGAAAACTTAAAACTCAAGATGTGCTAGTGCAATGGGATTCGAATCAGGCTATTGTTTTGTTGTGTCCGTTTTGTCATTTACAACCGGATTCACATGCACACCTTTTTTTCGAATGTGGCTTTTGTTTCCAGGTTTGGAGTGAAGTTAATTCAAAAGCTGGACTTCCAACTCGCCCTCATCAATGGGAATTGCTTGGATTTTTTGTTACCGAAGTTAAACAAGAAAACAATGGAGAATGTCGTGGATAAGCTTTGTTTTGCGGCCATAGTTTACTTTATTTGGCAAGAGCGCAACATGCAGTTGTTCAAGCAATCTAATAGGTCGTCGGAGGCTTTAGCGGAAGTGATTCTTTCTAATGTGCGACTAAAGATGCTTATCTTTCGCTACAAAAGAACTTCTAATGTGGAGAGACTTCTTGCTGCTTGGGATCTCCCAGCCTTATTAGTCAATCACCAGTTAATCTATTCTTATTCTATGTTGTTCACTAGTGTCTTAGTAAATCTGTTTTTTGGTTGTAAATTGTTCTTCATTTTCAATATATTCTGACCAGCGGTGACGGCCTTTTACTGAAAAAAATCATTGCTAACAGGATTAAAGGGGTTCTTGGTTTCTTGGTAAGTAGTAATTAGTCTGCTTTTGTTCTTGATAGAAGTTTTTCAGATAATATTCTCTTGACTCAGGAGCCGATGCATAATTACCATTTGAATCGAGGTCCACCTAGATGTGCTCTCAAGGTGGATATTCAAAAGGCTTACGACACTGTTAATTGGGATTTTTTGAGAGCTATTCTCATTGGCTTTTGTTTTCATGATCGAATGGTTTCTTGGATTTTGGAATGCGTATCTTCTACTTCGTTCTCGCTGAAAATTAATGGAAATTTACAGGGTTTCTACAGAGGGCTTCGGCAAGGTGATCCGCTTTCTCCTTTTGTGTTTACTTTGGTGATGGAAATGCTTACGTAAATCTTGCAAAGGAGAGTAAGGGCTACTGATGCCTTTTCATATCATCATAATTGCAGTGAACATGAGATTACTAATCTTTGACTCTCTGATTATTTATTTATCTTTATACGTGGAGATGTTAGCTCAGCTAGAGTGATTATGGATGCTTTGGAAGAGTTTAAAGAGGTTTCTGGACTTACACCTAGTTTGCCTAAGAGTACAACCTTCTTTTGCACTGTCCTTAATCATGCTAAGTTGGAAATTCTTACTGTTTTACCTTTTGAAGAAGGTACATTGAGTGTTAAATATCTTGGTGTACCTCTCATTTCTTCCCGGTTAATGATTCGTGAGTGTAAAATACTTGTTGGGAGAGTGAAGAAATGAGTGAGTTATTGGAAGAATAGATATTTATCGTTTACGGGTTGACTGAAACTGATCTCTTCGTCGTCTTGAAGAGTTTAATGTTGCACTGCTTGCCAAGCACGTGCATAATCTTATTGTTCATAAAGATTCGCTTTAGGTCAAGTGGATGCACACATACAGGTTGTGAAGAAAGAGCTTTTAGGAAGTTCCATGCCAATCTAACATAAATGGAGTTGGCGTAAGTTGCTACAGCTACGACCTCTTCTCAAGCAGTTATTTTGGTTCGAGATAGGTGACGGGAAAACGACATCAGCATGGTATGACAACTGGGGAGCTTATGGTTCCTGACGATCTACCGCTCCGACTAGTCATACGAAGATCACCTAGCACGAAGCTCGAAGATATTAATAATAACTAAATAACTAAAGATAGCTACAATCCCTTCTTAAAATATAGTAAATCATATCCCAACTATAAAGAGGATATTGATGGCCACTAAATCGGATAACATTGAAATAGTATCCGAAACCTTAAAGGAGGCTAAAACCTTAGCTTCCTCCTCAAGATTACCCTCTCCAATATAAGAAGGGGAAATCCCATTCATTCGGCATGATCATAATCAGCCACATACATTCATACGGTCACAGATCGACTCAAACCCTGATAAAGTCGAACAAGCTACGACAACTAAATCAACAATCCTTGATTGACGTAAAGGAGTGATGCTCCTAACTTCGGGGGAATCGCCAACTAACCCTTAAACCTCAACCATCTCTCCACGATCAAAGCCTTTGCAAGAATCATCATCAACTATGCGGTTTGGTGTACAATCATTTGGCGCCATATGTGGGACCACACTGATTCATATAAAAAAACCCACCATTAAACCACACTATGATCCATAGTACCAAGCTAAAAAGATGATAAATCACCGTAAAAGAAAACTTCTACGAACGACAAATTCCCTTTATATGGACGTATCAATACAACATACAAGACCTGCTGATTGAGAATTGGCGGCCACGTAAATTACGTGATGAGTAAATCAATTAAATATATCATTCATATATAACGGCTGCCATTATATCAACACAGTATATATATAATATCTTGTCGTCAATAAAGTATACCATCGAACATCATGAGAGTACCGAATCCGAAACAAATATTGACCTTTAACGGTTATATTTATTTAATAAAACCATCTTTATGCTACAAAATAAATTAATAGTAAAAGAGAAAGATCGAGATGGAGAATCTGCTTCGCTGCCTATCCTACTCCAGATCCAGATGGATGAACCAACCAAAGCCTTCAGCGACCTTCAGAAACCTCCGATAGTCTTCAGCAAGCTTCGAAAACCTTCAACGGCCTTCGACGATCTTCGGACACCTCCATCAGCGACCTTGGGAAACCTCCGACAATCTTCAGCAAACTTCGGAAGCCTTCGACGAGCTTCGGACAACTCCAGCAGACTTTAGCGAGCCTTGAAGACCCTCCTCAGTCTTGGTTGAGCTCTGAAGGCGTTCTACAACCTTCAGCGACCTTCGGAGACCTCTGGTAGCATTCACCAAGCTTCGGAAGCCTTCAACAAGCTTCAGAAACCTCTATTAGCCTTCGAAGACCTACGAAAACTTCCAAGAGTCTGTAGCTACGGTCAGAAACTTTATAAAGTCTCCAGCAACCTTCGGAAGCCCCAACGAGCTTTGTAGGAGCCTTATAGCCTCAGGCATCGTCCAACAGCCTTTCCCGACATAGATCCTGATAGAGAGCTTGACCCGAAGCCTCTGACAGCATTTGAGGATCTATAAAAATGTCCAAAGTCTCCAGCGACCTTTGGAAACTTACGACAGCCTACAACAAGCTTCTAAAACCTCTGAAAGCCTTCGATGAACTTCGAACATCTTTTGCAAGCTTCAGTAATCTCCGAGAGCCTTCAGCGAGCTTCGGAGACCTTCGTCAGCTTTTAATGAGCTTTAGACACCATTAGTAGCCTCCATCGTGCTTCGAAGACCTCCCACAATCTTCATTATGCTTCGAAGACCTGCTACAACTTTCAACGACAGTCAGAAATCTTATACAGTGTTCGCCGAGCTTCGAAGACCTCCTACGGTCTCCAAAGATTTCTGACAGCTTTCAGCAAGCTTAGAAAACCTCCTAAGGCATCCAAAGACCTACGGAAACCTCCATAAACCTTTTAGCGAGCTCTGGGAACATTTGTCAGCCTTCAGCGACCTTCGGAAATCCCCGAAAACATTTAGTGACCTTCAAGAACTCTCAGCAGCCTTTGGTACTTCTTTTTATCAAAGTAAATTCGATGCAATAACTTGTGAAATTGGTGAACAAGGAGTACAGTCTAAAATCACAACCCCAGCAGTCCATAATATGATACTAGGGGGCTAATGATGATATATACCTCACCTTTGATGACGTTGCGCGACCAATTTCACAAATCTCTCTAATATTTTCTCTTATCACGGAGCTCCAAAAGGTCACACATGCAATTTCTCTCTCCCCGAACCTCAGGACGTGAGGTAAAATCTCTCCAAGTAAACTATATACCACAGCTTACCCATGGCTCAATTCGTAAGGTGTATATTTTGCCTAAAGGTGTATGTTGCTTGTATAATGGTCACCTACGTGATAGTCTAAACCATATACCCACGACTCAATTCGTAAGGCATAAGCCTCATAAATTACCAACCCTTAAAAGGGTTGACATACTGAAATATCCCCGTCAAGATAAAGTCACGGACATGGTTTCCTACTCTTCGTAGATCATACAACCTCCGTAGAGCAAAATCATTGGGTATAATACTTTCCCTTCGTAACGCTTCCATGGAGTAAAACTCCGAAAGTAGGTTACCCCTTACACGATCTATTACCCAAAAATCAATCTATGCATCCTAGCATAGCACACCTAATATATATACCATACGACCTAGATACATGCAAAGTGCACCCTAAGGAAAAGTCGAAACCAAAATATATCATAGGCCACGAGCGTACGGTCTTTTATAAAAAGTCTTATCTAAGATTAAGAAGGTCGAGACTATACTCTCATTTCTAGCACATAAACCTTTTTTAAACGACCCTCTGCAAGCACAAAGGTCAACATATACACACTTTGTCACTACCCTTAAAGCTTGAGAGGCTTGACGATACACCTTCCCGAAGATTCGGAAGGTCATACATAGACTACAGCAATAATTTCCTTACAACATCCGAATATCCAATGATTCACCCACAACACCTTCAACAATATATAAGTCGAAGAATTCCCCCTCTCATTCTCGTTGACATACCTAAAGACCGAGACAAAATCGTCCAATACCTTTTCCTAGAAGGGCTTACCCAAATTGTTACCTAGGCCCTAACCTTGCAACTAAAACACTAAACAAACTCCATTCCCAAAAATACAATGTCACCCCAGAAAACTTATAGAAATCCAAGAACACTCAAATAGCATATAATTAGAGACACTAGGATATAATCCTGAGGTTATATCACATAGAAAATGTGAGACATGGAATATCGAAGGTGGTTGACTTTGAAACCATGCAACAAAAATGTGAGACATGGAACCCCCGTGGGTGGTTGCCTTCAGAACCATGCACTAATATTCCTAGACCTATGGGAACGTAGAACACCGAGAAAGAACACCCTTCAAAATCATAAAACGAAGAATATACCCCTTCTAGATCAAACACTTTAAAGGAATACTATACTTAACACGAATATGTACACAATTGCCATAGCAGATACCCTTCACTCAACACGAAGTATACTTCATGTAACTTAATAATAATAATAATAGATAAAAAATAAAGAGGCCAACGAAAAATAGGAAGGCAGTGCCCTCCGTAATTGGCCAAACATTGGTCCAAATTAAGACCACAACGTTTTATGTTGTTCCTAAACTGACAAAATGGTGCAACCAAGCATCCATATAAGTCTTTAAAGATATTATGCTAACTCTTTGATCTCAGCTCACAATTGACAGTTGTTTAAATGGCGTAATGGCTTAACTACAAAGTTTAGACAAGCTTCGTAATGGCTAATTTATGGAAACACTTATATGTGAGTACTGACTTTTAAGAAGGCATCATATAAAGGTTCCACCCTCGAAGGGACCAAAATGACGAATATACGACCTAACAAAGGTTTTAGTTATTGTGTACACGACAAAGAGACTTATATGTCCAATGTCGTAAAACCTATGGCCCGAATAAGGTCAGAAAGCGGTGAACACACCCTTATCTTTAACCATTACGAAGGGTCGCTCCCTATCGTATTACCTATCTTACCACGTACGTATCCATTTACCAATAAAAGACATGCTACTGAGGCTCAATGTATGATAGGGACACCTACATAACATATAGCCAAATCGTAATTAGAAGAACAAAACCTCCATAATAAAGCATGCACCAATGAAAAGACATGGAAAATATGAAGGTGATCGCCTTCGATACCATGTAGACCGTAAGCGAATATGATACACGGAACAATCGAATGTTGGTACCCTCGATACCGTGCATATACGCTAGACGGACTTTCAAATTTCCAGCAAACTTCTACACGACCACACGGAGGCCATATATGCGCCCCGAAGGTCCAGAGACAACTTCAAAGCAATAAAAAGGTAGTTCGGAATGATGATCACTTCATAACATATACTCGAAGCCTAAAGAAAGGACTTATGAATAATATAAAGAATAGTTCATCACCCGAAGCCCATAAAAAAGCTTGAAAGAGTCAACAAAGGATAGTGAACAACATAAACCACTAACAAAATCAGAAAGAGAAAAGGGGATCCCTTGGGAACTTCAAAGAAATCTCCCATAAACAACGAGGATACCTGTAGCACCTTCGTAGATAATTACAAGAAGAGAATAGTCATCTAAAGACATCAGAATCGACAATATATGAAGAGCATATCCCACGTCACTCTAAAACATCAAGGATGCCGTCTCCACATAACGAGAAGCAAAATTCCTAAAGTCTTCAACATCTACCCTACATTAAAAGAAAGAATCATAAGAAGATAACCATGTGGTCTACGGAACAAGGATACAACCACATGAAGAAAAATGGTACATCAAGTTCATCAGTATGAGCAGTTACTAAACAAAGCGACAAAAGTGGAACAACCCGGCGCAACGGAAATATGACCTCTAATTTCAAGGATACAATACCGGTTGTTTACATTATCAATAACGAAAATATGCGAAGATACATTCAAGTTTTATGAGGAAGACCAATAAGAAGAAACTCTCTCATAGTATACCTTCATACCACCTCGACATTACTACGCCTAGCTTTATTCACCGTGCAAGATGCTCACGTCTCCAGCGTCAACCTATCTATGAAAAATAAATGGTAAACAACCCCGTCTCGAGATAGCCTTCGCTCAAAGAAACTATACCCTACGAAGCAAGTGCATTAATTCACTAAGGACACTATGCCACCACCGAATCGGAAGCATAGCATTTCATGATTATTCATACCATAAGAATGTTCTCAATTTCCTCCGTTACAAGACTCACTGATCTTCGTAAATCCACGACTTCTCAAAACTTCATAGCAAAAAGTGAGATTCGAAGATCAAAGGTCCATAAACGAAACAAACGATTTCTAGCACAGACCACATCAAGAGTCTTCGTGAAAGTACCTTATCCAAAACCTTACAAAGGTCCCGCTTTCTCAAATTTTGATCAAAACCACCCATAGAAATCAAATATCCACCTACCGACTCGGTTAATGTGGCAAAATTCAACAAGTGGCCGACTACCTTCCCTCATTTGACAAATGTCACCATTCACAAATCATTTTTGCACAAAGAAAGAAAAGTTACTTGGGCAAGTAGAGATCAACAATGGTGAAAAGTATTTAAAGGTATAATAACACGACCAAGGAAGCCTCATTACCAATTATAAGATCAAGAAAAAGTCATATGCCTCCAGTCCCTGTGATATATCAAAATTGAGCCTCCTTTAGTGCTCAAAGCAAAATTTTCAGCAAAAGTTATTTGGACAAAAATGTATGAAGACCAACGAGATAGAAGACGAAGAAGTAAAGTCTAAAATCACAGCCTTGGCAGCCTCTAATATTAGACCCGGCTTGACAATGTACCCCTCTGAGTAGTCATACGAAGATCACCTAGCACAAAGCTCGAAGATATTAATAATAATTAAATAGCTAAAGATAGCTACAAATCCCTTCCTAAAATATAGTAAATCATATCCTAATTATAAAGAGGATAATGATGGCAACTAAATCGGATATACATGGAAATAGTATCCGAATCCCTGAAGGAGGCTAAAATCCTCTTCCTCAAGATTACCCTCTCCTATATAAGGAGGGGAAATCCCATTCATTCGGCATGATCATAATCAGCCGCATACATTCATACGGTCACAGATAGACTAAAACCCTAATAAAGTTGAACAAGCTTCGACAACTAAATCAACAATCCTTTATTGGCATAAAGAAGCAATACTCCTACCTTCGGGGAATCGCCAACAAACCTTTAAACCTCAACCATCTCTCCACGACCGAAGCCCTTGCCGGAATCATCATCAACTATGCGGTTTGGTGTACAATCAGTTCCTTAGTTTCACATCTTACTCCTAGATTAATCGCAGGTGTTGGCTTAACTTTGTATGATAAGGTTGGCGAGGTCATTGTGAATGGTTCTTGGATTTGGCCTTCTTCTTGGAACGACAAGTTTTCTAATCTGGTCGTTCCTCATTTGGTCAATGGCGTGAAGGATAAATTGTTATCATAGGATTGTAATAATAATGTAAATGAAGTCTCTGTGGCTCGTATATGGGACTCCATTCGGCACTCTGCTTCTATTGTTGCTTAGCATTATCTTGTGTGGCATCCTCATTATATCCCTAAGCATTCCTATATCCTATGGTTGGCCTTAATGAAGAATTGAAAACACAAGATGTTTTCTGCTCTTGGGATGTTAATTTACAGTCGATGACTGCTATCTTATGTTTGTTGTGTGACTTACAGTCAGTTTCTCATAGTCATCTCTTTTTTGAGTGTCCTTTTTCTAAACAGGTTTGGCAGCTTGTTTGTTGCAAGGCTGAGTTGTCTGATCACTCTTGTAATTGGAATGCTACTGTTAATGACTATCTTTTGATAGCCAGAAAGAAGAAAATTAAGAGTGTTGTTGCAAAGCTTATTCTTGCAGCTTCAGTATATTACATTTGACAAGAAAGAAATGCAAAGTTTTTTTGAGAAGAAAAAGCGAGGAGCAAATAAAGTTTTTGAAGCTAGTATTTCGACTGTTAGGCTCAAGATGGCAACTTGTAGATTCAAGAAAACAAGAAGGCTAGAACAATTTCTGATAGCATGGGATTTACCGATTTTATTAGATATTGTAGTATAGTTCTTTTTGTCTATGTATAAGATTTGTAATTGGTGATTAGAGTGGTTTGACACTCTTTTTTGGATGTCGCACTTGTGTCAATGATTTGTAAAGCCAGTCTAGTACTCTACTAGATTGCCTATTTTGTTTTGATTAATAAAATTCTAACCAGGGGTGACTGCCTTTTACCAAAAAAGGACTCAAGATGTGTTATTACAATGGGGCTTACCAGTTGGTTTGGTTGTTTCTTCTTATGTTTGTTCTTTCTGTGGAGCGTTACCAGATTCCCATGATCACATTTTTTTTAACTGCTCTTATACAAAGCAAGTTTGGGACACTATTCGTTTAGAATGCCAGATTTTGTGTACATCATCGGACTAGGATGATATTGTGGACTATTTTCTACAAATAACGCACAAGCATACAACTCATAGTATTGTTTCCAAACTTTCTTTTGCTGCTACGGTCTTTTTTATTTGGCAGGAGCAGAATGCTAGATTATTCTCTAATAAAAGATGACCTATTGATAAACTATGTGACGCCTTTATCTCTACAATTCGAATGAAGCTGCTCACTATTCCTTTTAAGAGGACTTCGAGGGTTGAAGATTTGCGAATTGCCTGGAATCTTCTGCCGAGTTTGATTAGTGTTTAGCTTTGTGTCATTTCGTAATTCTTTATTTTTTGTTCTTTCAATAACTTTTTGGGTAATTTGTAATTGGCTGGTGCATGTACATTGTAAAAGGGGTGATGACCTTTTACCGAAAAATGTTTCTTGTATAGGAGTTAGTAATAATGAAATCGGATACATACATTATATGTATAGGAAAGCAAGTCGAGTGTTGGGCCAATAAGTATAATCTTATAAAGAAAGAAAAAAGTACATGGTGTAACAGGCTTTTGAAACAACAGGAGGCAGGAAAGGCTCCCACCTTATTAAAGTTGGCTGGGGCGGATGAAAATATCTGTTAAACTTGAAACCAGCTTGGCAAACCCGATTTCAAATGGAAAAGGTACGGAGCACTATTACATGTCACATCGTACTGTAACTAGTTAAATCAGCCCTGAAACTGGGCTTGGCATCCTGGTTTCAAATTTGATTTTGGCACCAGGTTTTGGATACCTGGTTTGGTTTGACGTGGCCAAAACCGGGTTTTCCAAACCTGGTTTTACTGGTTTTTTAATTTTTTTTTTTTTGACCAAAGCTTGTTTTACAAAACAACTGCCAAATATGTCTGTTTCAATAAAATTTCTAATAAGCAAAAATGATTTTCATTTATTAATCTATTCTTGACGAATTTGAAATCAGTTGTACATAAAAAATGATTAGAAAAAGATGTTTGGGAAAACGGTACATAGTGTTGGCTCTATGCTGAACTATCCTTGGATGGTCGATCATTTGGCTTGGATATATGTGACCTAACTAGTATTCTCCTTGCAGTTTTCTAGGCTTTTACAGGACCATTTCAAGATAAACATCTTCTAAGGGTAGAAAACGGTTATTTTCTTGGAGAGAGACTTGCTTATCCAGTGGTTGAAAACTATGTTAAAAATTCCTGGGCGAAATTTGGATTGAAAAAGGTCATGAGGAACATTGGGGGATTCTTTTTCATCCAGTTTGAATCAAAGAAGGGAATACTAGACATTCTTGAAAAGGGTCCTTGGATGATTCGATCGAATCTTTTATTTTTAAATGAATGGACTCCTGGTGTTTCATTGACTAAAAAGGATACGACAAATGTTCCAATGTGGGTTACGGAGGATGGATTAAGTATGCTTGCATCCAAAATAGGAAAACCCGATTCTGACTCTTACAAAAGTCAGATGTGTCTTAATTCTTGGGGATGTCATTCTTTTGCAAGAGAACTCATAGAAGTGGATGCAACAAAAGAGCTTAAAGATAAGTTAACCGTGGGTATTCCTAATGTGGGTGGTGAGGGTTTTACTACTAAAGAAGTGATGATTAATTTGAATGGAAACCACCGCATTGCAAACATTGTAAGATTTTTGGACATGATGACCTTGCATGCCCTTTGCCACTGAAAGAAGTGAAGGTAGATGTTCAAGAGGACATGATGCAGAAATGTCCAGGTTCACTGAACTGGACAAACCAAGTGAACTAAAGAAGTTAAGTGAAATGGAGAAAACTGGCCAGATAATGCCACCAGAACAATATTGATTCTGCCAGTTGTCGCCCATTTTAGACAAGTATTTACTGATCCAGTCCAGTCACCAGTTGTAACACTACTCCAGTGGCAAGAGTCTCTAGATGCAGCCAAAAGTATTCCTCCAGAAAAGATTACCACTGAAGTGCTCCAGTGACCAGCTCCAGTCACCAGATGGGAGCTCCAGATTTAAAGTCTTTAGTAGAAGTCCAGATGTCACTTACCAGTTTCCCAATAAAGTTTGTTTCTGTCGTTTGATTGTGGGGTCCAATAAAGGAAGAATGATAGTTGTCGAAGAAGAAGACAAGGAAGAAAGAGTGACTACATTATTTCTAACGGGTTGTGGGTTCTCTTACATAAGGAATCTTTCTAGAAGCTTTGTTTGTCCATTTCCTATTGGCCAATAAATTAGTGTTTGTCCTTTACCCATGACAACCTTTTGTTTATTTTATTATTATTTCGTTAATTCCTAGGAGATAGTTTCTGTAGCTATAAATAGAGGCTTATTTCTCATTGTAAAGGCATAATATGTGGAATTGAATGAAATTAATAGATCAGCTTCTATTTCTTAAAAATCTTCCTTTACCTTTCTCATTGTAAAGGCATAATATGTGGAATAGTGGTGGTTCGTCCTTTACCAATTATAGTGGTGAGATCTTAAATCTTCGATTCCTTTATCTGTGTTTGTAGTGGCTAGACCTTTATCAAACATAGTGGTGGGTTGGAGTGTTTCCTTTATCCTTGATTCCGGTGGCTCGGCCTTTACGAATCTTGGTGGTGGATTCTCTTATCAATCCTTTTATTATACTCTGTCTTGTTTTGTTGCCTTGTTTTCATTAAAATCAAAAAAATACCAAAAATATTTACTTGTTATTGCTTAATTCCATTGTGCTTGGTTTTTGCGTGATTTACGCATCAGGACATTTTTCAGATTGTTAAAAGGAAAAAGCTTGAATGGACATACAAATGGTCGGCAAGTTGAAGGTGTGAAACTCACAAAACCAAAACCTCAATTTGTGTAGAGATTCAAGCAACCGAATTGAAAAGCTGAAGGACCTAATAAATCAAGCCTTCAACTTCAGGTGGAAGTGGTCATGTGCATAAAGCGTATTAACATTAGTAATCCATTTGATGTCTTGAAAGAGGATGAGGAGAATGAACCAAGTGGTTTTACGGCAAAGAAACCTACTGGAAATAATAGAAAGGCAACGCCATATGATGATATTAGTGATGATGAGGAAGTTGAAGACGTTTTTGTCGAATCTGAGGGAACACATTTTACAGGGGCAAGCACTGTTGCAAATAAGGTTCCCAATGTATAACATCGCTTCTTGGAGTATCAAAGGATTGAACCATGCCCCAAAACAAAATGAGGTTCGACAGGTTATTTCTGAAAATAAGTTGTGTATCTGTGCCATTTTAGAATCCTAGGTGATTTTAGCCCGACTTCAGTCTATGTGCTCTAAAGTGTTCTCCAGGTGGAATTGGACCTCTAACGCAAGCTTGTGTGATAAGGGGTCTAGGATTGTATTGGGTTGGGATCCTGACATTGTTGATGTTATGGTTATATCTGAAACTGGTCAAGTTATGCATACTCAGGATGTTTTGAAAGAGGATAAAAAAAAATAGTCATGTGTTCTTTCGTATATGCCCATAATCAGTATATTCAACGTCGTGATCTTTGGAAAAGCTAGGGTATTTTTAGTGTTTTTGCTCATAATAAACCTTGGTGTATCCTTGGAGATTTTAATGCAGCTCTGACTCTTGAAGATAAATCAATGGGTAGCTCTAATATGGATATTGCAATGAGGAAATTCAGAGAATGTGTCGAGAACATTGAAGTTTCTGATGTGAACAAAGTTGGTTTACATTTTACCTGGAATCAAATACCTTGAAGTGATTTTGGTTTACTAAAAAAGATAGATCGGATTATGGCAAATACTGATTTCACTAATGCTTTTGTTGGTGCTGTGGCTGTTTTCAACCTTATCGCATCTCGGACCATTCACTTGCAATATTACGACTTTCCATGAAATCAACATCAGGGTAAACCGTTCAAATTTTCAAATGTCTTGATTCACAATGCAGATTTTAAGCAGGTGGGCTCGTAAAATTGGGCTCAAGATGTAACTAGTTTCTATATGTATCGTGTGGTTAAGAAACTCAAGGGTTTGAAAAAACCACTCCGTAAGCTCATGTATGAGAAAGGGTACCTACATTCTAATGTTAATGTCCTTAGGAAGAATTAGATGAGGTTCAGAAAGCTTTGGATTTGGATCCTTTTAATGATCTCCTGAGAGAAGAACATGTTGCTTACTTTCAATCTTTCAATGATGCTCTAATTAATGAAGAATGTGTAAGGTGCCCTATTGTTGCGTGGATCGTAATAAGACGTGATTCGTTATGTCAAGAGTGCGGAATCCTCTTGAGATAACTAGATTACTATTGCCTTTCGTTGATTAATAAGCAATTAACCAACCCAAGGAGATGCACAAGGCTTGTGGTTCGTGTAGGAGATCACACGAAGGAACAAATAACCTTAGATCGTTAATTCGTGAATAACTCTCAAGAATTCGTAAATCATTAACCTAATTTCGTAGATTAGGTCTTGTATTTATACTAATTGATATTGGGTTCGTGTGGGCTTAGGCCTTAATCGTGTAATTAGGCCCGAACAATAACCAAATGATTTGCCCCGTGCTGACGTCAGCACGAGGTTCATCCTTCACACTGATGACGTCAGCACGAGGGACGACCTTTAGTTCTTTGTTTTGACTTTGTTTGACTCGTACATAACATCCAATCACCGTTTAAGTGTTCTACGACACTTATAACCTTGATTCTATGTTCTTGTACCTGCAAAATAATATATAACACACAAGCACAATACAATACATAAACAAATATAATATTGAAGTTCAAACGTAATCATTAAATATCAACACAAGTTCTTATTTAAATGACTACAAACAAGTTTCTAAAAACGTAAACAATAATCAAATCTATGTTGCTATTGTCACACCGACGTAAACAATATGAAACCCAGAAACACAAAGATCAAAAACATCTCCATATGATGTTAAAATCGATCAAAAACATCATCGTGGACTTGTTTATGGTTCGTGTATGCCCAGAAAACAAAATCGAAACGAATTCAATGAACACGAATTTGGTTCGTGTTCTTCGTGTGAATAGTGACCAAAACACAATTTCCTTTGATTAATCTTGATTTAACACTTGTTTACTTAAAGTTTTGTTAGATTTAACATGTTTAAACATTAATTAATCTAATTTTAAGTCCAATTTAAGTCCAAATCATCAAAAATCAAAGATCGAATTCGTGGTTCGTCCTACTTACTGTTCACGCGAGGTAAAATCAAAAAATCGGGCATTATAACGACTTGTAATCGTTAATTTTTATAGTCAAAACATCAATCAATCATCCTAGATTGGAATTATACCAACAAATCTGGATGAATAACACGAAGAAAGAAGGAATCGATCGAACTAAGGAGCGAATGAATAGTAGCACGAGGGAGACGAAGTTCGTGTGATTTACTTAGGGTTAATTTCGATTTATGGTAATTAATGCATAGTAACAACCCATATATATATTCGAATCCACATGGGCCGGGCCAAACACGTAGTTCGTGGGCTTCGTGATGATGTCAGCGCGAGGCATGCTGACGTCAGCACGAGGTGATTTCGAATTTTCAGTTTTTAAACCACATAAGCTTCATTCCTTAGCCAAATTTCGCAAATTTTCCAGAAATTTAAACAGGGAAAAATTCCAGAAATTACAGAAACATAAACCTGTAGATACTCGTTACTAAAAACCTGTATCTACTCGAATATGCAATCGTAGATCATCCGTACTAACTTGTCATCACAATAATGATCAAATAAATCTTACATTATTATCTTGACATAAAATCGATCATTTCTTCATTGATGTTTAACTCAACAATGCAAACTTACATTAAAACATATTTAATGTATAATGCATTACAATACATCAAAATATCATATCAACAACCTATCACATTACATCTTAGGTTGTGATCTTGATAATACAATGGTAACCTATCACACTAAGTCTTAGGTTAAATACAAGGCAATCCATCCTTGTAACACAGTCTGTAGAAGCAATTTTTGAGAGGCTTTTATTGTCCGTCGCAATACAATTCCAATAAGCAAACTAGAACAATTTTGCCTTCAATCACAATCTGAAATTTTTTTGATGCCTACTACATTTAAAATGAGTTTATTATCTGTAACCTGCACACTTAACAAACTTCATCAATGTATCAAAAACAACAATAAAAATATCATAAATATGCAAAACAACCAAAAACTTAACCTAGCAATCATTACAAGATCTAAGGCAAGTCCAATTTTTGTCAAGCATACTTATCAACCACAAACAATTGAAATTTCAAAAATTTACTCGAAACACATTCAAAAATATTTGACTTTTCAATTTTCAAAACATTTCATTTTCTAAATTAAACAACTTATGTATTAATTAGAAAATCCATCTTTTAAACATTAATACGGTAAGCAACAAGACTTATATAATTCACTAAGAAATATAACTTTTAATGCTTATCAAATCTCTCGTGCAATAAGAACTAGTTTGACACACAAACTGACACTTATTACAAGAATAAAAATAAAAAGAAACAAAACAAAATAAAAATAAAAAAATAAAAATAAACTAAGCTACTTTATTTATTTACAAGAAATTCTAAGTTTCTGCAGATTAGATCAGATTAGCATTTACATAAGTCTGCAAGTGAGAAATAATTCTCTTATTATTAGTTATGAACAGTGATTCAACCACGATTACCGGTATATTTGTCCTCTTAAACACTCGGTCACCATGTAACCCGAGTAGCCTAATATGCCATTGAATAGTTTGCGGACTTATGTGACCCACATTCAAATATACTTCCGTAATCGATACAAGCACTAAGATAACAAATATTTAATATATATTCAAAAACATCCTTAACAAATCATGAGACACTTTTTAGATAACAGAATTTAATTACATTGTGATTTGACTTATTTGCTTTTGCATTTCATTATTTATAAGGAACCCGTGATTTTTTATGAGACCTATGTAGCGAACTTTCTGACAACCTATCCCAAGTTAGAAGCTTTAGGTAGGCTAGGTATACAAAGACACTCCGAGGACATACTTATCCGAATCTCAAAGACCACATTAGCCCCTTAATTTACATTCATTTCATTTGCATAAACAATATCACATTTAGCTTTCATGCTCATGATTGGTAGAGGTTTTTGCCTATATATTGAACAAATCTTATAGTAATGCTAGATCTTTAAATCTTATAGTAATGCTAGATCTTTCACAAAATTTAAGGACTAGATCAATTCATTACTGAAAAGCAAGCATTCTCAGCCATATATCTGAATATGTTTCCCACAAGATCATTGTATAAATGAAGTTCAGATTAAGAAAACCTTGCTACTTTGTGTCTACCAATATATCCCAAATTGTAATCACTGAACTAAGCAGTTATATTACGATTAAGCAGACTTAAAAGCGAAGTATCCTCACTTCTAATCATCTGACAACATTAACTTAAATCTCTCCACATTTTTGTCATTTTCTCATTTTTCACATTTTTATGGTTTTTATGACACTAAGAACTCTTTTTGTATTTTTATGACTCTAGCTATTTACAGACACAAACTTACAAAATTAGTTCTTTGAGAGATTTAATATGAATCAGCATTCTTCATCCCATTGAGAAGAATTAACTTCTCAAATCGAGTCTTATCAAATGCTTTGGTATACAGATCAGCTAAATTATCATCGGTTATAACCTTTTCCAAATGAATTAACTTCTTTTGGGCACAATCACGCAAGAAATGATGTCTAATATCAATATGCTTGGTGACCTTATGCATGACAGGGTTATTTGTAATGTCTATAGCTGACTTATTGTCTATTCTAATAAGAGTATCAAGAAAATCCATACCGTAGTCACGAAGTTGTTGCTGAATCCACAATACCTGGGAACAACAGCTACCAGCAGCCATATACTCTGCCTCACATGAAGACTGAGCAACACATGTCTGCTTCTTGCATTGCCACGATACTAATCTCCCTCCTAACAACTGACAACCTCCAGTCGTAGACTTTCTGTCATTGTTACAACCGCCAAAATCCGAATCAGTATATGCAACAAAATCAAACGTTCCTCCCATTGGATACCATAGACCAAGCCCTTGGTTTCCCTTAAGATAACGTAGAATACGCTTTGCTACAGTCAAATGTGACTCTTTCGGACTAGCTTGAAATCTAGCGCAAAGACAAACAGCAAACATAATATCTGGACGCGAAGCAGTCAGATACATCAATGAGCCAATAATAGCACGATAATAAGTTGCATCCACAAGTTCATCTTTCTGATCAAGCACTCCTAAACCATGATTTTGCTGAATAGGAGTACCATATGTCTTAGACTCTAGCATTTGAAACCTCTCCAAGATGTCATCGACATACTTAGACTGGTGAATAAAGAATCCATCTTTCCTTTGATCTACTTGTAGTCCGAGGAAAAATTGCAATTCCCCCATAGCACTCATTTCAAAAACATTTTTCATGCTCATTTCAAACTCTTTGCACATCTTTATATTAGATGAACCAAAAATGATATCATCCACGTAAACTTGTACAATCAGATAATCTCGCTTCTTCCACTTGATAAACAATGTGTTGTCTATCGATCCTCTTGTAAAGCCATTTGTCAACAAGTGCGTTGACAACTTTTCATACCACACTCTGGGTGCTTGATGCAATCCATAAAGAGCCTTATCCAAACGATATGCTCTTCTTGGATAATTCGGATCTTCAAACCCTGGTGGTTGGTAAACATACACTTCTTCTTTAACTTCTCCGTATAAGAAGGCACTCTTAACGTCTAATTGATACACCTTTATACCTTTGAAACTTGTAAAAGCTAAAAATAACCTTATAGCTTCAATCCTAGCAACTGGTGCAAAAGTTTCATTATAGTCATATCCTTCTCGTTGTGCAAACCCCTAAACAACCAAACGTGCTTTATTTCTAGTAACGATCCCTTTGTCATCTCGTTTGCATTTATATACCCAACGAGTTCCAATCGGTTCTTTACCTCTAGGCACATCTACTAACTCCCAAAGTTCAAGTTTTTCAAATTTTGCTAATTCTTCTTGCATAGCTTCAACCCAACATGGATCTTGAAGTGCTGCCTTAACATTCTTAGGTTCTACTTGTGAAATAAAACCAGAATACAAACACTCAGTTATCAATCCGGTGTCTTTTACTTCACAAAACAAACTAGTTAAATCCTTATTCAACTGATTTCTAGTTCGAACAGGTTCTGTAGCATTTCCAAGAATATTTTCAACTGGGTGATCCTTATTAATTCGATATTGAGGAACCGAATCAACATTCAAACTTTCTCCTAAATTTGTTCTAATATGAAACTCTGGAGAGCTGAAATCATCTTCCGATTCTTCAGAAATAGGATCATCATCAGGCATTGTAACCTTCGATGGAGTAGGTGGTGTAGTGTTTGCGGGTTCATTATTGTCTGAATCTAATGTCTTATCCTTGTCCTTACCACTTTCATAAAATCAGTAGTAGACTGAACGTTGGTTGGAGTAGTATCGACATTCAGAGTAGGCGGAGATATAGGAGTATTATCCAAGTGATCTCTTAAAATAATCACATCATCAACTATCTCAGGATCTGAATAAGAATCAGGACTATGTAGTGAACTAAACACATTATCGTAATCAAAGTTTTTGCCACTTCCAGAATGAATAGCGGGCTTATGACTGACAATCTTGACATTTGTTCCCAAATCAACTTTGCCGGTCTATTTGTTGTAAACCCGTCGAATTGATGTTCCCGGTTTATATCCCATGAGAAATCCCTCTTCAACCTTTGAATCAAACTTTGACTGAGGTAGATACTTCAAGAAAGTACACGGTACACCAAATGGTTCTACATTCTGTAAATTTGGTTTCTTCTTATGTAGAAGCTCATAACATGTCTTATTATGACGCTTAACCACAGTAACCCTATTTAAAATATGACAAGCTATATTCACCGCTTCCGCCCAAAACATAGTAGGAAGCCCTGAATCTGCAAGCATAGTTCTGGTTGTCTCGATTAGAGTCTTATTCTTCCGTTCAGCAACTCCATTTTGTTGTGGTTCATACGGAGAACTGTATTGATGTTGAATTCCCTTTGATAAACAAAAGACATCCATCACATTATTCTTAAATTCAGTTCCGTTGTCACTCCTGATTCTCTTAACACGAACTCCATAAATGTTTTCAGTTTCAACAAAGAAATTTATCAAAATCTGTGGAGTTTCGTCTTTCGACTTAAGAAAGAATACCCATGAGAATCTCGAGTAATCATCAGTAACCACCAAACAGTAATACATCCCACCGATACTTCTTACATTTACTGGACCAAATAAATCCATGTGAAGTAACTCAAAAGGATTGGCAATAGAATTTTCTTGTTTCGGTTTATGTGCAGACTTTTGTTGTTTACCTTTCAAACAAGGAACACATTTGTCTTCCATTCCAAACCGTTTCATGGGAACGCCGTCAACCAAACCATGTTTGACAATATCATTCATCTTTCGGAAATTGATATGTCCCATTCTTCTATGCCATAGTAAGGATTCAAATTCGTTTGCTTTTGATAACAAGCAAATAGACTCCTCTGGATTATCAACACCTAACACAAGGCCATAGATGTCTCTCTTCCTAGGAGCTTTCAGCAGGATCCAGTCTTCAGGAATAACATATCCTGGTTTCAATATAAGTGCTTCTTTCTCATTAAAATGGACAGTATTACCCTTGTCACAAATATGAGAAACACTTAATAAATTATGTGATAACTGTTCCACATAATTGACTTTCTCCAGCGTAATCTTCCCATTGACAACATCACCTTGGCCCGAGATGTTGCCGCCCTTGGGACCAGCGAAACTAACATACGACCCATTTACATCTTCATAATTGGACAAAATGTTCTTGTCCCGTGTCATGTGCTGAGAGCATCCACTATCAACATACCAAAGACTAATAGGCTTCCTTGGTTCTCCCTGCACATTAGACGATAAGATGGTTAGTTTCTGAAGGGTACCCAAACCTTTTGAGGTTTAGGTTTGCCGAATTCATCTCTAATGATTAATTCGGTCCAATATCCATCGCTCTTTAATGGAGCCTTGGATGAAGATGGTGTCACAGACTGTTTCTTAGGTGAAGTGAAACGAGTCTTAGGAGGTGAATTCCTTGGTGAGTGAGTACCAAATCTAGGTTGACTTCCTAATCGATCATAGAATTTAGACGAACTATTAATTCTAACAGGAGGGGATCGATTTTGTTGAGTCATCTTCCTAGGTGAATTACTCCTTTGAGGTGTACGAGAACGACTTGGACTTACACTACTAAAAATAGTATTCTGTGAAGGTCCCTATCGTTTTGAAGTCTTAGATCTATTATTATGAGAAACAATATCTGAGTCACTAGATCCACCAGAAGACATACCCTTATCAGGACATCTCCGTTTCCTATTTAGATAGCAACTATAAACATGTCCTACTTCATAACAATAGAAACAAGATTTTTTAGCTCTTGCTTTCTTAGCTTTAACATCAAACTCAACTGAAGTCATGCCTAAACATTCTTGAAGTTCAATTGTGGCTGACTCCTCTTTTGACAAACCAGTTGACTCATTTTTACCCGAAAAATGTACTTTCTTTTGAGAATTATTATGAGTCTTGTATGGAGTTAAGGGAACTTCACTAGACGTAGATTTATCCTTATTCCATACTTTATCAATCTTGTCATGATCGATCTTTTCAAAATCAATTTCATTTGATGTGAAAATAGTATCACATCCTTTCATTGTAAAACTTTTATTGTTCTTATCTACAGGACAAGTTGACTTTACTTGACTAGATCCTTTAGAAGTACTAGCATCATAAATTCCATTCTTAGGATCCACTGGTTTAACAAATGAGCTTTCAAGCTTATGTTTCTTGTTAAGCTCCTTAATTTTATCAATTGAGCTTTTAGAGCCTTTAGGGGTCTTTGGATCAACATTTTGGTTTTCTGAAACGATTGGATCAATTTCACCACTGTCAATCTTTTCAGTAAGCTGTGTTAGAGACTCTGTATAATTATCATTGAACGGACCTCTAACTTCGTTATAACTCATACCCAAACCACTTTTATCTTTTGAATCCCGTGGTACAGGTTTTTGCATCTGCATTGATCGTATTAAATCAGATCCCCTAATTTGATCTAGTCTTGTATTAAGCTTAACTATCTCCAATTTTGCGTCAACTAATTCTTTCTCCTTTTTAGAAAAGTCTTCAGTTAGTTGAGCATATTGTTCATTTCCCACTTTTTCCATCAGAACTGACTCCTTTAGTTTTTCTTTTAATGCAAGAATATCCTTATCAGATGTACGAATCTTATCTTGATAAAGACTTTCTTGTTTTACCAAACCAGAATTTTTGGCAAACAAAGAGTCGTTTTCCTTTTTAAACATGTTGTTCTGACTAGTTAAGTTAATAACTGACTTATTCAAAATAAACACCTCAAGTCTTAAGTCCGACACCATTCTACATACGTCAATTATAGAAGATAAAGAACAGGATACCTTCTGATCTGCAGCCTTGCAATCTGCCATGTATGCAACAAAATCTTCATTTGTCATACCTTCAGGTATCTCAAAGTTCTTCATCTATTCTTCAATGCTCTTCATAGAAATGTCATCAACAGGATTTGATGACTCTTCCTTTTCTTCAGATGCTTTTACTGCAGTCATTTGTTCACTCTCAAATCTTACTGTCTCAGCAACATTACACATATTCTTCTGTACTGTCTCAGATGCACTTTCTTCACTTGAGTACACAGCATAATCAATCGTTGCGGCTACCTCATCATATAATTCTACCATGTAGGTATGATCGGATTGTGTATCCCATTGATAAGTACCATCTGGATTTTGAACAACAACAGCCTTTGATTCCGAAAATGGTGACGAAACTGGCTGCTGTGGAGTAACAGGATATGTAATCATTGCTTGCGTCTTATGATTATTCGGTGTAATACCGCCTTGATTGTAATTTTGACGACCAGCAACAGTATTATCAATCCTTTTAGTTCGTTGACACTCTCTTGCAAAATGACCAAATCCATCGCAATTATAACATTTCACCTTGGATTTGCCAAAACCTTTAGTGCCATTACCTATAGGTCTACCAGTTCTCTGAGTGAATCTTCTGACCTTAATAGTAAGCATAGCAAGCTGCCATTGTAGATCCATTTCTTCCAAATCATCAGGATCTATTTGATTGTAATCCTCATCAATTACTGCAGGATCAGTAACCTTTCCCCCAATAAATGCTTCATGAGCATTACAAAAGGCTGAGTAAATACTCATTCTTCCTTCTGCAGAACTCATACTTATTGGCATAGAGTGGAAAGATTGTGCATTGCTCTTAACATTTGAATTTGTATTGTCATAAGCAACATATCCGGCAATAATCTACTATTGGTGTAGCTTCTGCACCACTTAGAAATGCATTATTTCCTGAGCTGGAACTTGCTAAATGAACAGACTTAGCATGATACAAGGATGGATCTTGTGTAAAATCCGAGTGAGTGTCTTTAATCCTTCTCTTCATGTCTCTGTTCTTCAGCTTGGAGACTACCTTCTCAAAATCCCATGTACTGTATTCCTGATCATCTTGAAGTTGATAAACATAATCAGTCCAACTTTTAGGTAGTGAGTCCAGAAACTTATCAACTAGCTCAGTTTGAGGATAAACAACTTCAAAGTATGACAATTCAGTGGTCAGATGACTGAATCGAATAATAATCTCATCAAGAGATTCCCCTTTCGGTCCATTAAAGGCTTCATATTGACGCTTGAGAAGCTTGATACGGTTTTTCTTCAAAGTTACATCGCCCTCACAATATCTTTCGAGAGCATCCCATAAATCCTTTGAAGTAGTGTACTTTTTAAACAGATGTACACTATCTTGAGGCAATGCCATAGTTAGAGTAGACAATGCTTTCCCTTCAACAGCGTATCTTTTACGTTCTTCAATAGGCATATCAGCATAAGTATACTTACTGATTACTCCGTTCTTCTCATATGAAGGCCAATCAAAACCTTGAGTTATTACTAGCCACATTTCCATGTCAGTGACACGAATGTAGTCTTCAAAACATCTCTTCCACATCCAATAATTTTCCATACGGAAAAGCTTTGGAGGTGTATTATCCCGACCAACCTCATGATCATGCATGATCATCTGGCTGATAAGTAAGGCATTGGGTGAGTTTGCGGCAGCTGGTAAAGTAGTCATTTCGAATCTTTTGGTAACAAATTAAACGAAATAACACTAAGTTCGTGTGATACGAAGTACACGTGGCACGAAGCACGAAGTATACGTGGCACGAAGTGAAACACGAAGTACACTTCACACGAGGTAAAACACGAAGTACACTATGCACGAAGTGAAACACGAAGTACACTGCGCACGAAGTGAAACACGAAGTACACATGTCACGACCTAAGTCACGAAGGGTAGTTCGTGTTGATGTGGCACGAAGAGCAGTTCATGCAGACGTGGCACGAAGTAAACACGAAGTTACTGGATGACGTAAGCACGAACACGAAGTACACCTCGTGCTGACGTAAGCACGAAGTGACACACGAAGGAGAGCACGAAGAAGCAAATTAACACGAATTTCGAACGAATTTGCAATCAATAGCCAATCAAACGATCTTAAACCTTCTGGTAATCAACCTTAGAGCTCTGATACCACTTGTAAGGTGCCCTATTGTTGCGTGCATCGTAATAAGACGTGATTCGTTATGTCAAGAGTGCGGAATCCTCTTGAGATAACTAGATTACTATTGCCTTTCGTTGATTAATAAGCAATTAACCAACCCAAGGAGATGCACAAGGCTTGTGGTTCGTGTAGGAGATCACACGAAGGAACAAATAACCTTAGATCGTTAATTCGTGAATAACTCTCAAGAATTCGTAAATCATTAACCTAATTTCGTAGATTAGGTCTTGTATTTATACTAATTGATATTGGGTTCGTGTGGGCTTAGGCCTTAATCGTGTAATTAGGCCCGAACAATAACTAATTGATTTGCCCCGTGCTGACGTCAGCACGAGGTTCATCCTTCACACTGATGACGTCAGCACGAGGGACGACCTTTAGTTCTTTGTTTTGACTTTGTTTGACTCGTACATAACATCCAATCACCGTTTAAGTGTTCTACGACACTTATAACCTTGATTCTATGTTCTTGTACCTGCAAAACAATATATAACACACAAGCACAATACAATACATAAACAGATATAATATTGAAGTTCAAACGTAATCATTAAATATCAACACAAGTTCTTATTTAAATGATTACAAACAAGTTTCTAAAAACGTAAACAATAATCAAATCTATGTTGCTATTATCACACCGAATCTGCATCTACAGAATGCTTGCTAAAACAGAAGGCAAAAGTTGAGTGGTTGAGGGCGGGGGATTCAAACTCAGCTTATTTTCATAAATTTGTGAAAAGCAAAGCTACAAGGAATCGTATTAATATGGTGGCAGATTCAGAGGGAAATTATTCGGATTATTTACTGCTAGGGGTTAATTTTTTGAACTTCAGCCTAGCAGTCTGCAATAGAGGGTTAGAAGTTTAGTAGAGGTTAGAAGTTGATCATTATCCTGCCTGCTTGCATGAGCCTAGACAGACATATTACTATATGTGCTATTGGTACTCAATTAATCCTCATTTATCAGGCAAAAAGTATGAAAGGTATTAGCAAAGGCTAAGGAGATATCAGGATAAACACCATATGCTTACATTTTCTGTATAAGATCTATAACTGAAGTTTCTCTCTGTCAATATATATGTATATAAGACCCATTCCGCATAATCATTATTCATTTGGTCATTATGCACGATAAAAATGTATAATAGATGTATGAATTTGTTTCACAACACACTATGGCTGCCTCTAATTATGATTCATTATTATACATACATTTTGGTTGCTATCTCTAATTATGTACTGTGAACATTTTGGTTGGTACTTTCCACTTTTACTTACGGCCTCTAATTACGATTCTTTGTTGTACATACATTTTTATTATTTCAGACAAGTTGGATAACGGTGAAAAATGATTAATCATGCCAACTATTACATGACTGAAGGTACTTTGGAAGATGAAAATATCAAGATTGGAGCTATTATGGACATTGGAGGATGAAGATATAATAACTAATGATATTGGTTGAAGATAATATTACTATAGATTGACAAAGAAGTTAGTGGAACTAACGGTCTGCTTGAAAGTGCATAGTCTTGTTATATCTTTTTTATATCTTTACCATAAACGTTTTGCAACGCCGCTTTATTCGTTAGAACATTTACATTTTAATATATTGTTTTTCAACTATCTTATGTTTAGGTATGTTTAGATTTGCAATGTTTTATGTTATGTCTTATAAATAAAACTTCAATGTTTACACTTTTGCTAATTCATTGTATCTTTATAAATAAAAAACCATGTTTCGTTTTTAAGTATATATTTGGTTTTTTAAACTTGGTCAACGACCGGGTATAGATCTAGTAAGATGAGGTTCAGAAAGCTTTGGATTTGGATCCTTTTAATGATCTCCTGGGAGAAGAACATGCTGCCTACTTTCAAGCTTTCAATAATGCTCTAATTAATGAAGAACGCTTGCTAAAACAGAAGGCGAAAGTTGAGTGGCTAAGGGTGGGGGACTCAAACTCAGCTTACTTTCATAAAATTGTGAAAAGCAAAGCTGCAAGGAATCGTATTGATATGGTGTCAGATTCAGAGGGTAATTTTCTTAATGGCGAGAATGTGATTAATGCTTTTCTTGCTCATTATACACAATTTCTTGGCCAAACCCATTCTGTTATGGGACTTAATATTATTGATCTTTTTACTCAACGTTTGTCTCAAGAAAAAGTTGTTGCCATTGATGTGTAAAACACGCAAAAACCAAGCACAGCGGAATTAAACAAAGCAGAATTAAATATTTTTGGTATGTCTGATTTTATAATGAAAATAAACAACAAAAACAAGACAACAAAAGTAAATGATAGTTAAAGAATCCATCACCAAGATTTGTAAAGTCCAAGCCACCAGAATCAAGGATAAAGGAAACACTCCAACCCATCACTATGTTTGATAAAGAACGAGTCACCAGAAACACAGATAAAGAAATCGAAGATTTTGGATCTCACCACTATAGTTGATAAAGGACGAACCACCACAAATATTGATAAACGGATTACTCCAAACCACTAAGATCGAAGATCAATAAAGGTTATGAAACTTAAATCTCTTAAAACTCTATTACGAAACCTTCTTTTTAAACAGGGAAACCTTCATGACCGTGTAGTGCAAAGTAGAGCTGATCTTGACAAGTTACAAGCATCTATAGATGCTTACCCTGGGAGCATTGAGTTACATGACCAGGAAGTAAAAGCCCTCAATGATTTCAAAATGGTTGTTTGGATGAAGAACCTTTCTTAAAACAGAAATCTAAGATCCATTGGCTATAAGTTGGTGATTCGAATACTTCCTATTTTCATAACTCTCTGAAGTGTAAAAATCACTTGAATAGATTTGAAATCATAAAATATGTAAATGGGATTGAATTTGAGGGTGGTGAGGTTCTGAAAGCACTTGTCCAGCATTTTGAAGCGTTTCTGGGCACTGAAGGACAAATTTCTGAAATGATTTCCCAAGGTATATTCACTAACAAACTCACTTCTCATAAATCAATTAGCATGATGAGACCCGTTACTAATGAAGATGTTAAAGTTGCTATGTTCTCGATTGGAGATGAGAAAGCACCAGGACCTGATGGTTTTTCCTCAACTTTTTTCAAGAATTCATGGGATGTAGTTGGAGAAGAAGTGTGTAAAGTGGTCACTGATTTCTTTTCTAATGGACAGCTCTTCAAGGATATTAATCAAACCTTTCTAGCTCTTATCCCAAAGGTTACTACTCCAAATTCTGTTACTGATTTCCGACCTATCTCTTGTTGCAATGTATTATATAAATGCATTACTAAGATAATTACGGAGAGGATTAAGGAGGGACTTGATGATATTGTGGGAATTAACCAGTCTGCATTCATCCCTGGGCAGCGTATTTTTGATAATATATTGTTAACTCAAGAACTCATGCACAATTATCATAGAGAATTTGGTCCCCCTCGGTGTGCATTTAAAGTCGATATCCAGAAAGCTTATCATACGGTTGACTGGAAATTCTTGAGAGCTACCCTAATCGGTTTTGGTTTTCATCCCAAGATAATTCAATGGATTATGACTTTGTTTCGACTGCTTCCTTTTGAATTAGTGTGAATGGAAATATCCATGGTTATTTTAAAGGGAAGAGAGGATTGCGCCAAGGAGACCCAATGTCTCCGTATTTGTTTACTATGGTTATGGAGGTCCTATCTCTCATCCTTCAGAATAAGATCAGCAATTCAGCATGTTTCAAGTACCATAACCGTTGTGAAAAACAAAGGATTATTAACTTATGTTTTGCAGATGACTTATTTTTATTTTCGAAAGGAGATGTTTGTTCGGCTGGAATTCTCATGGATGGGCTGAATATGTTCAAATATGCATCTGGACTGGCCCCGAGTTTAGCTAAAAGCACATCGTTTTTTTGCAATGTTCCTGAGCAGGTTAAGCAAGCTATTCTTACAGTAATGCCATTTGATGAAGGACGGCTGCTAGTTCGCTATTTAGGAGTGCCATTGATTTCTACTAAGCTTCTATACAAAGACTGCAAGATTTTGGTAGAGAAAATGGAGGGACGTGTTGATAGTTGGAAAAATGAAACTCTTTCTTTTGCAGGTAGATTACAACTTATTAAATCTGTTATGTCTTCAATGCATATATATTGGGCATCGGTGTTTATTCTACCTGCTAGAATTATATCGGAGCTGGAGAAGAAAATGCGTAATTTCCTTTGGAATCAAGGTCCGATGAAAAATGAGAAAGCTAAGGTGAAATGGAAGGATGTTTGCTTACCAAAATCTGAAGGAACGCTTGGGATTATAAGTATTAGTGATATGAATAAAGCTCTCATGACCTCCCATATTTGGAGTATTTTAACTCATAGGAATTCTCTTTGGGATAAATGGATTTATGATTACAAACTCAAAAGCAAGTCTTTTTGGGATGTACCGGTACAATATAATACCAGCTGGAGTTGGCGTAAAATGCTTCAACTTCGTGAATAACTTCTCCCATATATCAGAAAAAAGGTAGGAAATGGACGTGACTCTTCAGCTTGGTTTGATTCATGGGCAGAAATTGGACCACTTTGCAATTATGTTACGACACGTGACATTAGAAGGGATTTCAATTGTCGTCTTCTGTTGCGGATACAGTTAGAGATGATATATGGCTATAGCCAACTGCTTGGTATGATTTGCTCCCTGCCTTGAAAAATATTCAGCCGTCTCCATGTAATGTTGATTCTGTTGATGTTACCATGTGGAGAGATCAAGATGGAAATGAAGATATATATTCAACAAGGAAGGTATGGGACACTATTCGACATAGACAGAATAGTGTTCCATGGACAAAGGTGATATGGTTTCCTCGTTGCATTCCTAGACATGCTTTTCATGCCCGCTTAGTATGTCGTAATAAATTGAAAACTCAAGACAAGATGCAACAATGGAATAAATCTGGTTCGTTATGTAAGCATGGCCCCGATTTGCATGATCATCTGTTCTTCCAATGTTCTTATTCTATCAAGGTTTGGGACCTTGTCAAACCACTAGCAAGAATGCCAGCAGGTTCAGATAGATGGAGCGGCATACAAAATTGGCTGACTTCAATTCCTAATCAAAAATCACCCAGAGGCATCATTGGTCGTTTGTTGTTTGCTAGTGCCACATACTACATATGGCAAGAGAGAAATGGAAGGCATTTTTCAACAACAACAAGGAATGCAGCCCAATTGCGTGACATTATTGTTTCCACTGTGAGACTGAAGCTTGTCACTATGAAGTTTAAACAGCGTAGCAGTGGCACGAGTATTCTTGAGGCTTGGAATCTACCTACTCTGTAAAAGGATGGATCATTGTTGAAGTTACATAGGAGTCTTAGTTTATGTTTTTATAAGATTACTATGTATAGTTTTTAGAGTTAGCATTATTGCTTGTTCTACATATACATGGTCTGTCATGTATATGAATTAATGTGGCATTCAGCCACATTACTTGTAATACTTTGGTTTGTTTATATAAATATGAAACGGGGAATCCCTTTACCCCAAAAAAGCTCTATAAGGTAAAAGAAGATTATAAGAAATAGAGGCTTCTCTATTAATTTCATTCAATTTCAATCATCAACTGATTTTACAATGAGAAATACAACCCCTATTTATAGTCACATAAACTATTTCCTAGGAGTTATTGAAATAATAATAAAATAATATAAAAGCTGTCATGTGTAAAGGACAAACACTAATTTATTAGCCAATGTGAAATGGATAGATAAAGCTTCTAGAAAGATTCTTTTTGCAAGAGGGCTCACAAACCGTTAAAAATAACGTGGGCACTCATTCCTTTGTTGTCATCTTCTTTGGACAGTTGTCATCTTTCCTTTATTAGACCCTACAAGCATGCGTCAGAACACTTTATTAAGGTAACTGGAAAAACTGAAATCTAGACTTCCACTAGAGACGTACATCTGGAGCATCTATCTGGAAACTGGAACTGGTCACTGGAGAGCTTCAGTTGACTGGTGGGCTTCAATGGAGAACTTCAATGATTGATCTGAACTGGTTCAGCGAATACTTGTCTGAAATTGGCTATCGCTGGCAGAGCATGGCTTGCTCAGATGGCATCACTGGCTCAGAATTCTGCTTTAGCTCAGAAATGGACTTCAGCTCAGAAGTTAACTTCATTTCATAATCTTCTTTATCTCAGAAGTTCTGGTCAGTTCAGTTGATTTGCTCAGCTCACTGGCAAGGGTCAGTTCAGCGAATCTGGACATTTCTGCATCATTCTCCCCTTCCGAAAAGGACGTGTTCTCAAGTCCTCGAGGTACTCATCTTCCAGATAAGGCATCAGATCTCCAACATTTAAAGTACTTTAAACTGCCATTTCACCATGTAGCTCAACTTTGTAAGAATTATCATCATATCTCTCCAGAATCTTGAATGGCCCTTCAGCTCGGGGCATTAACTTGTTCTTTCTTTTGGATGGAAACCTTTCTTCTCTCAGATGCACACAAACTAAATCACCTGGAGCAAAACTAGACTATTTTCTGTGCTTGTTTGCTCTTGCCTTGTATTCAGCATTTGTCTTCTCAATTCTGGCCTTCACTTGTTGATGAATGTTCTTGATCTCTCTAGCTCTGACCTTAGCTTCAATACTTGCTTTTGGTTCAATTGAAAATGGAATCAAATCAATGGGAGTTAGTGGTTTGACACCATAACAGATTTCAAATGGGGATTTACTGGTAGAATATTTAGGAGCTCTATTAAAGGCAAATTAAGCATGAGCAAGCTTCAGATCCCAATCCTTCAGTGTCTTCTTCACCAGTGCTCTCAACAACAGCCAATCGTACGATTAGTGACTTCAGTTTGTCCATCAGTTTGAGGGTGATGAGACGTACTGAACAATAATTTGGTTCCCATCAATCTCCATGATGTCTTCCAGAAATAACTCAGAAACTTGACATCTCTATCTGAAACGATAGTTTTTGGAATTCCATGTAGACGAACAATTTCCTTGAAAAATAAGTTTGCCACTGCTGAAGCATCATTTGTAAGTCAACTGACACTTTTAGCCATGTTGCCTATTCTTATTGTTTTTAATATAAGTTAACAAGAGGTGACGGTCTTTTTACCGAATAAAATACACCAGTATTCCACATTACAGATGGTTTCAGACATTGTAGCAAATAGATTAATATCTAAATATCAAGATATACTAGTTTAAGGGTAATTTATTTGTTTTGCATTAAAAAACACATATTCTTATAATTGTGAGGAGTATTATACAAGTATTAGGACAGGGAAGTCACTCTCAATCACTAGAACCTAATATATATATATATATATATATATATCATTGAATGGTTCAATACTCCAAAAACACACAATACAAAACCTATCGAATAAAAATATGACAAATGTATAGTCATAGTTGGCTATCCCATTCCAACTCTGCAAGAACCAGCCAACCTAGTTGACCATATGTCCTCCTATAATATTTGGGGCTTGATAATTAGACCCATAAAAAAAACCATTTGTACCCAAAATTCAACCTTTGACTAACTTTTCATAATAATTATTAACTTTTACTAATTTTTTAGTTAGATATAATAAAAAGTAATGATTATGTTTTTTTAAAGTAATGATTATGTTTTTATTTATCTTTAACCAAAATGAATATTTTAATGTTTCATTTTTTAAAATGTAAGGTCTCTAATAATAACAAGATAAAAGTACAAACACTAAAATAATTAACAAAATGCAAAGGTTTATTTTAAATTTCTAGTAATAAAATAATAAAAGTACAAAAACACTAACTTAATTAATCAAATATACTAATAACATCACTCTCATAACGACAAAGACTGATATATAGATCTAGACGCGACCTATACATGATTTCCCATCCGGCTGCACACGGGTCATGGTGAAATGTCAAATATGGCGTGATAACAAGTATTGGGTACTCGCCTTGTAACTCCACCATGACAAAATGTGATTCTCCATTTACAAGGGCAATTGTAAGAGCTCTGTGATGTTGAACATCTTCCGGACCACACCAAAACGGAAAAATCATCGTACTGCCTCTCTTGTCTAAAGAATGGACGATCACACCAAGCTTATTAGCAATTAAAACACCTACCTCGGGCATTTTCATCCAATGTTCCGGTGGACATGGGGAACCAAAGAAACACAGGTCTTGATTCATTGAATTTATATCGATAACAAAAATCATCGAGTATAAATCATATCGATTTTGCATCTCTTCTCTCATTTGTTGCCGAATGTACTCATAAAAATTGTCTTCATTAAGTCCAAGACCAACAGCTAATGCTCGATATCCACAGTTTCCATCGCTGAAAACATTTTGTATATTCGTAATGTATGGATGAAATACTTGTGGAATATCGTTCATTAAATTTGAACCACACTTCAGTGGCACTTTATTTAAGTCCAACTGTGGACCCTGAAACTCATATGGGACCTCGTTGAAATCTATATTTGGCTCCTTGTTCAAGTCAATTCAAATGTACTTTGTCTGGCATGCTCCCTAATCGGCTCAACAAAATCGGGCATGGTTGAACAACTAAATCTCGTTGAACAAAACTCGGTACGCTTTTTTTGTTGCGATTTCTTTGGTCGTCCACGAGTTTTATTTTGAACTCGAGGTTCCCGAATGTCAGTTGTATCTGGACTGAAAATATTCATCAACTTTCTTAACCAAATTTGTTTCCCAACTTTGGACTGCTTGTTGTAGTTTTTTTTAAAATGTTGCAGTACATCATCACAACTAACATCGTCTTTTTACGTAGATGATGGTGAAAGATCTAGCTTTCTCCAAAAAATGTCAATCGAATCCAAAGTAATATATTGACCTATATTTATATATAATTAAGTATTACTTCATTTAAAATTTTGTAAAAAATAGTTTAAAATAATAAATTGCATGTAAATGAGAGTACTTACGTGAACTTATATGCATTGAAAGTTCGCACGCACATGGTAACCCATAAGCAGTGCGAAGTCGACAACCACAGTCTCCCTTATGATCCTTCCATCGCTTACGATCCTCAAGAACTATTTTGAGAGCTGCATTTGAAACAAAACCACGCAATAGTTTGAAACATCGTAGATTATGCTTATGAATGCGAACGACTCTACTATTTTCCAAGCTTTCTTTGATTAATGTTAGTTATGACTTCACGATTTCGTCAATACAACCTAGAAGTCTATCCAAACTACATTTTGCATTCTTGTCCATATATATCTTTAGCTTTGCATGTTGCCTCTCTACCCTATTAGTTGTGTTATTTCCAAAGTTGAGATGTTGATCAATCCAAACAGACACAAACATTTCCTTGTATTTGTTTAACCAACTTTTATTTATATAATTTAAAACACCAAAAATTCAAAATAAACTTGTAAGATATATATATATATATATTATGTATATATAAATAAAAATCATATATATCAAATAGAAATGTAAATATAGTAGACATACGTGGATAGTTGATCAACAATCACTCAAATTTGTTATAATTGTGTGTGTAGGATTCCAACGTTGTAGATTTTATTAGTAGCTTCCATAACGAAAAAAATTCTTCCCAATCATGTAATGACTTAAAAGATTGCCTACACCTTCCAATTATATTCTGCTCAATATGCCACCTATAAAGTAAATTTAAATTTTATTTTAGTAAGTATAATAAAATAAATAAATAAAACTAATAAAAGTCAATAAAATAATGTGGTACCTGCAAAGTAACTGAGCGGCATCGGGAAAAACTTCATTGCATGCATTCACTAGTGCCATCTCCTTATCTGTAACTATAACCCGTGGGAGCATGCACTCGTCTAGTGTCAGTTTTAGACAATCTAAGATCCATTTATAGTTAGTTGTCTTTTCGCTATAGATAAAAGCAAAATCTATTGAAAATGTATTGCTGGTTGAAGTTACGCCAACAATCTCAACGAAAGGCATATTATAAGGGTTTGTTTTGTACGTGGCATCGATAATCAACACATGTGGAAATGCACGCCAGATATCAAATGATGTTGGATGAACAAAAAATAAATTATCCAACTCATTTTACTCAGTTGTAGTAAATTCGTATATATAATTGTTAGAATGCAATAGGGATATGAGAACCTGCATTTGAGATTTTCCACCATACTCAACCATGCGAATTTTATTGCGTGCATTGTAAATAGTCATGGGAGTAGACGCATTACTTAAATGTTATAATTAAAAATTTACAATAATAACAAAACTAAAACATGAATATATAAAAATAACAATAAAATTTTTTGATAAAAGTTATACCTCATTAGTGACAAATTCGGGTGTTCTAATAAAAAAATCATTTTCACCACTTGAGTCATATTCGGTAGAACCTGACATCTAAAAAAACCCAGCATGGTATAAGTTTTTGTAAAAATTAGGGAATTGATGGTATAAGAGGCTTTTTTTATTTTTATTTTATTTTTAATAATATTAGATTCTTATTCGGTTAAATAAGCAGCCAAGTTTTCAAAGGCAGTCAAATGTATTCTTTTTTTTTTAGCCAAACCCAAACTGATCACTTTATTTATTTGCAAAACACTACCTCAAGATCTTCGATTGATTTTTTTATTTACAAATTAAAACTCCATTTTAAAATAAAATTTTGATTGATGTTTTAGCAAAAAAAATAGAAATAATGTTAGATTGATTATAAAAAAAAAAGTAGTAAAGTTTAATCCCTAAAAAAAAGCCTTCCACAAAAACCTTCCTATTCCTCATATATAATAACTTTTTAACCCTAAAAAACACAAAACATTTCCCCCTAGAAACAAAAGCCTCCACCCTCTCTCCCCCCAAAAATTCCGGCCGCCACCCTCTCTCCCCCAAAAAGTTCCGGCCGCCAACCTGCTCTCCCCCAAAAAGTGGTGGTTGTTCGATCTGAAAAAGGGTGGTGTTTAGATTTGAAAGTTGCGGTCTTTGGTGGTGGTTGATGAAAGTGGCTGCCGTTGGTGGTTGTTGACGAAAGTGGCGGCGGTTGGTGGCTGCGTTTGGTGGTGGTTTATGAAAGTGTGGCGGTTTAGATCCGAAGGTCGCGGTGGTTGGTGGTGGTTGATGAAAGTGGCGGCGGCGTTTGGTGGTTATTGATGAAAGGTGGCGGTATAGATTTGAAGGTCGCGGTGGTTGGTGGTGGTTGATGAAAGTGGCGGTGGTTGGTGGTGGTTTATGAAAGTGGCGGTGGTTGGTGGTGGTTTATGAAAGTGGCGGTGGTTGGTGGTGGTTGATGAAAGTGGCGGCGGCGTTTGGTGGTTGTTGATGAAAGGGTGGCGATTTAGATTCTAAGGTCGCGGTGGTTGGTGGTGGTTGATGAAAGTGGCGGCGACGGTTGGTGGTGGCTGCTGAAACTGGCGGCGGTTCAGGGTGGCTGGAGGTGGTCGAGGGTCGGTAGCCAGACAGGTGATTTCCGAAAAATATGTATTTATATATATATATATATATATACAAAGATCAAGTTTGATATCGCCGGAAAATAGATTCTTGCCGGATTTTTTGCCAGAAAAAGGTTGCTTTGCCGGAAAACAGATGCTTACCAGAAATATGTTATTATTAATTTGTTTTGTGGAAATAATAGTGTTAATTCACTATTTATAATGTATCTTATTTGTTGGTTAATCCATGTATTTAATTTAATTTTCTAACTGTATTGTATTGTTTTAAAATCTTAATTAATTTACATCTCTTTTCAAAACAAAATTATGTTTTCCATAATTTGACTACTTGGGATAAAGTTAGACTATTAAAAAGATAATCAGGAAATAGTTTTCATGTTTTGTATTTAATATAATTGAAAAATTAAAAAATATGACAATAATTTAGAAAACAAAAACCTGCAAAAGTAAAAAATTGTCAGAATATAAATTTAAAAGTAAAAACTAGTTTGACTTTTGGGTACAAATAACACTTCCCTAATATTTTATCTCTGAAATCTTATTAAATATTTCGATCAATCAATTTATGCCTTTTCATTATGAATGTATAATAGTATTAACTATTAAGTCTTATACTAAGTCAATGGTAGGAATTAACTTGCTGTTATTAGGATTTAGAGCTTGCATTAATTGATTTGTGGCTTTCATATCTTCACACATTACCTTGAAAGATAATGAGTGCAATGATTTGGCGATTACTACTAATCATATTCATACAAATTTCGATAACATCATCTCAAAATAGCGATCGTAAGTTCACTCCTTTTCATCTCTTTTGAAGAATTTTGTGTAGTAAAATTTTAAAGTGAAAGCAAATCATATTGTAGTTGTTCGTTTCACCAAAACAGTATTTAATTATTTCAAACATGTACCTTGCAGGGGTTGCTTTGCAGGCTTTGAGGGATTCTTGGCAGGACACACTACTCAACTGGAACGATGATACAGACCTATGTGATTGGGTTGGTGTCACATGCACCAACTTTCGTGTGACCTCATTGTGAGACTTTTTTTTTTTTTTTACCATTTTAGTAACATTGGTTATGGATTATCTTCTGCTTTTCAACATTTCATTTACTTCTCAGAATTTTATCAAGCATGGGATTGAGTGGTGGGCTACCCGGAGATATCGGGCAGTTTACTGAGTTACAGATATTGTAAGTCTTTTGTAGCTTTGATAGTTTTGGCCTCTTCATGACTTATTTCGATGGTTGTATGTTTAGAGATCTATCTTACAATAAAGATATGCGCGGATCACTCACTCCAGCTATCGGAAATTTGAGGAAGTTAACTAATTTGTAAGTACTTTTACTGGACTTCACAGAGGTGATTTTGTTTATGTTTAATCTTACAACTAGCTTAAGCACCCGGGTGATACCTGAGTATAAATGTGATAATTGATTATAGTTATACGTAATAATACGACAAACACAACTAACTGCGTAATAAAAGACGTTTATGATAGCATTTTCTCAAAGTTTATTCCTAGAGATAAAAACTTGTTTGATACAAAATTTATACTCAAAATGCTTAAAAAATAAAAAACAGAAAATTTTGGGAAGATGAATTCATCTATATTAAAAGTAGTTTTATTTCTGATTATATATCTTCGTTTGTTGTTTCAAGACTAATGAAAAAGATAATTTATTTACAAGAGTATCGAAGTTAATGTTTATGTTATTGAATGTATAGATAGAATTTTTTTATTTCAGAAACGGTAATTGTCCCGAGTCAACTTAGTTAGTTCCATCTTCCTTTTTAAAAAAAAACCATTATGACTAGCCCTTTATGCCACTTTTGACTCATGTGACGAAAATAATACATTAGTGGTCATATTAGCCTAAACCTATGATCTTGCTTTTCAGAATTCTAGTTGGCTGCAATTTCAACGGTCCAATTCCAGATAGCATTGGCAATCTTGAAAGGCTAAGATATCTGTAAGAAATTACATAATTGTATTATCAGCAACACTTGGCTATATTTCAATGACTAAGTAATGACTATTTTAGGTCACTAAATTCAAATGGATTCACCGGATCCATTCCACCTTCCCTTGGTAACCTTAAGAATCTTTACTGGCTGGATCTTTCTGCAAATAAGCTTACAGGGAGTTTACCAGCTTCTGAAGGGACACAGCCGGGTCTTGATATGTTAACTCATGCGAAACATTTGTATGTAAATTTCCTCTTTTCCTCTAAATTTTTTTCTTTAGAGTAGTGATCTCCACTTGTATTTTATTTCCTTTTCAGTCACTTTGGAGACAACCAACTTTCGGGTGATATTCCATCAGGGCTCTTCAACTCAAATATGAGTCTGATTCACCTGTATGTATTTAACAGGTGAATAATCATAAGTAATATACATAACTTAGAGAAACTAACTTTTGGCTGATCAGGTTATTTGAGAATAATCGGCTTACCGGCAAAATTCCTACTACGTTAGCCCTTGTGCATCCTCTAGAGGTTGTGTAAGTATCGTTGAAAAACCAAAGTTTACTTTTGGGTTTATTATATTTAGAATGGGTGAACCCGGTTAGGTGGATTGGGTTCTAGATCTGCATATAAGTCAAACTGGATCATGTTAGGTTGACCCGAAACATATTTTGTTCAAAGTTTCCCTGAACTCTGTCTATTGATTACACAAAGTACAAAACTTCCATAAAATTTTTTATTTTTGGAAGGCTTTATGCATTGAAAGTTTGAAACCACATTTTCGGTGACGTTTAACCCAATTCATCTTAAGTTGTTTCTTTTACCGAGTAAAAGATCGAAAACCTGAATTTCCATATTTATTTATTTGATTTTCATTTTAATCGCGAGTTGCATGTGTTGTTTCCATCAGACGGCTTGACAGGAACATGTTGAGTGGAGATGTTCCATCAAACATCAACAGCCTCACAAATGTGACAGAGATGTAAATAGCTTATCACTACTAGTATTACTATTTAATTGTCAAAAGGAGACGGTAGACGAAATGTGATGCGTTTTTCCGTAGGTACCTTTCACTTAATCGATTTACCGGCCCTGTACCCAATCTCACTGGCATGAACCGTCTCAACTATTTGTAAGTATCATGAAATCAGTGTATCATGGAACTAGTTTATTGACTGATTAATAAAGGATTAAACATCCTAAATGGGATTACACATTGCAGGGATTTAAGCAATAATGGTTTCGACCAGTCTAATATTCCATCATGGTTTTCCACTCTACAATCTTTGACAACCCTGTAAGGAAAACTTTTTCGATTGCTTAACGCCTTACCTTTTCTTGGGATGCATTTTAAACCCCATTCTATCAAAACCGTTAATTATTATATCTTGAGATATATTTATGGCAGTAAGATGAAATTTACAAACCTTGTCGGAGAACTTCCTGCTTCCTTTTTTAGCATTCCCCAGTTACAAAACGTGTGAGTGTGTTACTTGATAAATTCAACAGAAACATTTTTTTTCATTCATTTAATTCTGATAACTATCAATGCTTCTTCAAACAGTGATTTAAGTAATAATCGAATAAATGGCTCCTTGGATATTAGCTCGAATCCTAGCACACAACTTGAACTTGTTGATCTTCAGACAAATCTTATTACGGATTTCACCCAACGAAACCAATATGATATTGGTTTAATGTAAGTAACTATACACTGTTTGTATACGTTTTTTCTATACTGATCATAAATATGGAGTTTTGTAATAAATTCAAACTACAGATTTTGAGTCTCACATATATGTGATTTACCCTACATATGTTTATAGGTAGGTGGCATGTTTGAGAAACAAAAGGATATGTCACACAGTGACTGGCTTACATAAGTGTGGAATTGTAATGAATTTTCATACTATATATGTAAACATTAATAGTTTCAAAAAACTTCACAATAGTTCACTGTTTTTTCCAATCCCTATGGAAAAAGTTAGCATAGATCGCATATTTATTGTAATGCATTGTGTTTTCAAGAAGTTTCCCTTATCTATTTTTATTTAGCTAAAACCGTTTGAGATAACAATTGCAGACTGGTTGGTAATCCAATATGTACGGAATCAGGGGTGACATACAAATTTTGCTCTCTTCCCACAAATACTAGCGGTAGATCATATTCCACCCAATCAAACAATTGTGTGCCTCCTTCATGTGGTCCGAACCTTGTTTCAAGTCCAAATTGTCAATGCGCATATCCATTCACGGGCTTGTTTTCGTTTAAAGCTCCTTCTTTCTCTTCAGTTACAAACTCAACCATCTATGACTCACTTCAAAAATTATTGATGACATTCTTCAAGAATGCCTCACTTCCTGTAGATTCAGTGTCACTTAGGAATCCCACCAGAAATATGGAAGATTACCTTGTGCTAAGACTTGAAGTTTTCCCATATGGTGAACTTAGTTTCAATAGGACAGGAATTATTGGGGTCTCATTTGCACTTAGCAATCAAACCTTCAAGCCAAAGAGTGATTTCAACACCTACACATTCATCGCTGAAAACTACAATAATTTTTTTCCAGGTATACCAATTATTAGTGATGTGTTTAAATTCGAAATCACTAGAAATCATTCACAATAATTGAAGGTTATCTCTTGTTATGTAGGATCGACCCCGAGAGGGGCAAATAAGAAGTTATCTAATACTGGAATTATCATAGGGTCAGCCATTGGTGGTTGTGTGTTTGTAATATTATTAGTACTTGCTGGTATGTATGCATTACGCCAAAAAGGACGAGCTAAACAAATTGTACAACAGAGCCAACCTTTTGGTAAGTAAGCTCCTTATTGCTTCAATAGAAACGTAATCTTGAAGGTGTGAATTTTTACCCGAGTATGAAATTTTGTATTTCTAATGGATCATAAAGTCAGAAAAACGAGCTTAACAAGAAATAGATCGAATATGTCAAAAGGGTCTAAACTCACTGGAAGGGTTTAGTCATCATAAACCTCATTATAAGTTTACTAATACTAATACTCGTATGATGTACCTATTGACCTAATGGTGCGATATCGCAAGAAAGAATTATTTCGTTGTATCTATACATATAAGTACTTATCTTAGTATTTTTAGTTGAATATTTTGTTAAATTTTTTATTTTCACATAAATAATAATATTAGATAGTTTAAATGATAATAATTAGAAACGTAGTTTGATATATTGTCGATGAAAGATTATGCTATGTGTCACTCAAAGATTCCTTTAATCATATTTTAGTATATTTAAAGATATTTGGGTTTAGATATGGAAACATCGTATTAAGTAACTTTAGAATATCAATATAATAATTTTTTTTATGAAGGTCTAATATTAGTTAGGAAGTTACAGAAGATTAAACTTTAAATAGACCCGACAAAAGAAAATTAATTTAAATATGTAAAAGAATGAAAGAAAAGATACGTATATATAGAACATATAAAAGACGATATCAATATTTATTTCATAAATAGAATTAAATAATGTAAGGAACTAATAAAAATGAGAAAATACACGTGACGATCAAGGATTACGCCACATATCTTTTCAAGAGGTCCTCAATTGTTCTACAAAAGTAATCTTATTCTTTCATCAATATGAAATAGTGTAATACCTAAAGCACTTTTGACTGGCTAGCCTACAACCCAATTATAATCTTATTCCCTGTTCGCCATGGTGTAATATTTGCAGCACTATGGGATGCAACAAGTGGAAGTGGTGGTGTTCCTCAATTGAAAGGAGCAAGATCCTTTACCTTTGAGGATCTAAGCAAATGCACAGGCAACTTTTCAGATATTACCAAAATAGGAGCAGGTGGATACGGGATGGTTGGTATTACTACCCTGAGTTGTTTGCATATCTAAACTTTAATTCGATTTTTTTCGTCATTCATAATCAAAGAATATCATAATATAGGTGTATAAAGGAACTCTTCCAAATGGGCAGCTAATTGCTATCAAAAGAGCTCAGCATGGATCAACACAAGGTGGGCTCGAGTTTAAGACTGAAATAGAGCTTCTTTCAAGAGTTCATCACAAGAACGTTGTGGGACTAATTGGCTTTTGCTTCGACAAAGGTGAACAAATGCTGGTATATGAATATATCGTGAACGGTACACTCAAAGACAGTCTTTCAGGTACTCCAGTTATCACTTGGTAATACTAAATTCTTAATAACATTCACCAACCTTTTTTAGGTATTTTCCTATAAGTCACTAGAAAACG
The DNA here is from genome assembly GCF_010389155.1 of Erigeron canadensis. Taxonomy (NCBI): domain Eukaryota; kingdom Viridiplantae; phylum Streptophyta; class Magnoliopsida; order Asterales; family Asteraceae; genus Erigeron; species Erigeron canadensis. The sequence continues at coordinate 18,452,956 of NC_057765.1, forward strand.
GATATGTTACTATATTGTTATACAAGTTTTGTGCACTACCCATGCGTGGGGGCTTTCATGACATGGTTTCCCTGAAATTTACTGTTAAACAATCATTTGAGTCAATATGGGTTTCAAGAAGTTAAATATATGCAGGGAGATCAGGCATTAGGTTGGACTGGATGCGCAGGTTGAAAATAGCTCTTGGAGCAGCAAGGGGGTTGCAATATTTACATGATCTTGCTGATCCTCCCATCATACATAGAGACGTTAAAACGAATAATATCTTACTTGACCAACGATTAGTTGCAAAAGTTGCCGATTTTGGCCTATCTAAACCATTAAGTGATGCTAATAGGACTCATGTTACCACTCAAGTCAAAGGGACCATGGTTAGTAAGTCTATTTTACATAGAGCGATGCTAATTATCTTGTATCCAGATGTTATGCTTTTAACCAATACGTGAGTTGTCATAGCTTTTATCCTATTTAGCATTGTAATTCAGTTATTTGATGCATTATAAGATTAAACATAATCTACATTATTTTATTCATAGAATTTCTCCATAGTGATTTGTGACCATATTGATTTACGCAGGGCTACATGGATCCTGAATATTACATGACCCAACAATTGACTGAAAAAAGTGATGTCTATAGCTTCGGAGTTGTGATGTTGGAGCTAATAACTGCAAGAAATCCAATTGAAAAAGGTAAGTACATTGTGAGGGAAGTGAAACAAGCAATGAACAGGAATAAAGAACTATACAATTTATACCAACTCCTTGACCCGACCATCGGTTTGAACAGTCAACTTAAAGGTTTAGAGAGGTTTGTGGATCTGTCACTAAAATGTGTTGAAGAAAGTGGAAATCAAAGACCAGCAATGAGTGAAGTTGTAAAAGAGTTGGAGAGTATTATGGCAATGGTAGGACTTAACCCGGGCTCTGAATCATCCTCATCAACTTCTGCAAGTTATGAAGGCACCAGAAATTCTGACTACAACCATCCCTACAGTAATGACAGCCTTTTTGCTTATAGTGGAGGTTTTTTGCCACCAAAGTTGGTTCCAAAGTAAGATTTCTTTGATTTTGCATCAAAGTACACCCATATACACCTATCATATTTGTATGTGATAAGTTCATACCTATGTTTCTTGCAAGTATGGAGATGTGATAAAGTAGAAGATATATGATGTTACACGTCTAAAATTTGTAAGTATATAAAGTACATATGACATATATGTATTTCTATACGTATCTGATAAGTACACTGTTATATTTCTGTTGACCTTGATATTAAACAAGGATTAGCGCAAGATAGTGTAATTAGTTTTATTTGTTTCTTGTTGTGTGTCCAACTTTTAAAACCATTGTATGCAATCAAATCTTATTCTATCTTGAGGTTTTACGTAATCGTATTGATAAATTAAAAAAAAGCAACAAGATTTTTCATCTGTTATGAAGAAACCGAAGAGGGGTAGAATCCCTAATTTACCCTGTTCTACAAAATACCCAAGTAATTCTCAAGGGAAACATTCTCCGGCCCCCTTAGTTGGCGGACCTGTTGATTTTTATCGACCTAATGTTATTCTTTTTTTTTAGGTAAAAGGGAATTTAAACCCCGGTAAGCTTTTATAAAGTACCCAAAAAAGATTATTACAAGTAGTATGGCAGAGTACCAAACTAATTCATACATATGACATGCCATATGTATGTGAAACAATAAAAAGACATACGAGCTAGCTGTACTATACATAAAAAGGCTAATAATCATCAATAAGCAGTAATAATACACCTCTAATATGTAGATAAATAATATCAAGCTTCAATTTCTATCATTCTGCCAAATCGAACCCAAATCTTAAAACATGCACATCACAGTAAAGAGCTCGAAATGGCGAACCAAATGGAGACTCTTACCCTTAGATAAATCCAAAGGCCTGTCAGAGGGACACATTTGTAAGGTCGGTTGACTTCTCAATAGCAAAAACAATAAAAGTGAAGTTTAATAAATGTCTACGTAGTATCCAACTTCCATTCTTCTAGGATGCTTCTTCCTTGAATCTTTTTCTTGAACTTCATAGTGGCTAACTTCATCTGGACAGTAGACACAATAACATCACGCAGTTGAGCAACCGATCTTTCTTTAGGAGAAAATAATCTGGAGTTTCGCTCTTACCATAAGTAATAAGCAGAGGCAGCAATCAAAAGCTTAGCAATAACTGTCTTAGCAAGATTAGGCTTTGATGTCCACAATAGCATCGATGTGATATCACTCCATCGGTTTGGAACCGCATGGAATCCCATTAAGGGTCTCACCAAACTCCAAATCTGCAAGGAATAATTACATTCAAAAAATAAATGTTGATGCGAATCAGGTCCACGCTTGCAGAGGGAACAGCAAAGTAGATTAAAGTTAGTAGATCTGCTGACATCCCATTGCTTCATCTTATCCTGAGTCTTCAATTTTTCTCTCATAATAAGCCAGACATGAAATGAATGCCTCAGAATACTATCTGCAAACCAAACAATATCACCCACGGGACAACCGGTTTTCTAAATCGGATGGTTTCCCATGTGGAATATGCAGAAAATCCCGAATCCTTCCCATTATTATCATACCAAGTAATTACATCAGAAACAGAAGGACGAAGAACAGGAGGTGTAACATTTATAAGCACTGGAAATAGATCAAACCAGGAAACTGGCCATTTCCAGTGCCCATTAGCTAGAACATCTTTAACAGTTGCATCAAGACAAACTCCCGCTCTAGTAATATCTCTATATGTAATATACTTACATAAGGGACCAATAGATGCCCAATTATCGACCCAATGTTATTCCAATTCCACTTGTCAATATTCATTCAATGAAAGAAAAGAAGGAGGATAAAGCAAGTGTGTTGCATGCTAACGTCAAAGTTGTTATCGACGAATAAGGAATTGAGGTCATAGTGGTTAATGAAGAATCACATAAATTGACACCTTCTGATTTCGAAGAGATGATGAACGATATTGGTCATGATACTTTTCCAGTCCCAGAAAATGTTAAGGATAACGACGTGACAGGAAGGGAAAAGGTGTCTACTAGCGACTCAATGTGAACTACTCAAAAGACTCCATTTTCTTATGCAAGTGTTGTGCAAGCTGAGAGCCACTAAAAAGGTAAATTTTCGAGCATTACCTGTTGATTCAGACATTGACGGTGTCGAATTAATTATTCCAAAGGAATCGATGACTAAGTTAATAATCGTTATATTATTTGGGTACTTTTTGGGTAAAAGATTAGCATACGTAGTAGCGGAGAACTATGTAATGAATGCGTAGGCAAAGTTTGGGGTATTACGTGTTACGATGAATGCGTCCGGTTTTTTCTTTTTAAGTTCGAAACTAAGGTAGGGATGGAAAAGGTTATGGAAAATGGACCGTGGTTGATAAAATCAGTGCCAATATTGTTAGTGTTTGGATTCCTAAGTCAAATTTGCATTAAACAAAGATTACTAAGGTTCTAGTTTGGGTTAAACTTCATAATGTACCTCTTGATGCGCTCACTAAAGATGGTTTGAGTATGCTAGCAACCAAGATTGGCAATCCAATGATGTTGGACTCGTATACCAATTCTATGTGCCTTACATCTTGGGGGAGTAGTAGTTATGCACGAGCCCTTATTGAGTTTAATTCAGAACATGATTTTCGGAAAAAACTGGTAATTGGAATTCCAAATATGGTAGGGGATGTGTTTACTAAAGTTGTTATCTAGGTTGAATACGAATTGCAGCTTCCATGATGTTCCAAATGTAAAATGTTTGGTCATTCGAATGAGCAATGTCCAAGGATGGTTAAACAAGATAATCAAGGTGTGAAATAAAACGTTGACAAGGATGGTTTCTAGGATGTTGTTCGTAAGGGAAAGGATGTTGAAAAACTGGTCAAAGGGATTATGCTTACAAAACAAAAGCCACAATTGATATATCGTCATAAGAAGGTTTATGTTAATTCGGATGGAGCTTCAACATCTAATGGACCTTCTAATCCGAATCATGGAAAATCTCGTAATTTGTCAAATCAGAATAATGGAAGCAAGGTTCCACTTAAGAACTGATGTTCTAGAATGTCGTAGTCGGATCAAGTAATCCTTGCGCAGCTGGTCTTCAAGCATGAAAGGAATGCTCATAATTCTTATTTACAACGTACGGATCTTTAGAAAAATTTGATATTTCATAAAGTATTTGATAATAATAAACCTTGGGCGTTACTGGGGGATTTCAACGTAGCACTCACTTTGGAGGATTGTACTAGGGGTACTTCTTCGGAAGATTTCTGTTCTTATTTCCAATCCTAATTCGATCTGATCTCCTTGTAAATATGTCCCCCTCATGAATCTTAAATCTGTTAGGGTTTGGATTTCGTTGAAGTGCAGGTTTGAGGTGGATCTTTTTGTTGTTTCAGGTTTTTTCTTTTTCCTTCAATCACAAACTCTATTTCTGGTTTCAACTATTGTTAATTAAGAAGGTTCTGATCGCGGCTAACAACTTTAGTTCAGCTAGGTCGCTTGAATCTTCTTAATTGATAAAGACTTTTTTGTTGTAAATTAGGGTTTTCGGGTGCCTAGAGTTTTTTTCGGTTTTTTTTTCCAGCCCTTCAAGTAGTAATTTGTTTCGTTTTTATAGTTAGTTTGTCTTCATGGTCAGTTAGTTATGGAGGGACTGCATTCAACAAAGTCCACCAACACTATTGGAGGTAGGATACCTGGAAAGATAAAGAAATTTAATGGGAAAACGCATGCTTGTTGGTCGTAATGTGTGCTTGGCGGTTCATGAAATTTTTCGCAATGGGAAGATGCTTCAACAAATCAATCACACCATCATTGCCTTGATCCCTAAGGTTACTACTCCTATTAATGACTACAAGCCTATTTCTTGTTGCAACACACTTTATAAATGTATTAGCAGGATTGTTACTAATAGAACTAAGGAAGGGTTTCATCATATTGTTAGCATCAATCAGTCGGCATTTGTGCCGGGGAGAAGGATTTCGGACAATATCTTACTCGCTCAGGAATTAATGCACAATTATCATAGGAATGTTGGGCCTCCAACATGTGCTTTTAAGATTGATATCCAAAAAGCCTATGATATAGTTGATTGGGAGTTTTTAAGAGCTATTTTAATTGGTTTTGGGTTCCACCACACCATGATCAAATGGATTATGCTATGTGTTTCTACTGCCTCATTCTCATTGTGCATAAATGGTAACCAACATGGGTACTTTAAGGGTGCGGGAGGATTAAGACAGAGAGATCCATTGTCACCATACTTGTTCACGTTGCTTATGGTGATACTAACGTTGCATCCAATTTCATGTTTCATATTAAGTGTGAGAAGCAGATTATTATTAACTCGTGTTTTGTAGATGACCTATTTATCTTCTCACAAGGGGAGACCAGATCAGCAAAAGTTATTTCGGATTCTATTAATGATTTTAGAGACATGTCTGGTCTTGTTCCGAGCTTGCAAAAAAGAACGACTTTCTTCTGCAATGTTACTGACTCAGTTAAGAATTCTATTCTTAATATATTACCATTTGAAGAAGTGAGTGTAGCGGTTAGATATCTTGGTCTTCCACATATTACTACTCGATTACTGCATAAGGATTGTATGGTGCTTATTGAACGCATGGAGAAAAGGATTACTAATTGGCGCAACAAGTACTTATCTTTTGCAGGACGAGTTCAACTAGTAAGTTCTATTCTCTCATCTATGCATGTATATTAGTCATCAGTTTTTATACTACCCTAAGAGTATTATCACTGACATGGAAAGCAAAATGAGAAATTTTATGGAATCATGGTGACATGGTGATAGGTAAAGCCAAGGTAGCATGGAAAGACCTATGTCTTCCGAAGGAAAATCATATTTGTTGGGTCGAAAAATGACAAAGTATGATTTGTTCAGAAAAAGCTGAAGTTCAGTGAAGATACTTGTATAGAATTATGAAGTTGTTCAGAATAAGTTCACTAAAGCTTCACTTCAATTCCAGGTCTGAATTGCTTGCCAGTCGAGTTTAATTGTTAGTCATTGTAATTTGGGACTCACATTTGGTATCAGAGTAAAAGGTTTGAATTATCAAACCTAGATCTGTCAAGATGACTGACCAAGTTAACAACGAAGGCACTAATCATAATACTAATGCTAATGTTAACAATCCACCCTCTATTATCAACAACAATATACCTTTGCATAATGTCCATGTACACTTTCCAAACAATCATGTTCCTAAGTTTGATGGGAATAGTGAAAATTTCATTACATGGAAGGCATGTATGCTTAAGTACATTGCTCGAGTTAAAAGACATTTGACCACCATTTTAAAAGAAGGACCCCATGTTCCGATGAATGCCTCCACTGTTGTCAGAAACCCCGATGGGAGTCCTAGGATGACACCTAAGGAGAAGGATCATAGATTGGTAGATCTTGATACTAAGCTTCAGAATATGATCTTGTATGCATTTCCTAAAACCTTTATGCCCACACTTATTTTACTTGAAAATTCAAAATTAATGTGGCAGGAACTTATGATACAGTTTGAAGGTACAAAAGAGACCGTTGTCACAAGAAACGTTGCTTTGAACAAGAAATATGAAGATTTCTTTGCACTTCCAAATGAAACTTTAACTCAGACATACATCAGATTTACTAATTTGGTTAACCAACTGAAAGCGTTAGCTGTTGAAAAGGAGAAAGAAATCTTGTTAGAAAAGTTTTGTGATATTTTACCTTCTAAATGGGAAAACCTGATCTTGGTTTTGAGACAAGGCAAAACCTTGCACAGTCATACTCTTGCCTTCTTATATGGAGCCTTCAGATACACTGAAAAAAACATAGCTGAGAGAGTTGTGGCTGAGCAAGATGCCAAAAATCATACTTCTACGAGTTCTGGTGGGGTTCAGTATTCTGAGCCACATGGAACTGCTTTACTATCTTCTGAGAGTGACAATTCTGACTCATTGAAGAAGATAGTGACTGATTTAATGAAAACTGGTATTACTGATTATGCAACACATGAATGTGATGAGGATGACAATGATGATCTTGTTGCCATGCTGGCTAAAAAAATGTTCAATCGTTTTAAGGCCAACACTAATCGATCTGGCAAACCATTTCCTTCCAGTGCTTCTATTGATAAGTCCAATCTTGAATGCTTTAAGTGTGGCAAGAAAGGACATTTCATGAAGGAATGCAGATCTAATCAACCCTCCTCATCACAATCTGGTCCTAACCATTTTATGCCTCGGAAATCTGATGAGAGCTATAAGGCTAAGTACTAGCAACTAAAAGCTCATATAGCTCAGATCTAGTCAACCCTCCTCATCACAATCTGGTCTTAACTATTTTATTCCTCGGAAATCTGATGAGAGCTATAAGGCTAAGTACAAGCAACTAAAAGCTCATATAGCTCAGATCTAGTCAACCCTCCTCATCACAATCTGGTCCTAACCATTTTATTCCTCGGAAATCTGATAAGAGCTATAAGGCTAAGTACAAGCAACTAAAAGCTCATATAGCGTTCATGGCACAAGAAAATTCCAACGACAATAGCTGCATCGTTGTTGATTCTGAAAAATGGGAAGATTCTAATGTGTCATTTGATGATAATGAAGAAGTAAGGGACACGTGTTTCATGGCTCGAGAAGATCAAGGTCATTTGGTCAAATTTGATATTGAATCTGGTTGTTGGGTGGATATAATCATGAAAAAGGTAGTGATTTTGGTTTTGAAAGTAATGAGGAACACAAACTGGATCTTTTAGTTCTTTTAGAAGCTGATATTTCATTTGTAGAAACTGTGCGTTCAAAAAGCTTAAAAATGTTTGAAAATAATACTTCTAAACTGAACGCTAGTCACGTTAGACTAAAAGAACTAAAAGATGTTCAGTTAAATATGAAAAGTTATCAGTCTTTGGTTGCCAAGCTGGAAGTTGAAAAGAATAAAAATGATTCTTGAAAAAGAACAAAAAATAATTAAATCATGGATGAAATCTCCAAACGAAGATGCTGCAATTAAAAACACTTTTCCAAACCAAAGAGCAACATATGAATTTGGTGATCTTCATCTAGCATCTATAATCACTGATTTAGATGCTCTTCCAAAACAAATGCAACCAGAAATAATTTTTAAAGAAATTGGCAAAAAGAAGACTGTGACTGAACAGACCCAGGAACACTCTGAGGGTAAATCTAAAGTAGCCCAAACCACTGCTTCAGACAAGAAGGCTAAATCCAAGAAGCCTTCCCCTTAGTCTTCATCTAAGGTTCCAAAAGGATAGTATAAGAAGAAAAATATCTCCCCCACTGAGCCATCTACCTCAGATTCCGGTAAGGGTTAGGTGTCTAAAGAAGAATCTATTTTGTTGAGGTTGGAATCCAATTTCAGTTGTTGGCTAGACAAGTGCAAAGTTGTAATGCACGTTTAAAAGATGTTGAAAGCATTCCCCTTCAACAAAAACAGAATGCAAAACCTTTTTCTGAACAAATCAAGCAAAAGTCTGAAAAGAAAAAGGTTGAAACCCCTATCAAACCAACTGTTTTTGTGTCATCTGAAGTCATGACTGAGATACCTTTTGATCCCTCAGTTCCTCATGAACCAAAGAAATCTGAGACGTCTAAGGGAGAGTCCAGTGAACCCATCAAAAGATTGGTTTCCAAAAAGAACTAATTTTTGTGTGTCTGCAAGGAGACCAAAAGAAGTATATATGGTATCTGGATAGTGCAACTGGCAGAACCAAGACTGGTAACAAAACCCCGCTGAAGGAATATAGGGTGCAAGAGGGGACCTCAATAACATTTGGGAATGATGGAAGTGGACAAACTGAGGGATATGATGTTCTGAATAATGGTTAAGTCAAATTCACAAGAGTTGCATATGTGAATGGTTTGAAGTTCAACTTGATCAGTGTCAGTCAACTCTGTGATGATGGCTTTAAGGTTTTATTTGATGTTTCCCAAGGCACCATATTCAACAGGGATTGGAAGGTAGTGTTGGTTACACCAAGGAAAGGTATATATGTCATTGATATGGAAAGTTCACCCAGTGAACAATGTTTCTATACAAAGGCAGATAAGGACACAAACTGGTTGTGGCACAAAAGGTTATCCCATCTGAACTTCAAATAAATTAATAAGTTGTCAAGATAACAACTTGCTGAAGGGATACTTCCATTGTCTTTCAACAAAGACAAGCCATGTCCTGGTTGTGAAATGGGCAAGAAAAAGAGAGCATCTTTCAAGACTAAGCAAAATTTCAGCATCACTAAACCACTTCACATACTTCATATGGATCTTTTTGGTCCTGTGAATGTACAGATAAGAGTTAGGAAGAAGTACGCCCTTGTAGTTATTGATGAATACTCAAGATATTATTGGGTGATCTTCCTTAGATCCAAAAGTGAAGCAGCTACTAAAATTATTGCCCTCATTAAACAAATTGAACTCAAGTATAAGCGAAAAGTTTGTCAGCTCAGAAGTGACAATGACACTGAATTTAGAAATGCCACTCTGGAGTCCTTCTGCACTGAAACTGGCATATCTCAGAACTTCTCTTCAGCTCACACACCAGAGCCGAATGGTGTTGTAGATCGAAAGAATTGAACGCTGATTGAAGCTGCTAGAAGTATGATAAATGAATCTGGTCTTCCCAAGAATTTTTGGGCTGAAGTTGTTGCACCTGCTTGCTACACTCAAAACAGATCTGTCTATGTCAAAAGGCACAAAAAGACTGCCTATGAAGTTCTCAGAAATAGAAAGCCTAATGTTGGATACTTCCATATATTTGGATGTCCAGTATACATTCTAAATGACTCCAGTCAGCTTGGAAAATTTGATGCAAAAGCTGATGAAGGATACTTCTTAGGGTATTCAAGTATTCTGAAAGCCTTCAGAGTCTATAACAAGAGACTTGACAAGGTTGATGAGTCAATTCATGTTACCTTTGATGAATCAAATTCTGCAATCTTCAATAAACCAACACCTGTACCACCCTTAGAAAGTCCAATCAGTTTTGGTGAAATTGATCTAAACTCTCAATCTGATCAGTCACCTGAACCAGCTTCTAAACATCTCAGTTCAGAACCAGCTAAAACTCAACCAAGCAACATTCCATTTTATCCTTTAGTCAGTTTTAAACTACCTTCTAAACTAACTATTGGATCAGATGTGTGTGCTGCTTCTCCTCAAATATAACTGAAGTACCATGGAATGAAGAGTTTCATGATGCCAATCATGATCTATCAGAAGAAGATGATGAGACTGAAATAGTCTTTTCTGAAGCTCCCCCTGGAGTAAGTCAGAGGAATTCTTGCACTGATATCATTGTTTATCTTGGTCATTACTCTAAATGGACAAGATCTCATCCAATTGATCAAATCATTAGTGATCCAAGTAGAGGGGTTCAAACCAGAAGAGCCACAAAAGATCAATGCTTGTATGTCAGCTTCTTATCACTGATAGAACCAAAGAAAATTGACGAGGCTATGAAAGACCTAAGCTGGATTGAAGCCATGCAAGATGAGCTCAATCAATTTAGAAGGAACAATGTATGGGAACTTGTTCCATGTCCCAGCAATTTAAAGAAGGAACCTATTGGGACAAGATGGGTTTACAGAAATAAGATGGATGAAGATGGTCATATAATTCGAAACAAGGCAAGATTAGTTGTAAAGGGTTATTCACAAGAAGAAGGTGTAGATTTTGATGAAACTTTTCCTCCAGTTGCTAGACTAGAAGCTATCATAATTTTCTTAGCTTTTTCAGCTCATCATGAGTTCAAGGTCTATCAGATGGATGTTAAAAGTGCCTTTCTGAATGGTGAATTGGAGGAAGTTGTTTATATATATATCAGCCACCAGGGTTCATCAATGAAGAAAAACCACATTGGGTATACAAACTGAACAAAGCATTATATGGTCTGAGACAAGCACCTAGAGCCTGACTTGGTCTTTGGTATCCAAAGGCTCAAGTCTAGATCTAATGGGCTATTCGGATTCTGATCATGCAGGTTGTAAGATAGATATGAAAAATACCACAAATGGTTGTCATTTCCTATGTGGCCAATTGGTTAGTTGGACAAGTAAGAAACAGACTGCAGTGTCACTCTCCATAGCTGAAGCTGAATACATTTCTGCAGCCAGTTGCTATGCTCAGATTTTGCGGATGAAGAACCAACTAACTGATTATGGTGTTAAGTATACAAGAACTCCAATCTTTTGTGACAACACAAGTGCCATTGTCATTTCTCACAATCCTGTAATGCATTCCAAGACAAAGCATATCGATCTCACGTATTATTTCATTCGTGATTACATTATCAAAGGTGCTATTGAACTTCATTTTATTCCCACTGACAAACAACTTGCTTATGTTTTTACAAAACCCCTGGATGTCAAAACATTTAAACATCTCATTAGTGAGTTAGGTATGCTAAATCCTGTATAGCATCACCTCAGGGGGAAGTGTCAAATATTTTGACTGAAGTGCTTCAGAATTTTTGAAATGATTTCAGAAAAGTTGTGTAAACTGAGATGGTTCAGATTTTCCTTTAACTAACCACGCTCAGAATTTGTGAGTCATTTCAGAATTAAGATAGTCCTTTGTAATGTCCCTTGGATACTTGGTTGATTGAGTAGACACGTGTTTTTTTACTGTATAACGATACCTTTTTGCTGACGCGTCACACAAGTTGCGCCGTAAAGAAAAATGATGATTACTTTTGCATTAAAAAGGTTGAAAAGTTTTCTCAAATGTGGGGTCCATAACCGTCTTTGCATTAAATGCGGACGTATACCCAAAATTATTTCGGATTTCAAACCCGATCAAAATTACTTTTAGTAAAATATTAATTCATTTTATTGGGTTGAATTTCAAAATCATTTTTATTCTATATATAGTGGGATACCTTCTATATTCCATTGTAAATATAAATATCATTTATCGAAAACAGTTCCTTCATTTACTTGATTTTTCATTTACTTCGAATCATCATTCTCTCTCTATCATTCTCTCTAACTCCATTCACTTCTTCAATCTCAAACCCTAAACTCCAAATCATCTTCATTTCCATCTTTCTCAATCAAATGGCAAAATCATCATCTTCCACAAAATCTCTAATAGCATTTGATTACAATCCTCCCAAGCCGGTCAAGCCTAGTACGACATGGCCAAAAGGCTTTGAACCTAAGACCATTAGGTTCAACATGAATAATTTCAAAGAAGCCCTCATTGCTAAACACAAAACTCTTATGGGGAGAATTAACAATTTCCTTGAAGAATCCCCACTCTCATATGCTTTGACTGTAGATTCAGAAGTTCTGTATCATCACTATCTTCTTGAATTCTGGTATACTGCTGAGGTCAGGAAGGATGATAAATCCATTGCTTTCACTCTCAAGAATGTTACAAACAAGTGTGTCATTACTCTGGATGGGTTCAGAGAGGCCCTATATCTAGATTATTTGAAGCCACCCTCAGTCTTTGCCAAACGACTGAAGGAAATTAATTTCAGAGAAATGTTGCTGGCCATTGAGCATGATAACATGGTTGATGCTGATGGAAACTTGAAGACCTCCGGGCATATCTTTCTGTCTGGGTTCAAAAATTGTTGGAGGTTCTTCTGGACTTACATAGTTGAGTTGGGATACTATTTGTGGAATGGGATCAATGTGGACTTCGCTGAGATACTCTTCTCTCAGTTGTTAACAATGTTGAAGGGAAAGAGAAGCACCCACATTGCTTTCCGTAAATTTCTGAGCGTCTGCTTCATGAATATTCTGGGAGACACGTATGCAGATGAAAGACTAGAGTGTTCAGCCACAGAGTTGTGCAGGGATCTTTCAAAGGCTTCTACTTCTGATGCAGAACCTGAACAGTCTGCTGCAATGCTTCAGGTATTAAATAAAACTGAAACAGCACGACCGGCTGGCTCAGAACGATCACCGGGCAGGTCACAAAAGAATGTAAGACCCACTGGTGGATCTAGTGGCAAAATGTTGCACTTGTTTAAAGCCAAAACAAGTGTTTCCACCCAGCCACCTCTGTTTTCCACTGATCAACCTGAGGATCTCCCAAAAGGCTCCTCAGGATCTCAAAGGGCTTATTAAAACGTCGTAAGTTTAAGCCATCTTCACAGCCCAAGGATGATAGTACCAAAGCTCAACCTTCTGGATCTTCCCAACAAGATCATGATTAAGGTCAAATGGGAAATCCACAAGCAACCATCTCCAAAGCTTCTTTAGGAGGAGATGGTGAAGAAATTATTAGTGTGTCAGCCTAACACACATTAGAGTTTGAGTCTGCACGAGCACACCCTGTAACTTCACAAATCTTACACTCTTCTGTTGCACAAACTATTGATAATTTTCAGGTGACACATAGAGAAGTTGAAGTTTCAAACTCTACGGCCAATGAAGCGGTTCTTGATAATAGCACAAGGATCACTGAGGCAACCCCAATGTCTGCTGTTGCTGGCGAACAAGCTTCGGCTGAGCCGATCTCTGAAGCTGGGAATGATGCATTTGCAGCTGTAGTTGTTAAACTAGTAGCAGGTTCAGGTACCAGTGATCTGAACCTGGGCATGTTTGACCAAACTGCAGTTTCGACTGACCTCTGGGAAGAAGATGAGCCAATTCAAGGGAACTTTGATTCCTTTGCTGATTTTGAGTTTGACGGGGGACTCTTGGAGGAGAATCAGTATTCTGATTCTGAGCTAACCTTCAAACTCGCAAACGCCCCTCCTCCCCTAGAATTCCAAATTGATAATGAACCATATCGCTCACCGCCAACATCTCACCAACATCCTTTCTTTCCACCTAGCTCAACACCTGCCTATGTCTCCTTACCAGTGTATCAACCACAACTCCTACACCTTCATCCTCAAATTCACCAAATAACAAAGGCCATCAATTATGATGAACCACAAGAAAAGAAGTTGAACTCTTTAACTGCCAAACAGATAGAAAAAGCGTTAGATGGACTTGGTAATATCTCCTTCATTACTTCTGCTTCTACACAACCACCTCCTCCTTTGAGTGTGGAAGCACAGTTAGAGAAATCCAATGTCGAAGTTCAAAACCTACTTATCAGGGTGGAGAGCTTATCACAATCTCTCAGATTGAGAAATTGAAGTCTGAGCTCTCTCAAAGTCTTATCTCTCAGATCTTAGTTTCAATGGTTGAGAAGGTTGAAGAGAATGCCAGAAGGATGGTTGCTGAACTGACCAATAACACTAAAGAAAAGGTGGACAAAGCTATTACTAAAGTTAAGAATTCCATGTCCAGTCTTGACAAGTCTATTTAGAACCAGTCCAAACAATTAGACAAAATTCTGACCTTGCTCAAGAAAGATAATGTTGTTGCTCCTCCTACTCCCTCATTTAATGAAGAAGATAGAAAAATGCTAAAGGATCTCAAACATTAAGAGGCACTTAACCTTAATTCTTCTTTTAGATTAAGGGCTCAGTTCTCTTCCATGGTAAAAGACATTTCTAATTGCCTTCAGCACCGGAGTTGGGAACCTCTGAAGGCCATGCACACAGCCATTGACTTATATTCTAAGATGCCTTCTGAGGTCCCCAAAGGAGGAAAAGATGAAGTGCCTATTGGTTTGCTTGCCAGTACTCAAGAATTAATACAAGCAACCAAGAAGCAAACTGAGGTGCAATCTGGTAGTGCCTCAGTTCAGGGGGAATAACAACAACAATCTGAAGTGCAGCAGATTGAGCCTGCCAAGAAAGATAAAGGAAAGGCCCCAGTTGTGGATGAACCTAAGAAAAATGCTAAGGGTTCTGGGATAGTTGTTGGTGAAAATGTGGATGAGCATGGTTATCCTTTGCATGAAGGCTGATAACAAGAAATTAGTGGCTCTGCATAAGCAAGTCTCTAATCAATTCATTATGTGGAGGGAAAACAAGGAAAGGGAAAGGGCACAACATCTTTCGATGGGGTCCCTTGATCATATTGATGCTGCAGCTCTTGGTCTCAAACTTGAAAGATATCAGAAGATCAAACATGATCCAAGAGTGTAGAAGGCCTTGGCAGAAATGAGTGATTATGAGTATGGGGTGAAGTATTCCCCGTTAGGACAAAAGCTGGACCTTCTCACTTTTAAATTGTCCATTGAGGACTTGGTGAAAAATAGAGAAAAAGAGATGGTAATCAAAAAGAAAGAAATTTTGGCTGGAGTTCTTAAGGTTGAAAAAGAATTGTCAAGGCCACCCACAAAGCCCAAAGTGACTAGACCCAGATCCTCAAGGAAATATGCTCGTGATGCTGACCTCTCAACATTTAAACCAATCTCTGAAGATGTTGCTTAGATCTACAACAAGCATGAAAAGGATCAGTATGAGCACTACATGAAGCATAGATCTATTCCAGCCAAAATAATTGATGTTGATGTGATAAAGGAGGATGGATTGAGATTGTTTGATTTGGTTGTTAAAAGAGAAGGGAAAGCAGCTGAAGAGTACAATCAGGTCTCAGTGCATGAGTTTGGGATTTCTGAGCACAGAGTGATGATCCAAATTCTGAAATCAAAGCCGAAGAGCCTTATTGGTGCATGGTTGTCAAGAATTCAAAAGAAGATCAAGGCCAATGTGGAGATAGAGGAAACATTATTTGGAAAGAAGGATCACTCTCGTCTGAAGAGGAAACCTACTGAAGCACCTTCTGGCTCAAGGCCTGCAAAGAAGTAGTGTCCTCATTTAGTTTATCATGTACTTGTATATATATATATATTTTTTATGTACTTGTAACAAACTTTACATTTCAGTATTGTATATATGTTGCAAGTTGCATTTCACAAGTAGATGATAGGTTTAAGTTAGAAAAACAGGATAAAATTTTAAGGCATCAATGATCTATAAGATGTCCTTAAAATTTTACAACTTAAACAAAAACTTGCATTTTTAGACTTACAAACATTTAGAGATAGAAGTCTGAAATGCATGCACTTTTTCAGAACAAATAGGGTTAACATGTTGGGTCAAAAAACGAGCAAGTATGATTTGTTTAGAAAAAGCTGAAGTTCAATGAAGATACTTGTACAGAATTCTGAAGTTGTTCAAAATAAGTTCACTAAAGCTTCACTTCAGTTCCAGATCAACCCAAACTGAAGACATTCATTCTGTAGTCAAAGACTGGAGACTGAAGAAAGAGAATCATCTCATAAGCAGAGCTCAGAGAAGATTCTACCAGTTCGAAGACTGAAACATCTCAGTGCAAAGTACTTACAACACTTTATACTGATTACGAGGAAGCCTTTTTACTTTATCTCTCTTTATCCAGTTATTTTCATAACACCTGGAAAAGTGATAGATCGAGTAAAAGGTTGGGAATAAAGTGTGAAATGTCACATCAAATGACTTTCACACTTAACCTTAACACATACTTTTAAGGAATCAATTTGAATTCCTTAAAATGTGTCCCAACCTAGTATTGTACGGCCAAGTCCACATCAGCATGGACTTTGGCTATAAATAGAAGGCTTCTCACAAATTCAAAATGTTGGAACTTTTGACATTGCAACTTGTGAGGTATACACTAAGTAATTCTTACGAGCATTTCTAAGTTATTTAGATCACTTGTATTTTCAAGGTTGTTTAGATAGTTTCACCTTTGTGATTATCTTTGTTCCGCAACAACCTTTGTATTTGTTTTTTTTGGGTAAAAGGTGAATTTTATTATAACCCCAAAACAATAAAGTACAAGTAATGCGACTGATGTGTCGCACTAATTCACAACTTATGACAGGCCATAAGTGTGTCAAATAAGCCATATATGGCACATCTAATAACCGCTATCCTACATAACAAACCATTGGACACACTCACAAATAATTACAGCGACTAAACAATAATTGAAGCTGGAATTTGCCAATCAACGAGCAGATGCGCATCCTTAGCACTACTTTTGAATCTGAGCGAAACAAGTTTCAGTCGAACAGTATCCATAATAATAGCAACCAACTGGTTAACACTCCTCTTCATGTCAGTGAATAACCTAGCATTCCTTTCCTGCCATATGAAGTAAGCAGTGGCTGCAAGTAATAATCTTCCAAGAACACTCTTGATAGAACTCGATTTAGAGAGAGGTAAGAGCCAATCCACAATATCCCTCCATTTAGCACCAACCCCATGCATACCAGAAAGAGATTTAAGCTGTGACCAGACCTGAAACGAAAAGAAACATTTGAAAAATAGATGATCATGGGAATCAGGCCCATGATTACATAACGAGCAACACATAAGATTCAAATTCGTGGCACCACCCACTTCCCATGGCCGCAATTTGTCCTGAGTCTTTAACTTTCTCTTAAGAATACGCCACACATGAAACGAGTGTCGTGGAATACATTGGGAGTACCACACAAGTTTAACCCAAGGAACACAAGCTTTAGCAACACGGATAGTATCCCAAACAGCTCTAGTCGAGAACACTTCTTCTTTCCCACTTCTATTCATCCAAACCAGTTCATCTTTTTTATCACCAATTAGATTAGGAGGCTGAACATTTATAAGTACAGGAAACAAGTCATACCAAGCAATCGACCATCTCCAAACACCATTCGAAATAACATCTTTAATCGTGGACTGTAAAGAAAAACCATTTCGAGCTATCTCTCTTGGAGTGATAAGACGGCTCAATAGACTTTTAGGATGCCACATATCATACCAAACCGAAGTCATTTCCCCCGAACCAATTTTAGATATAAAATGAGGGCGGACAATGTTTCTAAGTTGAAGCAATTTCCGCCAACCCCAACTCATAGCAGCTTGTGGTTTTACTTCCCAAAAACTTGTACCCTTTAGTTTATAAGAATACACCCACTCAACCCAAAGTGTATTTTTCTTACATAAAATGCACCAAATATGAGAGGCCATTAGAGAGATATTAACATCAGAAATCTTCCTAATTCCCAACCCACCCTCACACTTAGGAAGGCATACTTTCTGCCGTGAAATATGAGCCCTTCCATCAGCTAATCGCCCGTGATTCCATAAAAAACCCCGCAACTTCTTTTCAAGTTCACGTACAATTCGTGCAGGAAGAATAAACACAGACGCCCAATAAATATACATAGAAGATAAAACTGACCGAATAAGTTGGATCCGACCCGCAAGCGACAAAGTCTTATTCTTCCAATTATCGATACGTTTATCAAGTCTTTCAACCAAGATCATACAATCTCTATAGACAAGACGAGTTGAGATAAGGGGGACACCCAAATACTTGATAGGCAACTGACCTTCATCAAATGGCATAATACCCATAATGGCATTCCTTACATGAGTCGTCACGTTGCAAAAGAAGACAGTGCTCTTAGTAATACTCGGTACAAGGCCAGAAACGTCTTTGAAGACAGACAAAGCTTCTAAAATAACCCGGGCTGAATCAACATCACCTCGAGAAAAAAGAAACAGGTCATCAGCAAAACAAAGGTTCACAAGTCTTTGCTTTTCACATTTATTATGATATCGAAAGTTCAAAGAATTTTGAACAAGTTGTTGCAGCTTGAGCGTAAGAACTTCCATAACAAGTGTGAACAAATAAGGAGAAATAGGGTCCCCCTGACGTAGACCTCGTTTACCCTTAAAGTAACCATACAGATTGCCATTAACAGAAATAGAAAACGAGGTACTAGAAACACAAGCCATTACCCAGTTAACCACTTGCTCAGGGAATCTGAAATCATGCAGCACCAGTTTCAAGAACTCCCAATCCACAGTATCATACGCTTTCTGGATATCTACCTTAAATGCACATCGAGGAGGACCAGACTTCCTATGATAATTATGCATTAGTTCTTGTGTCAATAAGATATTATCTGCAATACGTCTACTAGGCACAAACGCAAATTGGTTAGTACTAACAATATCATTTAAACCAATTTAAATCCTGTAAGTAATAATCTTACTAATGCACTTATAGATAACATTACAACAAGAGATGGGCTGATAGTCATTGATACCATTTGGTGTAGACACCTTTGGCACCAAAGCAATAATAGTGTGATTGATCTCCTAAAGTAACCTACCATTCTGAAAAAAATCTTCAATAGCGAGGCACACATGGCCCACAATCGACCAAGTTTTTTTAAAGAAAGCTGATGAAAATCCATCAGGACCCGGGGTTTTGTTATCACCAATATTAAAGATAGCAGATTTAATCTCCTCCCGTGTTACTTCCCGAACCATATCAACAGCTTTAGAGGCATCAACAAAGCGTTGAAAAAGACCAGCATGCACAAACGGAGAAGTGTCACCACATCGACCAAGAAACTTCTCATAATGTGTAACTAATGCCATAGCAGCCGCACCACCTTCATAAGTGACCCCATTAGTATCTGTAATGATTTCAATACAACTTCTATGATTCTTGCTTTTGACAGAGTTGTGGAAAAATTTAGTGTTAGAGTCACCGCATTTCAACCACTCCACCTTAGCTTTTTGTTTCAAAAACCTTTCCTCATCATAAACAGAACCATTAAAAGCTTTCAACTTACTAACCTCCTTGGTCAAACAGCAACTTGCGGAATGGTTTTTTTAGAGACCGCAACCTTTTTACTAGACGAAACATATTATGTCCCATGAACTCTTGTTTCCATGCATCAGCAACTAGTTCAATGAACCCTTCTTTATCCGCAAGAAAATTTGCAAACTTGAATGGTTTAGGCTGAGTACGAGTAATCGATGGTAGCTTCAAAACATATGGGGAGTGATCTGAAACTCGATAAGGAAGGAAAATAGCATGAGCAGCCGGAAAGTCAGAAATAAATTGCACATTACCAAGCACCCGATCAATTTTCTTCAATATCCCCACACCTTTTTTAGGTTTCTGTGTCCATGTATAACGACAACCAAAGCAATTCTCGTCGAACACTTCAATGGAATCCAGACATTCTTTAAATTCACGCATACTGATAGTAATAGAAGACGAGCCAAACACCTTATCTTCCAAAAACAATGCTAAATTAAAGTCTCCAAGTAAAGCCCATGGCCTATCTCGAACAAACAGTTTATGTTTTTCAAGATCAGACCACAGCAACCTACGGTTTTTATAGTGATTATCTACATATATAAATGAACAAAACAAGGATTTATTATCAGATTTGAACAAAACTTGAACGTGAACAACCTGATCAGATTGCGAGAGCAACATAATATCAACCACATCAGTGTTCCACCCAAGAATTATCCTTTCACCCTTTGAGCAAACATTCCCATTAGACAAGCAATTCCACTTGTTACAAACTCTATTACACACATCAAAAACATTTGACATATCCACATGCGTCTCCATAATAGCACATATATTAAGCTGATTTTCTTGAATAACGACACGAACCTCTTGTTGTTTCAGGGGATGGTTCAAGCCCCTTATATTCCAAGAGGCTATGCTACCCATTTAAACCGTCTACTTCAGGAGTGCTTGCCCCTGTTTTAGAACCTAATGAATGTTTATCGAATGCCATAAAGTTTGAAGTTTCATTATATATCTCAATAACTTCATCACCCTCAGAATCAATTTCAACTCTATAATCATTATTTGCACCTGTTCCCTGTTTGTTACTTGGTTCAGTAGTGTTATCCAATTCACTTAAAACATCAAACGGATTACTAGGTGATATCGGGTTAGAAGTTGATTTAGCCTGCTCTTTACCTGGTACCTTCCCTTGGTTTCGACTTGTGGACGCCTCTGCATAGGTCGCATTAGTCTTCACTGTTGGCTTATTGACCGGCCTATATTCAAATTTCTTCTTTTGATTATTCAAGCTAACGCCACCTTTGTTAGTACCCTTGTTCCTACCCTTTACTTCAGTAAACCCATCACTGTCCACCACCACTTTTACTTTATTTTGTCGAATACTTTTTGGACAATTATTAGATAAATGCCCAAATACACAACAATGGGCACACCTTGGTGGTTTCCACTCATACTCAATCCGCATAGTCTCCCTAGTATAACCATCACCCTCAACATTTGGAATCTCAATCGATAGTTCACTCTTAAAATCAGAATCAGCGGATACTTCAATTAAAGCACGAGCATAACTACTTCTACCCCAAGAATCAACACACATATCAAGCATCTTTGGAGTTCCCAGTTTAGAAGCAATCATGCTAAGACCAACATCCGTATATGCCGCAATAGGAACATTGTGAATCTTGATCCAAACTATAATCTCCTTAATATCCTTCTTCTGAAGACTCACATTAGGTGACCATACATTCAGAAAAATTGGAACATTACGAATCATCCATGGTCCCCCCTCAAGAACATCAAGCATACCCTTTCTTTCCGAGAATTTAAAGAAGAAAAAACCATTCGCATTCATCATTACTTTCTGCAATCCAAACTTTGACCAATTATTCTTCACAAAATACTCGACAACTGGATAGGCTAATCGTTCTCCTAAGAAATATCCGAATAAAGTGTTTGCAAACCTATCCTGAACTATTCGAACAGATTCTTTGGGTAACACAATGTCAACACCTTCTTTCTCAATCATATCATCAATTTTCCTGAAATTAACAACTTTTTTCCCCGACCCTTGTTTTAATTTAGGAGCATAGGATGGAACCTTACCTATCATATCGTCATTTACTAACATGTCAGCATCATTAGGAATGCCATGAGCAGGTTCTTTTCCTTTGTTTTTAGCATAGCTAGTGACCGAAACCTCATCCTGTACTGTAGTATTTTGATCAATTGCCTTAAAAACATCACCCTAATTCATAATGCATGTAGCATCAGGAAAAGTTTGAGCCGCTGTACTCGACTCCAAAGTAGTCTCATTACGATCATTAGGGTCAACATTTGTATTACCAGAATTCAACCTCGAATCAATTTTACCATCATCTACAGCCGTATCACTAGCACCATTATTATCACCCGTAACAAAACCCTCAGGATTAGGGTTTTTGTTTGACACCGGCACATTATTAGGTGGTGAAGGAGGACTTGAACAGCTTTTAAAATCCCCTGCATCATCAATAACTGGTACACCATCAGATTTTGCATTACTAGATTTTGGGCTATCAGCCTTTTTAGGGTTTCCACCCTTTTTCTTTTTTCCCGACATGGTGGAACCAGAATTTGCCTGCTGGTCACAGTTTCCAGCCTTTAGACAATTAATGCGCTCAGCAATCTCTTGAAAATTAAAAGAACTATCTCTCTCCATACGTATAAAAAACCATGTAGCCGAAAACCCTAAGAACTTCAACGATCAACAAAACGGAAAAACCAAAAGAACGTAAAACCCTAATACTAGCAAAACCCTAACCCATAATGATTCAACAATCAGATAGAGTAATAGGTATATCTAGGTATATTCCCGCAGGACCGATTAACCCACAACTCTATCCAATCGAAAGAAACCAAAATGAGAAAAAGGCCGGCGAAAGAAATGGAAAAAGAAAAACCCTACAATCTCAACCTTTGTATTTGTTTATATCAATAAATCAAATACATTGAAAAATGCTTCGTGTCTCAATGTCACATACTCGAATATATATATATATACTTTATATAGTTTCAACATTTTAGTTTCATGCAATTTATTTTCAGTTATTTACTTTATTGTTATATCCATATCTGGATCGCATTCATAACTAGTCTTATTCCAGGTCTGAATTGCTTGCCAGTCGGGTCCACTTGTTAGTCATTGTAATTTGGGACTCACAATATTTGGAGTTTGCTTACTCATAGAGAATCACTATGGTTTAAGTGGAATCACTCGTATACACTCGTATAGATTGAAAGAATGTAATTTCTGGGTTGTTCCTACGAATCAGAATTGTAGTTGGGGATGGTGGAAAATATTGCAACTTCGCAACTTGAGATTGAAGACAAAGGTCATGGGTTCGATCCTCATCCCATGCAAAGGTTGGAGGGCCTTTTCTTCCATTTAAGTAGAAAAATGAAAGCATCCTCTCCAGTTAAGTAGAGGTAAGATTTGCCGACATCTTAACCACCCCCAAACACTGTCGAGGTATTGGAGCTCAAAACCCGCGGAAGGCAGAGCTGAGTAGTTACTTTCTATATATGGACAGGACTTGGTGATGGGAAGAGTACATCAGTTTGGTATGATAGATGGGATGATGAATTTCCTCTTAGTTATTTTATATCACCAAGAGATATATTTCGTGCATCCTATACTCTAAAAAGCACGGTTTTAGATTTACAAAGTGAAGGAGTATGGAAATGGCCTGTTGCTTGGTTAGATTTGTTTCTTGTCTTAATTTGCATTCCTAATCACCAACTCTCACCGGGTACTAAGGATGAATGCGAATCAAACAGGAGGAAATAGCTTGGCATCGTGCAGTTTGGTTTACAAAAATGATACCAAGGCATTCTTGTTTGATGTGGCTTATTATGCGGCGCAAATTGAGAACTCAGGATCGTATTATGAAATGGTCATCTGGAGGCAACATGAATTATAACCTTCTTTGATGTTCCTTATGCAAGCAAGGCCCTGACTCCCATAACCATTTGTTTTTGGAGTGTTCTTTTTCTTCTCTGGTTTGGCACAAGGTGTGACATTTGGCTCAAATGACGCAAATCAGTTCTAACTGGGAAGATACTGTGGACTGACTGATTACTCTCTCAAAGTCTAATTCGGCTAAGAGTGATATTAGAAAACTACTTGTTGCTACTACAGCCGATTTTATCTGGCAAGAGAGGAACAATAGATTACATTCAAATGATGTCCGAATAGTTCAACAGCCTCTTTACCCTTGTTATGGAGGTTTTATCGTTGTTACTTAAACATTCGGTTGCATCTAATCAGGGTTTTAAATTTCATAGTAAGTGTGAGAAAGAGAAGATAATTATGGATGCATTGAATTCTTTTAAAGACATGTCAGGTTTAGTACCTAGTATTCCTAAAAGCACAACTTTCTTTTGCAATGTTTCTAGTCAGGTGAAGAATGCAATCCTAAAAGTAATCGCATTTGAGGAAGGACAACTCCCTATTCGATATCTTGGTGTTCCACTCATTTGGACAAGACTTGTATACCAAGTGATGTGGGAATGTCCAGATTCACTGAACTGACCGACACCAGTGAACTGAGTAAGTCATCTAAACTGAAAGGAGTTTCTGAACTGAAGTCCATTTTTGAGCTAAAGTCAACTGAACTGAAGAAGAGTTCTAAACTGATAATGCCATATGAACAAGCCATGCTAATTCTGCCAGCAATAGCCCATTTCAGATAAGTCTTTACGGAACCAGTTCAGTCGCTAGTGGTAACACTTCTCCAGTGACAAGAAGCTCCAGTGACAACCAGTGGTGATCCGTTAGTGAAGTTTTCCACTGAAGTATACCAGTGACCAGTTTTAGTCCAGTCTCCAGTTTTATGCACCAGTAACCCATCTCCAGTTGAGTGCTCTAGATTTAAGTTACCAGTTTTAGAATAAAGAAGTAATGACAGCTGTTGACAGGATAAGGAAGGAATGTGTGACAACGTTATTTTTAATGGTTTGTGGGTCCTAGCATAAGGAATCTCTCTAGAAGCCTTGTCTGTCCATTTCCTAATGGTTGATAAATTAGTGGTTGTCCTGTGCCCATGAGAACCTTTTATTTATTTTATTTCATTAATTCCTAGGAAATAGCATATGTGGCTATAAATACGGGCTTATTTCTCATTATAGATCAGACTTGATTGATTGAATGAAATTAATAAAGCAGTCTCTATTTCTTATATAAAAATCATCATTTACCTTTATGGATCTTTGATCTTGGTGGTTTGAAGTGGCCCCTTTATCTATGTTGGTATATTTCCGGGTGACATCATTATAGAAGTTTGTCTTGAGTCTATTGAATATGTACTTGTAATAAAAGTTAAATTTTTCGCATGTAATAAGTTAAACTCAAGTTGGTCAAACTTGTGTTGACTTGGTCGAGCTCGACCGACACGAGCTCAAATGAGTCAAACTCGCGTTGACCTGGTCGAGCTCGAATGAGTCAAACTCTTTTTGACCTGGTCAAGCTCATGTGACACGAGGTCGACTCATCAAACGAGTTGGCCCGGTCTGGTCCATGTTTAAGCCTATATATACAGATGTCAGGTTTAGGTTTCGGTAGAGAGTTTGAGTTGCAACTAGTGAATCTTCCAGTTGTTTCGTTTTCGTGTTTTTCATATTCCGAACTTGTTATTTTACTTGTAATTGCATTTATTGAAGTAATCTACGGTTCTAGTTCATATTCATATTCATGTTCGTGTTGTTGATTGCTTTTGTATAAGAATTTCTGCACTTATACATTAGTTACTTAATCTTGTTTGATCCGGTGGCATAGGGACTTACAATTGGTATCAGAGCCACTGGAGGTCTTCTTTTGGTTCGGGGTTAAAGTTTCAGCAACGATCAAGGTTCCTACAATCGATTCTTCAAGGTTTTCGGTGTAGACAAGCTTCATCCGCTCCATTCAGGCTCGACCAAGTCAATTCGGGCTCGACTAAGTCAATTTGAGCTCGACCAGACCAATTCGGGCTCGACCAGACCTATTCAAGCTCGACCAAGACCAATTCGGGCTCAACCACACCAATTCGGGCTCGACCAAGACCAATTCGGGCCAATTTGGGTTCGAGTGTCTTGATTCCGATATTTCTTGTTGGATTTTGTTTTGGCCATAATTTTCAAACCGTAACTCAGTTTTTGATGATTCAAGTGGCAACGAATTCGTAAAAGAGTCTACTTTCCAATGGTTATGAAAACATCATTTGAGCTCGACCACATTTGAGCTCCGACCATTCAAGCTCGACCTACATGAGTTTGATACCCCAAAATCTGATTTTATGCTCAGGTTTTGTGTTTATAAATACGTCTTTTGATTCTTAGTTAAGTGATTGTTTTAGAATGTGCAATCTTGATTATGTTTAGGTTCTGAACTTGTCTGAATACTGAACTTGTAAACTCTTTGAGTTTAGGTTTGATATCTGTTAATCGAGTTTTGGACTTGTAAACTTGATCAACTTTGGATTCTGATTTATCACTTTTTGAATTGTCAAGAACTTGTAATTTTGATTTAGTCTTGGTCTAAGCTTGTTGGAATATAGAACTTGTAATTCAGTTTATTAATTTCGCAACTCTTAATCAGATTCTATTGAATATTCATGGTCTTCTTTTGGTAAAGGTTACCCCGATCAATATATTAAATCACTTCAAAATTGTACAAGTAGAGTGGCTAAATGCCAAACTAATTCATATACATGACATGCCATGTATATGTGCCAATTCAAACAAAATAACAATTGAAACAACCTACTACAATGACTAGAAAGGAAATACGGAGATAGAATCGGCCATTGTAGGAATCCAACATTTCCATCTAGCTAAAAATAAATCTTCAAGCCAAGAAGCCTATGTTACTACGAATCAGGTCCAGCAAGCCTCCATTTATCAAATAGAAAACCATCTTGACAGCCATGCTTGAAATTAATAAAAGCTATCTTAAGTCGAACATTATAAATAATGATATCCCCTAGTTTTGTTGCCGGTCTAGAATTATCTGAAAACAAGCGAGCATTTCTCTCTTGCCATATGAAGTAGGTCGCAGCAGCTAGCATAAGTGATGCGGAATTGACCAGATTCGCTGAACTGAACATTACCAGTAAGCTGAGCAGATCAATTGAAGTGACCAGAATCTCTGAAGGAAAAGAAGATTCTGAAATAAAGTTAAATTCTGAGCTGAAGTCCATTTCTGAGCTGGCGCATAATTCTGAGCCCTTGATGCCATCTGAGCAAGCCATGCTAATTATGCCAGCGATAGCCTATTTCAAATAAGTGTTCCCTGAACAAGCTCAACCTCCGGTAGTAACACTTCTCTAGTGGCAAGAAGCTCCAGATACCACCCTCAGAAAACCATCAGAGAAAGTCTTCACTGAAGTGCTCTAATCCACTGAAGCTCTCCAATGACCAGTTCCAGTCTGCAGATGGATGCTCTAGATTTATGTTCCCAGTGGAGGTCCAAATTTCTGCTCTCCAGTTGGCTTAATAAAGTTTGCTTCTGACGCATGGTTATGGGACCCAATAAAGGAAGAATGACAGCTGTCAAAGAAGAAGACAAGAAAGGAATTAGTGGCCACATTATTTCTAACAGTATTGTGGGCCCTATTGCAAATGAATCTTTCTAAAAGCTTATTCTATCCATTTCTCATTGACTAATAAATTAGTGGTTGTCCTTTACACATGATAGCTTGTTATTATTTTAATATTATTTCGGTAACTCCTAGGAAATAGTTTAATCTATAAATAGAGGTTGTATTTCTCATTGTAAGCAGATTATGTTGTTGAATGAAATTAATAGAGCAGCCTCTATTTCTTATCCAAAATCTTCATTTATCTTTATAGATCTTTGATCTTGGTGGTTTGAGATGATCCCTTTATCTATATTTGTGGTAGTTCGTCCTTTATCAAATATAGTGGTGAGATCTTAAATCTTCGATTCCTTTATCTGTGTTTGTGGTGGCTAGACCTTTATCAAACATAGTGGTGGGTTGGAGTGTTTCCTTTATCCTTGATTCCGGTGGCTTGACCTTTACGAATCTCGGTGGTGGATTCTTTTATCTATCCTTTTCTTTATCGTCTTTTTTTGTTGTTTATTTCATAAAATCAGAAAATACCAGAAATATTTAATTCCGTTTTGTTTAATTTTCGTTATGCTTGAGTTATTGCGTGTTTTACGCATCAAATTTGGTATCAGAGCCAGGTTCCAAAAAGGTTTCTTAATCTTTTAGTCCTTGGTTATTGTTAGGTTAGTTGGGTTAGATTAGATCTTTTGGAGTTGTAGTACATTTCGTTTACCTCTGTTATTGTTGGGATTGTTTTGTTGAAGATTAATGGCTTTTAGATGAAATATGACATTAGAAGAATCTCATAATATTAGGAGAGATAGGCAGATTGAAGATCTACAAGAAACACTTGGTAGAGTTCTTAATCTATTAGAAGATGGTGGTTTAAGGTTGAATAGAGAACGTGTTGTAGGTGAAAAAGATGATGAGTCTCAAGGTCCTAGTGAGAGATCTGATGATACCCCCAGATCTTCTAGTGATCCCGATGAGTCTAATCAGTCTAGAAGAAGGCATAGGAGATATAAGGTGGATGATACAAAAGATATTAAAATAGATCCCCCAGATTTTGTTGGTTCGTCAAACCCAGAAGAATTCTTTGAATGGGTTCAGGTTATGGATAGAATAATGGAAATAAAGGGTTATGATGATAAAAAGAGTTTTATAATTGCCATTATTAGGTTGAAAAAGTATGTTTCATTTTGGTATGATAATATGAAGTCTGAAAGAGAATATAAGGATAAAAGCAAAATCAAGACCTGGTCCAAACTGAAAGAAGTCATGCATAAGAGATTTGTTCCCCAGTCGTACAAGCAAGATCAGTATCTACTGATGAACAATCTGAAGCAAGGAACTAAAGAAGTGGTGGAGTATATTAGAGAATTCGAGCAACTGAAAACTCGAACTGGTGTGAAAGAAACTGAAGAGCATACTATCGCCAGATTCATTGGTGGGTTGAATGCTACCATTTCAGAAAAGATAGAGTTGCAGCCCATCTGGACGTATGAAGGAGCTTGCAAATTGGCTCTCTAGATTGAGAAGTAGCTGAAGAAGAAAGTCCAGTACAAACCTTTCACTAAGGTTTCGTCCAGTTCCAGTCAACAGTCCTTCACAGGCAAAGAGAAAGAAACTGGAGGATCAAAAGAGCCAGTTGGAAGAAAATGCTTTAAGTGTCATGGTTTTGGTCACTTCCAGGCATAGTGCCCCAACCAGAGAGCACTCACTGCTAAGCAAATTGTAAGCTTACCAGATGTTAACACTAAAGAAGGTGAACCAGTGTATGATGACGATGAAAGTGAAGAAACATATGTTGGTGCAGATATTGGAGAAATGCTGGTAGTCAGAAGAGTGATTCATGCTAATGAAGTTGTAACTGATATTGCCCAGAGAGAAAATATCTTCCATTCTAGATGTACTGTTAAAGAAAAAGTGTGTGATCTGATCATTGATGGCGGAAGTTGTGCTAATGATGCTTCAACTTATATGGTAGAAAAACTGGAATTACCTACCACAAAACACCCTCGTTCATACAAATTGCAATGGCTCAGTGAAGGATCTGAGGTAAAAGTTAACCGACAAGTTACTATTTCTTTTTCCATTGGATCTGTTTATGAAGATAAAATTATAAGTGATGTTGTTCCTATGGATGCTTGTCATATTTTGTTGGGTAGACCATGGTTATTTGACAATTATGTATTTCATAATGGTCATGCAAATTCTTATTCATTATTTGTAAGTGGGAGGACGGTCACTTTGACTTCTCTGAAACCCAATGAGTTATTGAAAATTAATAAGAAACACCAGCCCAATAAGTCTTTATTTATGTCACAAACTGAAGTTGAAGAAGAGTTAACTGGAGGCTCTCCAGTTATGATGTCTGGTACTAGAGCTTACTGAAGAAAAGGTGTTCACTGGAGTCCCCAGTCTCCTGAAGTCTTTACTGAAGGAATTCACTGATGTTTTCCCAGAAGACTTACCTGAAGGATTGCCGCCAGTAAGAGGTATTGAACACCAGATTGACTTGGTTCCAGGGTCAGTTCTTCCAAACAAAGCTGCTTACAGATGTTCACCAACTGAAGCAAAAGAGTTGCAAAGACAAGTAGATGAGTTGGTTGCCGATGGTTATGTGAGAGCCAGTATGAGTCCTTGCTCAGTTCCAGCTCTCCTAGTCCCAAAAAAAGATGGTTCAATGAGAATGTGTGTTGATAGTAGAGCCATAAATATTATAACTATTAAGTATAGATATCCCATTCCCAGATTGGATGATATGCTTGATGAGTTACATGGCTCCAGTGTGTTTTCTAAAATTGATCTCAGAAGTGGTTATCACCAGATCAGAATGAAAGATGGAGATGAGTGGAAGACTGCTTTCAAAATCAAAGGAGGCCTTTATGAATGGTTAGTAATGCCTTTTGGTTTAATTAATGCTCTCAGTACTTTCATGAGGTTTAAGAATGAAGTTCTCAGACCACTCATTGGTCAGTTTGTTGTTGTTTACTTTGATGATATTCTTGTATATTCAAAATCTGAAGCTGAACATGTTAATCATTGAAGAAGTATATTTGAATTACTAAGGAAACACCAGTTGTATGGCAAACTGGAGAAATGTGATTTTATGGTGGAAAGTGTAATTTTCCTTGGATATGTGGTGTCAAAAAAGGGTATTTCCATGGATCCTTCTAAGGTAGAAGCCATCAAATCATGGCCAGTTCCTACTACAATCACTGAAGTAAGAAGTTTTCATGGACTGGCATCTTTTTATAGAAGATTTATCAAGAATTTCTCTACAGTTGTGGCTCTAATTACTGATTGTCTAAAGAAAGGTGTGTTTGACTGGCCAAATCAGCCCAGTTAGCCTTTGAGTCACTGAAGGAAAAGCTCAGTTCAGCTCTAGTATTATCTTTGTCAGATTTTGATCAGTTGTTTGAGTTAGAATGTGTCGCCAGTGGTGTGGGTATCGGTGCAGTTCTGGTATAAGCAGGGCGTCCAGTTGCGTATTTCAGTGAAAAGCTGAATGGTTCTAAACTGAAGTATAGCACTTATGATAAAGAGTTTTATGCAATTATTCGTGCTATTACTCACTGCTCTCATTATCTGAAGCCAAAACAGTTTGTCTTATTTTCTGAACATGAAGCTTTGAAGTTCATTAATGGTCAACACATGTTTAATGCACTTTCTAGAAGATATTCATTGTTATCAATTCTGGAAGTACGATTTCTTGGATTTTCTTTCATCAAGGAGTTGTATACTGTTGATCCAGAATTTTCTGAGCGCCTCACTGAAGCTCACCGGAAAGGCCCATACGTTGTGCAGGGTGGTTTCTTGTTTAAGAATGGAATGTTGTGTATTCCATGGGGTTCTATTCGTGATCTACTGATAAGAGAAGCACATAGAGGAGGTTTAGCTGGCCATTTTGGCATTAACAAGACTGGAGAAATCCTCACTGAACACTTCTAATGGCCAAGTTTACTAAAGGATGTTCAAAATATCATCAGTCGCTATCCAACTTGTCACCAGGCGAAGGCAACTTTTCATAAGGGTTTGTATACTCCTCTTCCAGTTCCAAGTCAACCATGGGAAGATCTTAGCATGGATTTTATTGTTGCACTGCCCAGAACTCAAAGGGGAAAAGATTCAATAATGGTGGTTGTTGATCAAAGATGGCTTATTTTATTCTTTGCAATACTACAAATGATGCTTCAGCAGTGGCAAATTTATTTTTCAAGGAGATTGTTCGCTTGCATGGGATTCCAAAGACAATTGTGTCAGATAGAGATGTGAAATTTCTAAGTTATTTCTGGAAGACATTATGGAGATTGATGGGTACCAGATTAATGTTCAGTTTGTCTCATCACCCTCAAACTGATAAAAAAACTGAAGTTACAAAAAGAACGATTGGTATGCTGTTCAGAACACTAGTAAAGAAGACGTTGAAAGATTGGGATCTGAAGTTAGCTCATGCTGAGTTTGCCTTCAACAGAGCTCCTAATTATTCTACCAGTAAATCCCAATTTGAAATCTGTTATGGTGTCAATCCACTGACTCCCATTGATATAATTCCATTTTCGATAGAACCAAAAGCAAGTATTGAAGCTGAGGCCAGAGCAAAAGAAATCAAGAAAATTCACCAAGAAGTGAAGGCCAAAATTGAGAAGGCTAATGCTGAATACAAGGCAAGAGCCAACAAGCATAGAAAGCAGTCCAATTTTGCTCCAGGTGATTTAGTTTGGGTGCATCTGAGAAAAGAAACGTTTCCATCCTGAAGAAAGAACAAGTTAATGCCCAGAGCTGAAGGACCATTCAAGATTCTGGAGAGATATGGTGATACTACTTCCAAAGTTGAGCTACCTGGAGAAATGGCCGTTTCAAGTACTTTTAATGTTGGAGATCTGATGCCTTATCTGGAAGATGAGTACCTCGAGGACTTGAGGACAAGTCCTTTTTCAGAAGGGGAGAAAGATGCGGAAATGACCAGATTCGCTGAACTGAACGTTACCAGTAAGTTGAGCATAGCAACTGAAGTGACCAGAATCTCTGAGGGAAAAGAAGAATCTTAAATAAAGTTAAATTATGAGCTGAAGTCCATTTCTGAGCTGGCGCATAATTCTGAGCCCTTGATGCCATCTGAGCAAGCCATGCTAATTCTGCCAGCGATAGCCCATTTTAGACAAGTGTTCGCTGAACAAGGTCAACCTCCAGTTGTAACACTTCTCCGGTGGCAAGAAGCTCCAGATACCACCCTCAGAAAACCATCAGAGAAAGTCTTCACTGAAGTGCTCCAGTCCACTGAAGCTCTCTAGTGACCAGTTGCCTTAATAAAGTTTGCTTTTGACGCATGCTTATGAGACCCAATAAAGGAAGAATTATAGCTGTCAAAGAAGAAGACAAGAAAGGAATTAGTGGCCACATTATTTCTAACGGTATTGTGGCCACATTATTTCTTATCTTAGTTTAAAAGCTCTTGTGTTTTCATTTTTTTCCGAAAAACCAGCCACAAATGGAAGGTGTAACGCGGTACACAATGCGAGTACCATACAATATTTACCAAAGGGACTTCTTCCTGTCTTGTGCGAATAGTCTCCCACACAGTCGCTGATGAGAAGTGTCGCTCTTGGTTATTTGAATCATACCACGTGATAGAGTCTTCCAATATAGATCGAACCAAGCTACAGGCCACTTCCAATTATCCTCTTCCACAATATCCACCACTTTAGCATTAAGAGAAAAACCAACCCTTATGATTTCTCTATTACTAACAAAGGATGCCATAGGCCCTATACTCGACCAGTTATCATGCCATACAAAGGAGTCCATGCCATTTCCAATATGATTTTTAATGTAAGCATGAATTCTAGGGTGAATTTGGAATAACTTCCTCCAGCTCCATGTCAAGCCACCCTTAGGTGCGACTTCCAAAAAACTCCTACCTTTCAGCTTATGTAAATGAATCCAATCAACCCAAACAGATTTTCTATGAGACAGAATGCTCCAAATATATTTAACCATAAGTGCACAATTTACATCAGCAATTCTCCTTATACCAAGACCACCTTCATACTTGGGAACACAAATCGACCTCCAAGAAACATTAGATTTACCTTTTTGAAGTGCACCTTGTGACCAGAGAAATCCACACATACGTTTTTCCAACTCCAAAATAATACGAGAAGGGAGAATAAACACTAAAGCCCAATAGACATGCATGGAAGAGAAAACAGATTGTATCAACTGAAGCCTTCCAGCAAATGATAAAGTCTTATTCCTCCAGTCACTAATCTTTTTGTCAAGCTTTTCAACCAATATAGCACAATCTTAATACAACAGCTTAGAAGAGATAAAAGGGACTCCCAAATATCGAATAGAAAGCTCACCTACTTCAAAAGGAAGTAAGGTAAGGATAGCCTGCTTTGTATGATCAGCCACATTACAAAAAAACGTCGTGCTCTTCAATAAGCTAGGAACAAGTCCCGAAGCTTTTTTGAACGAATCCAATGACTCCATAATGACCTTCACAGAATTCAAATCACCTTGAGAAAAAAGGAATAAATCATCCGCATAGCAAACATTAATAAGTTTTTGTGTAGCACATCCATTATGGTACCTGAAAGAAGGTGAGGAACTTGCATTGTGAATTAGAATAAGAGACAGTACCTCCATTACCAGGGCAAATAGATAGGGTGACATCGGATCACCTTGTCTAAGGCCACGATTACCTTTAAAATATCCATAGATGTTGCCATTAATGGATAAAGAATAGGAAACAGTGGTGACACATGTCATAATCCAACTCACAAATCTCTCATGAAATCCAAAGTTGATCAAAATGGATCTTAAAAAGTCCCAATCAACCGTGTCATAAGTTTTCTGGATATCCACTTTGAAAGCGCACCTAAGCGGGCCAACATCTCTATGATAGTTATGCATGAGTTCTTGAGTAATAAGTATGTTATCTGATATTCTCCTACGTGCATGAAAGCAGACTGATTGAGATTTACTAAGTCATCTAATCCTTCCATGATGCGCATGGTAATAATTTTACTTATAACTTTGTAAAGCACATTGCAACAAGATATCGGTCGATAGTCTGTGATACTATCAGGAGTACTCTTCTTGGGTACCAACGCAATAATGGTATGACTAATTTCTTTAAAAATCTGGCCGTTGCTAAACAAATCTTGGACAGCTTTACATATATCATTACCAACAATATCCCAAGATTTTTTGAAAAAGAAAAAAGAGGAACCATCCGGTCCAGGAGCTTTATTATCACCAATACTAAAAACAGCCTCCTTAATATCATCATTTGAAACAGCCCGAATCATATGAGCAGCCTTAACAGGTTCAAGTCTATTTGTAAAGATGTCATCAAAAGAAGTAGGTTGTGTATCACCTTTCGACCCCAGAAACGTCTTGTAATGTGTAACGAAGGCATTTACAGCCTCTCCCCCCTCAAAAATAACACCATTAATATCTTTTATTCTTTCAACACGACTAATATGATTTCTAGTTTTAAGGGAGTTATGAAAATAGGCTGAATTTGCATCACCTACTTGAAGCCATTCAATCTTTGATTTCTGTTTAAGGAATCTCTCCGCATCCAACGAGGCCTCCTTGAAAGCATTTAAACAATTTATCTCCTTGTCTCTTAGCCTAGCATTTGAAGGATCCAAATCTATAGCTTTTTGTACCGCATTCAATTCACCTCTAAACTTCTTAACCTTTTCATGAAGATTCCCATTAGCATACAAAAGTTTACGCATTGGGTTTTTAAGGGATTTGAGTTTCCTGACAACTTGGTACATGGCATAACCATCAACATGAGCCGCCCATGCACTGTCAACTGCCTCCTTAAAACCAATTTTAAAAACCAAAAAAGTTGGAAATTTAAAAGGTTTAGGTATTTCTCGTTTAATAACAGGTAGTTTAAGGATACAAGGGGAGTGATCCGAGACTCTATAAGGCTGGAATATAACATGAGAAATCAGTAATAAATTGAATATTACCCATTACTTTGTCGATTTTCTTTAAAATACCAACACCCTTCTTAGGTTTTTGATTCCAAGTGAAGTGAAGCCCTATTCTGTTCAAATCCATGACTTCTATTTGTTCAAGACACTCTTTGAACTCTCTCATTACAATACTCACTTTAGAAGAGCCAAAGTATTATCTTCCAAGTTAAGGGATGAGTTGAAATCACCCAGAATTACCCATAGTTTATCATAAATTCGACCAAAGTTCTCTTCGATCCTTATAGTGATTATCAGCATAAACAAAGGAGCAAAATAGAGTGTTATTATCAAGTTTATACATAATCTGAGTGTGTACAACCTGGTTTGTTTGACTGAGCACCATAACATCAACAAGATCAGCATTCCAACTAATGAGTATATGAGTACCCTTCGAACCGATGCCACCATTTGATGTCCAGTCCCAATGCTTGCAAACCTTCCTACAAGCACCATATAAGCGAGAGACATCAACATGTGATTCCATAATGGCACACACATGGAGATGGTTCTCCTTAACTACCTGTTGAACCTCTTGTTGTTTCAGGGACCGGTTCAAGCCCCTTATGTTCCAAGAGGCCAAACTACCCATCGAAAACAGTAGAAACCGGAGTACTTGCCCCTGGTTGTGTTTCCCTAGGTTTAGTTCC
Organism: Erigeron canadensis; assembly: GCF_010389155.1. Classification (NCBI taxonomy): domain Eukaryota; kingdom Viridiplantae; phylum Streptophyta; class Magnoliopsida; order Asterales; family Asteraceae; genus Erigeron; species Erigeron canadensis. The sequence goes on from NC_057765.1 coordinate 18,488,702, forward strand.
CGCTACCATAAACGCTTCTGTTTCATTGTCAACACCATCAACAATCTCTTTCTCAATTATAGTAAGTTCATTTGATTCACTTTTTGCTCTGGATTTTGGAACACTAGTATTCACTTCATCAGGATCATCATGTAGAGCTGAGTAGGAATTACTAGTGTTGATATTGGCCTGAGATGTACTTGGTTTACTACTAGAGTTGCTCGCTTAATCATTGGAATTCTTTTAATTTGCAACAGGTCTATATTCAAACCTGAAAATCAAAGTGTAGGAGGCTAGATTTGAACACACAATCTTCTATTTTAAAGGTCGGGGGAATTCTACTAGGCTACATGGTCACTGTATACTTTCATGCACTGATCCGTGTTTAATTTTTTGTTTTTTCTGATTTTGTCTTTTGTTTTTAGGGTTTTTCTCCTTGTGGCTTAAAACCTTAGATTTATTTTCTTTTCTTCTGATTAATAACCTAGTTTGTGATCCCGGCTAACTTGATTAGTCCAGGTAGAATAATAGAACTTGTTAATTGATTAAGGGGATTGATTAATTTGTTTAGGGTTTTCAAAGGGTTAGGGTTTTTTTGTTTCACTTTCTGTTCGTGTGGTTTTATTAGGGTTTTCGCTTGCATGGTAATTATTGTATGAAGAGAGATTGTCCTGCTTTTGATCTCAATGCTTTAGAGGAACGTTTTACTCGATTAAGATCGGATTCTTTTGCTCAAAGAGATATGTCGGGTAAGAACAAAAAAGGTTGCAGCCCTAATAAAAGGCGAACCACCCCTCCAGTTGATTCTAAAACTCCTGTTTCAGCTTCTAATACAGGTATTAAAAATGGTGAACCATCCTAGACTATTATTGACCCATTTAATGGCTGAGTAGTTGCTGATCCAAGTGGTGGGAATGTTGAAAATATGGATAAATCATTAGGTGGTGGTCATCCCACTTATCAAACTCCTGATGGGGAGCAAAATAAATCTGAAAAATCTGGTGGTCATGATTTGAATATTAACTTGAATGATTTTGTTAAGAATTTGAGTGAAAATAGCGGTCTGAGTGAACCGCAACCTATTGAGGTACCTGCGAATTCTGATGGAAGCAACGTTAATTTGAAACAATTTGATTCCACTCATGAGCAGGGAAAGGATAATGCTAAGGTTTCCTATGCAGCAAAGATGAAAGCAGGTAGCATCAAACAGGTGGTGAATTTCAGGAAAATTGATAACATGATATCGTTTGGTGATGTTGAAGTAGTGTTGCCTAAAGAGTCGGTCAGAAACGTCCAAGATAAGTTTGCTAACACTCTATTTGGGTATTTTCTAGGTAATAGGATTGCTTATCAAGTGGTTGAATACTTTGCTAAATCAAATTGGACGAAATTTGGCTTACAAAAAGTCATGATGAATGTCAATGGGTTTTTCTTTTTCAAATTCTCGGATAAACAAAGAATGAATAGTGTTTTGGAAAAGGGACCTTGGGTTATTAGAAGTATGCCTCTGTTTCTTAAGTTGTGGCCACCATTAGTAAAGCTGGTTAAAGAGGAAATTAAGGAGATTTCGGTTTGGATTAAGATACATAATGTACCTATCGCAGCCTATTCGGATGATGGTTTAAGTATGTTAGCCTCGAGATTGGGTAATCCTAAACTCCTAGACTCATATACTACTTCTATGTGTACTGAGGCTTGGGGGCGTAGCAGTTATGCAAGAGCTCTAATTGAAATATCTATTGATCAGGAACTCAAGGATGAACTATCCATTGCAATACCAAATATGGAGGGGGATGGCTACACGAAGGAAATCATGAAGGTGGAATATGGATGGAGACCACCAAGATGTGCTCACTTTTGTATTTTTGGACATAATTCAATTAAATGTCTAAAGCAGGTTATAACTTCAAAACTAAAAGCAAGAGTTGATGAGGATGGTTTTACTGAAGTGCAAGGGCGTAGGAAGACTCAACATAAATCAGGATTTAAGATCAATAAACAAAAACCGATGTTTGAATATCGACCTGTCAATAAGCAAAAGCTACCACAGGATGTTCCATCTACTTCTGGTTCGGTTGATAAACCACCAGTAGACACGTACTAGCATCAAAACCAGAAATCCGTATGAGCTATTAAATGAATATGGTGAAAGTGTGAATGATCCGCTATTGCAAGAGGTAGATGAGGCAGATCGTGTGGAGCTGGTAAAAGAGAAGAAAAAGAAATTCTATGATGTGGACTCGGAAGTTCCTCACCTTCTTTCAGGTACCAAAATGGATGTGCTAAACAAGAAATATTAATGTTTGCTTTGCGGATGATTTATTTCTTTTTTCTCGAGGGGATTTGAATTCTGTGAAGGTCATTATGGAGTCATTGGATTCGTTCAAAAAAGCTTCGGGACTTGTTCCTAGCTTATTGAAGAGCACGGCGTTTTTTTGTAATGTGACTGATCATACAAAGTAGGCTATCCTTACCTTACTTCCTTTTGAAGTAGGTGAGCTTTCTATTCGATATTTGGGAGTCCCTCTTATCTCTTCTAAGCTCTTGTGTAAAGATTGTGCTATATTGGTTGAAAAGCTTGACAAAAAGATTAGTGACTGGAGGAATAAGACTTTATCATTTGCTGGAAGGCTTCAGTTGATACAATCTGTTTTCTCTTCCATGCATGTCTATTGGGCTTTAGTGTTTATTCTCCCTTCTCGTATTATTTTGGAGTTGGAAAAACGTATGCGTGGATTTCTCTGGTCTCAAGGTGCACTTCAAAAAGGTAAATCTAAAGCTTCTTGGAAGTCGATTTGTGTTCCCCAAGTATGAAGGTGGTCTTGGTATTAGGAGAATTGCTGATGTAAATTGTGCACTTATGGTTAAACATACTTGGAGCATTCTGTCTCTTAGGAAATCTGTTTGGGTTGATTGGATTCATTTACATAAGCTGAAAGGTAGGAGTTTTTGGGAAGTCGCACCTAAGGGTAGCATGACATGGAGCTGGAGGAAGTTACTCCAAATTTGCCCCAGAATTCGTGCTTACATTAAAAATCATATTGGAAATGGCATGGACTCCTTTGCATGGCATGGTAACTGGTCAAGTATAGGGCCTATGGCATCCTTTGTTAGTAATAGAGAAATTGCAAGGGCTGGTTTTTCTCTTAATGCTAAAGTGGTGGATATGGAAGAGGATAATTGGAAGTGGCCTGTAGCTTGATTCGATCTATATCCAGTCTTAATTAACGTGCAGCCCCCATACTTTCATGACTTTCAAGACTCTATCAGGTGGTATGATTCTAATAACCAAGAGCGACACTTCTCATCGACGACTGTGTGGGAGACTATTTGCACAAGACAGGAAAGTTCCTTGTGTAAATATTGTATGGTACTCGTATTGTGTACCACGTTACACCTTCCATTTGTGGCTGGTTTTCCTAAAAAAATTGAAAACACAAAATCGGATGAAAGTATGGGACGTTGGAAGTGCCTATAACCTTAATCTTATGTGCTGCCCACTATGCCAACATGGACAAGATAACCATAACCATCTTTTCTTTGAGTGTCCTTATTCTTCGCAGGTTTGGTCCAAGATAAAGGTTCTGGCTGGTATGTCATCTATCTCTGTTAAATGGGATGACATTGTAGACTGGTTGACCCCTATTGCTAAGCAAAAGACGGTTAAGAGCATCATTGGGAAGCTTATGCTAGCTGTTGCGACCCACTTCATATGGCAAGAGAGAAATGCTCGCTTTTTTCAAATAATTCTAGACCGGCAACAAAACTAGGGGATATCATTATTTATAATGTTCGACTTAAGATAGCTTCTATTAACTTCAAGCATGGCTGTCAAGATGGTTTGCTATTGGATAAATGGAGGCTTGCTGGACCTGATTCGTAGTAACATAGCCTTCTTAGCTTGAAGACTTATTTTTAGCTAGATGGATTTGTTGGATTCCTACAATGGCTGATTCTATCTTTGTATTTCCTTTCTAGTCATTGTAGTAGGTTGTTTTGATTGTTATTTTGTTGGAATTGGCACATATACATGGCATGTCTTGTATATGAATTAGTTTAGCGTTTAGCCACTCTATTTGTACTGTTTTGAAGTGATTTAATATATTAATCGGGGTAACCTTTACCCAAAATGATGAGGATGAAGTATTTTGGAGGATTCTATTCAGCATACACAAGACATGTGTGAAAATAAGAATAATTCCGAGGGGGCAAGCACTCCCGGCATAAATGGTCTTAATGGGTAGTATCACTTCATGGAATACAAGGGGGTTGAACCGCCCCCTGAAACAAAAGGACGTTCGACAATTAGTGGACGAGCATCATTTGAATGTATGTGCGATATTATAATCTCATGTGGACGTCAGTCGTATGTATGATATTTGTAGAAAAATATGTAGAACATGGGACTGGACGTCGAATGGAGTTTTATGTAGTAAGGGAACCCGATTATAGTGGGTTGAAGTACTGATGTGGTGGACTTGATGGTTATTTCTCAAACCGATCAGGTGCTACAAGCTCAAGTTGTTTTCAAACTCAATAAGAAGATTTTGTTTTGTTCATTTGTATACGCAGCAAACTATTATAAAACAAGGCGGGAATTATGGTATGAATTGAATAGGTTTAAAGCTTTCGTCCGTGACCAGCCATGGGTTATTCTTGGAGATTTTAACTCATCTTTACATTTAGAAGATAATCTAATGGGCTCATCGACAATAAATTGTGGAATGCGTGACTGTAGGGGATGTGTAGAACAAATTGAGGTGATGGATATCAACAGTTCGGGTTTGCATTTCACATGGAATCAGAAACCAAAGAAAGGCATAGGAATTTTTAAGAAGATTGATCGTGTCATGGGCAATCTGAAATTTGTTGATAGTTTTCCTGCAGCATGTGCATGGTTCCAACCATATCGTATATCTGATCACTCGCCTTGTGTGCTTAAATTGCCTTCTATTACCAAAAATAAACCGAGACCGTTTAATTTCCTTATTCATAAAGAGGGTTTTATGCAGGCTGTGATGGAAGCGTGGAAGGAAGAAGTGCAGGGGCACCATATGTATCGACTAGTGAAAAAGTTGAAGAACCTTAAGTCTCCTCTGCGTAAACTTCTGTACAAGCAAGGCAATTTGCATGTACGTGTTGATTCAGCAAGAACGGAGTTGGATGAGATTCAAGCTGCTATTGATCAAAACCCTTTGGATTCTCAGTTACGTGAAAAGGAGGCGGTTTGTCTTAAGAATTTTTATGAGGTGCGGCTTGATGAAGAGAAGTTTCTCAAACAAAAGGCTAAAACTGAGTGGTTGGATGTAGGAGATGCTAACTCAAAATTTTTTCACACTTCGTTGAAGTCAAAAGTACATCGTAACCGTATTAAATTGATTACACATGCGCATGGTGTTTTGCATCAGGGTGGTGCAGCCCCGGTTGCATTGGTGGATCATTATATGAATTTTCTTGGTAAGGAAGGCAGTAATACCATTTCGGTATCACCACAGCTTTTTCAGAAAACATTAGATGCTAACCGTGCTCCAATCAATGGTGAGACTAGTTGAGGATAGTGAAATCCGGCAAGCTTTGTTTGATATTGGAGAAGATAAGGCTTCGGGCCCTGATGGATACTCTTCCGCCTTTTTTAAAGCGACATGGGATATAGTTGGTCGAGATGTTTATTTGGCAGTTAATGAATTCTTTCGAAATGGTAAGCTACTACAACTCAACCATACTATTATTGCTTTGATCCCAATGGTGATGACCCCGTCCTCTATTAATGATTATAGGCCTATCTCGTGTTATAATACTATTTATAAGTGCATAAGTAAAATTATTACTGATAGGATCAAGGATGGTTTACATGAACTTGTGAGCATTAATCAATTTGCATTTGTTCCTGGAAGGAGAATCTCAGATAATATCTTGTTAATTCAAGAACTGATGCATAATTATCATAGGAACGCTGGTCCACCAAGGTGTGCGTTTAAAATAGACATTCAGAAGGCGTATGACACTATTGATTGGAACTTTCTACGCCACACTCTCTTCGGTTTTGGGTTTCATTCTGGTATGGTTAAGTGGATTATGATGTATGTTACTACTACTTCTTTCTCTCTTGCCATCAATGGAAATCTGCATGGGTTTTTTAAGGGCAAAAGGGGATTATGCCAGGGTGATCCCATGTCACCATATCTATTCACTTTAGTGATGGAAGTGTTGACATTTACACTGGATAACGCAGTCTCTAACTCCTTGCACTTCAGATTTCATAGTAAGTGTGATTTGCAGCGAACTACTAACTTGTGTTTTGCTGATGATCTGTTTATCTTTGCACCGGGGGAAACTCGGTCAGCTAGAGTTATTATGGATTCGTTGGAAGCTTTTAGTGGTATGTCAGGATTGAAGCCAAGCTCTAGCTAAGAGCACTGTTTTCTTTTCCAATGTTTCTGATCAGGTGAAACGGTCCATATTATCCATTATGCCATTTGAAGAAGGAACATTACCAATCAAGTACCTCGGTGTTCCACTTATCTTGACTCGATTTTTATATAAGGACTGTAAAGTACTTATTGAGCGCATGGAAAAACGTATTACTGATTGGAGGATAAGTCACTCTCATTTGCAGGAAGGTTACAGTTAATCAGGTCAGTACTTTCATCTTTACATATTTACTGGGCGTCTGTTCTTATACTTCCACATCAACTGATTGATGACCTGGAGAGCAAAATAAGGAATTTTCATTGGAATAAAGAAGATTTTATCAAAGGGAAAGCTAAAGTCGCATGGAACCAAGTTTGTCTCCCCAAGGCTGAAGGTGGGTTGGGTATAAGACGTATTTTAGATGTTAATAAGGCTCTTATGACAACCCATGTTTGGAGTTTGTTGACACATAGAGAATCATTATAGGTAAAGTGGATTCACTCATATAGGTTGAAAGATAGACACTTTTGGGATGTTCCTGTTCCGAATCAATGTAGTTGGCGTAAGATATTGCAAATGCGTGATGGGATTAAACCCCATATTTGGTTGAAAATAGGAGATGGGGCTAGTACATCGGTTTGGTTTGATCAATGGCATTCAGTCTGTCCTTTGAGTAATATTGTTTCTAATAGAGACATTAGAAATGTTGGGTTTACTCATAATATGCAGATTTCAGATTTAGTGGAAAATGGGAATTGGATGTGGCCGAGAGCTTGGTTGGATTTAATTCCTATCTTATTAAATCTCCCTAATATCTAGCTTCATGGTTCTATGCATGATTACATTTTCTGGAAGAATGCTGAGGGAAATGAGTGTTAATTCTCATCTAGCGTTGTTTGGGATACTCTTAGGTCTAGGTCACAAGAAGTGAATTGGCATAAGGTTGTTTGGTTTAAGCAAATGATACCAAGACATGCCTTTCTAATGTGGCTTATTTTTTTTTACATAAATTAAAGACTCAAGATAAAATTATGAGGTGGAGTGCAGGGGGAACATGAGTTACAACCTGGTGTGTTGCCCATTGTGTCACCAAGGACCAAACTCTCATAACCATTTATTTTTTGCTTCTTCTTACTCTTCTCAGGTTTGGCAGCAGGTCAACCATTTGGCTCATTTGCAACATCTAAGCTCGAATTGGGACGATGTTATTCATTGGCTCATCATGCGTGGGAAGTCTAATTCGGCCAAAACAGTTATTGGAAAGTTACTGGTAGCTTCCACTGCTTACTTTATTTGGCAAGAGCGAAATCAACGATTATTCTCTAATTTGTCAAGACCAGTGGAGCAGCTTCGAGATTTAATTGCGTCCACAGTTAGATTGAAGCTCGTTACTTTGCGATTCAAAAACACTATCATGGTGAATTGCTTTGTCCACGATTGGAATTTGCCACATGACCTAGTGGTATTTGATCAGAATGGGAACTAATTCCTCTCCAGCTTTTTTACCGCCATATTAGTTAGAATATAGTTAATAATGTAACTAGTACGTAGTTTTATCCTTGTATGCATTTATCGCTTGTTTACACATACATGGTCTGTTATGTATATGAACTATTATGGTAACTTTAGCCATACTACTTGATTTGTAATGGTTTTTTTGGTGATGGTATAAAATTTAGAAGGGTATACCCATTAACCAAAATAAAATATTGAACTTGTAAACTCTTTGAGTTTTGGTTCAATTTCTGTAATAAAGCATCAGACTTGAAAACTTGATCAACTTTAGGTTTTAAATTTAAACAACTCGAATCAATGACGACTGAGGGTCTATCCTTTATAGAAGATTCCGAGAAATCTTAGAGGGAATTCAAGACCAAATCAAAAAGATTGTTTTGGCAAGGAGCTACTGGATTATCTCTTGATTGTATATATGAACAATTGTGTCATGATGTTGTTTTGGCAAGGAGCTACTGGGTTATCTCTTGATTGTATATGTGAACAATTGTGTCATGATGTTGTTATGGCAATGAGCTACTGTGTTATCTCTAGATTGCATATGTGAACAATTGAGGGACGAAGATGAGAATGAGAGACATATTATAATAAAAATCAAACATATAGGCTGTTTTATGAATTTTGTAGAGAAAAAGGGGGGGATAAAAATTCAAAGCTTCCATGTTTTCTATGCAAAATTCTTGGGTGTTCGTAGCAATGAAGATCATGGTGTTTCGACGGGGTTTAGTCATGGTATCTTTTTGGTTTTGAATCTGTATGACATGTGTCCGACCTAGTTTTGGATCAAAGGCGCCTGACTAAAGATTAGGTGATTCAGATGAATCAGATGAAGATTGAAGACTAGGATTGAAACTCCGAGTAAACTGTTCATGATTTTTGCTTAACATGTGTTTGGGATTTTGTCGAAAAGCTTTTGTGATAAAGTTAATCATTTGTAGCCGAGTAAATGAAAATCAAACCTTTATTTAATGCCAATGATGTAAAGATGATTAATCCGGTGACTAGTGAAGAGATTGCAGATTAAGTGGTTCTCTATGTATTTTGGAGATGCTTACCTTGAGGGGTAGATTTGATATGAAAGACTTCTGGTGATTGGTGGATTCATGAAGATACAAGACAAAGTCAGACACTATTGGTTGAAGACATGGATCTTGTGAGTGCTGCATAGCTGAAACTCAAGTTACAGAATTGATTATCATTGTGAGAACTGATTAAATTCGATGTTGATTGTTGGAGATTCAACTTCTTTATCATATGTCAGTTAAGCTTGAAGATCAAAAGAGATTGAGCGATGTTATTTCGCATAATGTCTGGAGTGATGATATCCGAATTGCATGTGGAGGCAATGATGTCTGTATTACTTTGAAGTGATGATGTTTGGCATGATAATATTGCTTGGAGCTTAACTTGGATGTTACTGTTCAAGGGGGAAAATTACAATCTGAGTATTGGATTTGTTAATTGTCAAAAGGATACAGAGATTTTGCAGTTTGGAGATTAGTGTGTAGCGTATAAAGATCAAGTCTTACCGAAAGAAAACATAATATTATTAGTTAACGAAAATTTGTTGATTGCAGATTTTTTAATTAATGATTGTCAAAATTGTAGCAATAGTCAAGGAGTGCTTGATTGGGCATTGCTGTTACTATATATATTTATTACAAGTGAAGACTTTGAAGATTGATGGAAACTTCTAAATGTTGATGTCAAGGGGGAATCTGTTGGTGCATTTCGGGGTGACAATATCATTATAGAAATTTGTCTTGAGTCTATTGAATATGTACTTGTAATAAACGTTAAAGTTTTTGCATGTAATAAGTTAAACTTGAGTTGGTCAAACTTGTGTTAACTTGGTCGAGCTCGACCTACACGAGCTCGAATGAGTCAAACTCGTGTTGACCTGGTCGAGCTCGAATGAGTCAAACTCTTGTTGACCTGGTCGAGCTCGTGTGACGCGAGGTCGACTCCTCAAACGAGTTGGCCCGATCCGGTCCATGTTTAAGCCTATATATACAGATGTCAGGTTTAGGTTTCGGTAGAGAGTTTGAGTTGCAACGAGTGAATCTTCCAGTTGTTTCGTTTTCGTGTTTTTCATATTCCGAACTTGGTATTTTATTTGTAATTGCATTACTAAAGTAATCTACGTTCAAGTTCATATTCATATTCGTGTTCGTGTTGTTGATTACTTTTGTATAAGAATTTCCGCACTTATACATTAGTTACTTAATCTTGTTTGATCTGGTGGCATAGGGACTTACAATCTATAGTCGTGGTGGTTTGTCCTTTATTGATTATAGTGGTGAGATCTTAAAAATCTTCTATTCCTTTATCTATGTTTGTGGTGGTTATACCTTTATCAAACATAGTGGTGGGTTGGAGTGTTTCATTTATCCTTGATTCTGATGGCTTGGCCTTTACGAATCTTGGCGGTGGAATCTTTTATCTATCCTTTATTTTATTGTCTTGTTTGTTTGTTTTATTCATAAACTCGGAAAATACCAAAAATAGTCTTCCGCTGTCGTTTTTCGCGTGTTTTACGCATCAAGTTTGGTATCAGAGCCAGGTTCTAAAAAGGTTTCTTCATCTTTTATCCGTGGGTTTTTGTTGTTTGTTTGTTGGGTCAGATTCAAAAGGGTTATCTTAATCCTTTTATTCTATTCGAGTTTGTTTGTCCTTTGTTTAGATCTGTTATTGTGGGTGTTGTTTTGTTTAGTATTAATGGCTTTTAGAATATGACTCTAGAAGAAGCTCATAATATTATAAGAGATAGGCAGATTGAAGATCTCTAAGAAACACTTGGAAGAGTTATTAAATCTGTTAGAAGATGGTGGTTTAAGATTAAATAGAGAACATATTGTTGCAAGTGAAAGAGATTCTGAATCTCAAGGTCTTAGTGAGAGATCTGATGGTAGACCCAGAACTTCTAGTAATTCTGATGAGTCTAATTGATCTAGCAGAAGGCGAATGACACATAAGGTTGATGATACCAAAGACATTAAAATAGATCCACGAGATTTTGTTGGTTCTTCAAACCTTGAAGAGTTCTTTGAATGGGTTCAGGTTATGGATAGAATAATGGAGATAAAAAGTTATGATGACAAGAAAATTTTTAAGGCTTATTAGGTTGAAAAAGTACGCTTCATCCTGGTATGATAACATGAAAGCTAAAAGAGAGTACAAGGGTAAAAGCAAAATCAAGACCTGGTCTAAGCTGAAAGAAGTCATCCAAAAGAGGTTTGTTCCTCAGTCGTGTAAACAAGACCAGTATCTTCTGATGAATAATCTGAAGCTAGGTACTAAAGAAGTCGTGGAATACATTAGAGAATTCGAGAAACTGGAGATACGAACTGGTGTGAAAGAAACTTAAGAGCATACTATCCCCAAATTCCTTGGTGGGTTGAATGCTATCTGTAAGTGCAGGTCTATGTCAATAGCAATCTACATTGTTCGGACTTATATTGTTATATGTCTTTGTAATGTGATTGTCATTAATGAACTTGTATTATGCATAGAATACTAGATTAAGTTGAAGTATTGAATGTGTAATAATCAGCTTAAGGATGAATTACGACCCCGTAATTCATAAAGGGCAATACGACCTCGTAATTGCAGGGTCAATTACGAGGTGGGACACATGTTACGACCTCGCAAAGGTGTCGAGCTAGATCTAAAATGTGAGGTCGACTCGCAGACGCCCAGATCGTGTATTCCCTATATATATCGAACCCTAACAAAGATTAGGGTTGAAGTTGTTGAAATTTCGAGCATATACTGCAGGTTAAGTCGTCAAAGGATAGTTCAGCTAGCCTGAAGAAGATCTACGAGGTAGCAGATAATCTAGAGGCTTTGTTGTGAATCACCAAGTTATAAAGAGGGATTCCGCATCTCTAAATAATTGGAGCAAACTATTAACGATCCGTTTCAAGGGGACTTACAAGTGGTATCAATGCCTCTTGGTTTCATACTATAAGGTTATAGTTTGTTGGTGATAGACAACATTTGTTAAGGGTTTTTTAGACGTGATTCTTTCACGAGTTTAAGACCAGAAACATGTATCTTGATCTCTATTGGTATTTGTAGCAGTCGAAAAGGTGTTTTGGGGTGTTAGGGTTTCGAATTCAAGAGAATTAAAGGTTTCAGCATCATTTGCGCCCTCGCGGGCTCGTATTACCTCATCCAGCTCGTATTGCGATCCGGGTAGCTAATTAAGACCTCGTCAGTTCAATTGCGACCTCGTATTTCATTTGCGACCCCGTGAGCTCTTTAAGACCTCGTCAGTTCAATTACGATCTCGAGTGTTTAATTGCGACCTCGTATTTCTTTACGACCTCGAGAATTTTTACGACCTTGTTATTTTTGAATAGTTCGTGAATTTTGCTAGCTCGGAGAAAATGACGTCTCAGCTCCTGTCCTTTCTTTGCCTAATTTTGATCACTCTTTGAGCTTGATTGTGATGATAGTGGTGTTGGCATTGGAGCTGTGTTGATACAAGATAAAAAACCAGTTGCCTACTTTAGTGAGAAGCTGAATGGATCCAAGCTGAATTATAATACTTATGATAAGGAGTTCTAAGCCATTATTCGAGCTGTTGATCATTGGTCTCACTACTTAAAACCAAAGCAGTTTGTTTTGTATTCTGATCATGAAGCTCTCAAGTGCATTAATGGGCAGCACAAGCTGAATCAAAGACATGCTAAAGGGGTTGAGTTTCTGCAAACGTATTCTTTTGCCTCCAAGCATAAGACTGGTTCTTCTAATGTTGTTGCTGATGCTCTTTCAAGAAGACATTCGATGCTATCTTTTTTGGAGTCTAGGGTTCTTGGATTTTCATTTCTCAAGGAATTGTATCAAACTGATCCAGATTTTGGCTCTATTATTTGTTCATCTCCAAATGAAGCTAAAGGGCCTTATGTTATTCAAGATGGATTTCTGTTCAAGAATGGTAAGCTGTGTATCCCAGAAGGCTCTATCAGAGATTTGTTGATTAGAGAAGCACATGGATGAGGTTTGACTGGTCATTTTGGCATTACTAAAACTATGGAAATTCTGGGTGAACATTTCATTGGCCTTCTATGGTAAAAGATGTGCAAGATATAGTCAAGAGATGCTCTACTTGTCAGCAAGCTGTAACATCCCAAACTTTTTATTTAACAGTTGACTTGAGTCCTTAAGTCAGCATAACATGTCCGTTAACGTGCTATATGTGTGAGGCTTGAATGCCTTAATGATTGGTGTATGTAGTTATATGCCTTTCGAGGTGCTTGAAGTGTTTAATGAGTTGTAGGTAGCCCCTATAGGTGTTTTGGGCTAATATTGAGATGTTTGGAAGCTTAAGGACCAGTTTTCACATAGGGTGAAATTCAAAAACGGGATTAGGGTCAAGGAGCAAGTCTTTAGCTTCTAATCACTCATATTATTCTTTTCTCTTGAGCCCTAACCACCCCCTTCACATCTATGGTCGATCTAGAGCTTCGGTTGAGGAAATCATAATGATTTCGCTTGTGTAATCACCCTTTGAATGAGTCCAGGCCTTAGGTATCTATTGTAATTCATTATTATGTGATTTGCAAGTCTCCAAATGGTAGTAAGGTCTGGGTTTGAGTCTAGGGTTTGAATAAATGATTTGCTAATCGAAATCTAACGTTTTCGGGTGATTAAAAATCACCATAACGTTTGAAATCAAGTCTTGAATCAATTGATGTTTTCATAGCAGTAAATAGGCTTGAAATAGGCCATTTTTATGTTTATTGGTCGTTCATGGGGTGTGGATTGGGTTGGAATTCGTTTGGGATTGAAAAACAATGGGTTTTTCCCATCCAGCAGTAGGTGCGGTGCACTGACTTGTCCCGAGGGGAGGTGCTGTGTTCTGGTGCAGCACACCTGGTGGTAGTCATTGGGGGTGCAGCGCACCCATCATCTAGGTGCGGCGCACCTAGTGTATTTTGCTGAGTTTTGTCATTCGATGCTTAGATCATTCGTGCTTCATTATAGGTTGTCGGGAGAATAATGTTGATACAGATGGGAAGAATGACATTTTACATGTTGCTGATGCGAAGGGAAATTAACCGGTCATGGATGATAATTGCAAGAAAAAACCTGAATTCTCTTTTGCTCCAACCCAACTTGATCCACTTGTGGAGGATGTGGGTTTTGGAAAACAACCTGATCGATATAAGGAAACAAATGAGAAAAACATTAAGCAGCCTGTTGATACGACTGTTGAAGGAGAAAAGACTCAGGAGAAGATATCGTATGCTGCCAAACTCAAAGCTAATTCTCTGAAAAAGGTCAACAATTTCAGGAAAATAGATAATCCAGTTGCTAAGGAGGGATTTGATGTTGTTTTGCCGAAAGAATTTGTTTGAATGGTCCAGAATAAATTTGCACCTTGTTTGGTTACTTCTTAGGTAAACGTCTAGCATACCCGGTGGTTGAATACTATGCTAAGACATATTGGACAAAGTTTGGTTTGCAAAAAATAATGATGAACGCAAATCGGTTCTTTTTTTTCAAGTTTAATGATAAGGGGATGGTTGATGTACTAGAGGGTGGTCCATGGTTGATACGTAGTATGCCAGTTTTTCTTTAATATTTGGTCTCCAAGTGCCAAACTTTAGAAGGATGATGTTAAGGATATTGCAGTTTGGGTGAAAATTCATGATGTTCCAATTGCTGCATACACGGATGAGGGATTGAGTATTATTGCTTCTAAACTTGGTAACCCAAAGATGCTGGATAGTTATACATCTGATATGTGTTTGGAGTCCTGGGGAAGAAGTAGTTATGCACGTGCATTAATAGAAATATCAGCTTCAAGTGAATTTGCTAATGATTTATCAATTGCGATACCGGACTTGGAAGGTGATGGGTACTCAAAGGAGATTATGCGAGTTGAGTATGAGTGGAAACCACCACGATGTGCTGCATGTTGTGTATTCGGCCATGAGGGGAATCAATGCCCTAAAGCTCCTAAAAAGGTTCCGAACCAAGGCATTCCTCCAGTGGTTGATGCAGATGGGTTTCAAAAGGTAGGAAAAAAAGAAAGACAATCCTAATAAGGGGTTTTATATGAATAACCGAAGCAAAAGGTGGTATATAGACCCGTCAGCAATCAGCCTAAACCCAATAATGGTGCATCTACCTCGACATCTTCTGCTAAGGGTAACATTGAAACGAAGAACTCTTATGATCTCCTGTCAGATTATGGAAAGGGGTTTAATGACCCACTCTTCACTTCTCCATCGGAAGAAGAGGCTAGGAAGCAAACAAAAGGTTATGATTCAGATGAAGATGAGGTTGCTACGATATTTTATGAGTCGGCTCAATATATGGCTAATGTTGATAGGCCTGAGGATACTGTAAAGGGGGCAAGCACTCCCTCTGACAAGGTGTCCAATGGGTAGTATAGCTTCCTAGAATATAAGGGGATTGAACCGTCCCCTGAAACAAAAGGAGGTTCGTTTTGTGATGGAAGAACACCGTTTATCTGTTTGTGCTATAATGGAATTCCATGTGGATTCTTCGTCTCTTGTTAATGTATGTAGGAAGGTATGCCCGTTGTGGGATTGGAATTCGAATGCTAGTGCTTGTGATAAGGGTACACGAATCATTGTTGGTTGGAATAGTGTACTCGTTGATGTTATGGTAATCTCTTAGACGGATCAGGTTATGCATGTTCAGATTATATTTAAACTTGAGCAAAAGGCTCTCTTTTGTTCCTTTGTATATGCTGATAATTATTATATGAAGAGACGTGAACTATGGCAAAACTTGTGTGTACATAAGGTCTTTATCCATGATCGTCCTTGGGTAATTCTTGGAGACTTTAATTCTGCTCTGTATCTAGAAGATAGCCTTCATGGCTCTTCTTCTATTAGTATTGGAATGCGTAAGTTTAGAGAGTGTGTAGAGAGGATAGAGGTCTTTGACATTAATTATTCGGGAGTCTACTTTACTTGGAACCAGAAACCGAGGAATGGCAATGGTATTTTCAAGAAAATTGATAGGGTTATGGGTAATGTGGGCTTCATTGATGCTTTTCCTTCTGCATGTGCGCTATTTTAGCCTAATAGAGTTTCGGATCACTCTCCTTGTGTTCTCAAACTACCTTCATTATCACATAGTAGGCCTAAAGCATTTAAATTTGCTAACTTCTTGGCTAAGAAACCTGAGTTTCTTCCTTTAATGAGGTAACATTGGATTGATTTGTATAAGGGGCATCATATATTCATAGTAGTTAAGATGTTGAGAGCTATGAAAGCACCCATGCGTTGTCTCCTTTTTAAGCAAGGGAATCTTCATGTTAAGGTTTCTCAAGCTAGGGAGGATCTAGATGAAGTTCAGCATGCAATTGATGGTGATCCCTTAAACCCTCAACTGCAAGTAAAGGAAGTGAGGTGCCTACAGGTGTTTCGTGATGCTTCTATGGATGAAGAGATGTTTCTTAAACAGAAATCAAAAATCGAATGGCTTAAGGCGGGAGACTCTAACTCTTCTTTTTTTCATAATTCTATTAAATGCAGGAACCATATGAGCCGAATTGCAGTTATAAAGGATGCTAATGGAACTACTCATGAAGGTGGAGAGGCTATTCGGATTTTGGTGGATCATTACTCACATTTTTTGGGATCAGAAGGTGTTATTAATTTGACACCAAGTGAATCTTTATTCACTAAACGATTGTCACAACAAAAAGCTAAGGCAATGATTCGAAGAGTTTCTGATGAAGAGATGAAGGCTGCCATGTTTGCTATTGGTGATAATAAAGCACCTGGCCCTGATGGGTTTTCTTCGGCTTTTTTCAAAGAAGCATGGGAGGTTGTTGGAAAAGATGTTTCTCCTGCTATCCATGATTTATTCTGTTCGGCCAGAATGCTCCAAGAAATCAATCATACGTTTCTTGCGTTAGTTCCTAAGGTACCTACTCCTCTAAGGTGATTACCGACCTATCTCTTGTTGTAACACTATTTATAAGTGTATTAGCAAAATCTTAACCAACAGAATTAAGGAAGGATTGAATGATTTGGTTAGTTTGAACCAATCTGCTTTTGTCCCGGGAAGAAATATTTTTGATAATATTCTTTTAACCCAAGAGTTAATGCAGAATTACCACCGTAATGTTGGTCCTCCAAGATGTACATTCAAAATTGAAATTCAGAAAGCTTATGACACGGTTGATTGGGGTTTTTTGAAGTGGATTCTGGTGGGATTTGGCTTTCATCCCATTATGATTAACTGGATCATTGAATGTGTGACGACTACTTCCTTTTCGCTTAGTATTAATGGGAATATTCATGGATACTTCAAAGGTGGTAGGGGACTTCGCCAGGGGGATCCTATGTCACCCTATTTGTTTACACTGGTTATGGAGGTTCTTACTTTGTTGCTGCATAAGGCCTCGGCCAATTCTGATTTCAGGTTCCATAATAGGTGTGAAAAACAAGGAGTTATCGATTTGTGCTTTGCTGATGATCTGTTCATTTTTGCTCGTGGGGAGGCTAATTCGGCTAGAATTATTTCGGATGCTCTGAATGATTTCCAAAACATGTCTGGATTGGTGCCAAGTTTGCCTAAGAGTACGGTATTCCTCTCTAATGTCCCGAATCATGTAAAAAATGCTATTTTAGAGATCATGCCATTCGAACATGGTGAACTACCTGTTAAGTACTTGGGTGTACCTCTTGTCTCTTCTAGACTTTTATATAAAGATTGTAAGATTTTAGTGGAAAAGATGGAGAACCGAATCACAAATTGGCGCAATAAATTCCTTTCCTTCGCAGGTAGGCTGCAATTAATGACCTTTGGAGTCTTATCTTCTTTACATGTGTATTGGGCGTCTATGTTTATTCTCCCGTCTCGTGTTATTAATGACCTTGAGAAGTTAATGCGTGCTTTCATTTGGAGTCAAGGCCCTATGAAAAAGGGTAAGGCTAAGGTTTCGTGGACTTTAGTGTGTTTACCCAAGTGTGAAGGAGGTTTAAGGATTTGCCATATCTCGGTGGTCAATAAATCTTTGATTTCAAAGCATATTTGGAGTATACTCACCAATAGAAAGTCCTTATGGGTACAATGGATACACTCATATAGGTTGAAAGATCGTAATTTTTGGGATATTCCAATTAAGTCAGGTTGTAGCTGGGGTTGGCGGAAAATTGGCTTCGGGATGAATTACGACCGTTTGTTTGGTTGGAGATAGGTAATGGCTCGTCAACTTCGGTTTGGTTTGATAAGTGGTGTAATGAGGGTCCCTTGTGTAACTTTATCTCCCCTAGACAAATCACACGAGTGGGGTTCACTTTGAATACAATGATTATTGATGTTATTCGAAATGATTGTTGGACTTGGCCTCAAGCTTGGTATTCTCCTTTCCCGGTTTTAATTAATATCCCTGTTGTTCCTCTCATTCAGACGAAAACAGATTCTATAGTGTGGAAAGATCATTACCTTAATCAGGTCCCATTCTCTTCCTCTGTGGTTTGGGAGTCTATTTGTGATCGAAAGATGGCAGTACCTTGGGCTAAATTGGTATGGTTCTCCCAATGTATCCCCCGACATTCATTTCTGCTATGGTTAGTTTTAAATAGGAAATTAAAGACACAGGACATGATGCAAAAATGGGGGGCTAGAGGGAATATGAACCTTAATCTTTTATGTTGTCTGTTATGCAAAAGGGGGTCGGATTCACATGAACACCTTTTCTTTGAATGCATCTTCTCTTCACAGATTTGGAATGCTATCAAAGGATTAGCTGATATGGCTCATCTCTCACCTGTTTGGGCTGATATTATGACCTGGATGATCCCAAGATCACATGTTAAATTTGCTCGGAGTGTGGTTGGTCGACTTTTACTAGCTGCCTCTTCATACTTCATTTGGCAAGAAAGGAATAGCCGATTGTTTACTAATAAGACTTGATTGGCTGATGTGCTTATTAAGTTAATTACCTCTACTGTTCGGATGAAGTTGGCTACATTGCGGTTCAAGAACTCTACCCAAGTGGAAAGGCTTTTGAATGGATGGTTGCTACTAGTGAACGCTTTATTAGCAGAAGATGAAGACGATGCATGATTTGTAGTTATTTTTGGTTCTGTTTTGCTCGTTGTAGTAGTTAATCTTGCATTCCTTGTTTGCTTTTTTTGCTTGATCACATACGTTTGGCATGTCAAGATATGGACGGATGTGACATTCAGTCACATTACTTGTACCTTTATTTGTGTTGATATATATAATCATCGGGAGTGACGGCCTTACCGGAAAAAAAAAGTACGTATCAAGCACCGTAAGCTTATTTTAAGTTGTGGTGAGCCCGTATAAGGTAAGATACACTACTTTGACACGCTGAGAGTTCAACAAAAACATAGTTTTCATATAATAACTTCCCAAATGGTATCTTATTTGCTTATGGGTATTCGGGATTATACGGGAGGTGATATGGGCTATGTAGATGCTATGAAAGCTTGAAATGCTACCCCAATGATACGTATTGATATGAGATGCTATGTATGCTTAATAGATGATATGATATGAGATGATATGTTCTTAGATGATAGGCCATGAACTGCTATGCAATGCTTGAGATGTTATGAAATACGATATGTGATTAAATGTGTTATGCAATGAAAGATGATATGTAATTATATATGCAATGCAATGACATATGATGAATAACGATATGAGATATATGATAATGTACGTCATGTGACCATGCTTGATATGTAATGATGCTTAATATGTAAATGTGCATGTGTGAATGTGAATGTGAGATATGATGATTACATGGCTTGTACATCTAGTTCACTAGACTTTGTAAGTTGCCATGACACGTGCACGTGTAAGGGCCCAAACGTTAATGAGATGTGATGTGATATGTGATTAACGTTTAGGTAACATGAACACCTAAACTATATGTGATGAAAATGCTCGAGCTATTTTACAGAGATGAAAGTGTTAAGCTTACCCGTACGTGCCTTTTCCAGGGTAGTACGTTTGATGTGGTTGCTTGGGTGGCACCTTGCAACGAGGTACAACGTGATGAGTAATACAGGAGGTCTTACCAACCCCACTTGTCTTGAACATACGGATTACTCAGGGATTGGCTTGTCATTCCTTAACGACATTGTTGTACATCCGTAAGGTTGTCTATCCAGTCGGGTGTGACTTATGTCACACTTACAAAGATGTATATGTTATATGAGATGCGTAACTCATGTCACAACGATAAAGATGTTTAGATGTCATATGTGGAGATGCAAAAGATGACTACGCACATTTAGGATGACCCATCCTAATATGAAAGATGTTGATGCTATGATATGTATGTGAGATGATATGTTTGATGATATGTGCCTTAACGACTTAATATGACTTTTATATAATGTTTTAAATGGACAAATATTTTATAAACTACATGTTATCTTACTTAGCTAATTCGTTAGCTAACACTTGCTCTTTTAAAATGTGTTGTGCCCTCAGGTCCAACAATAGTGAGCAGGTTGATGTGAGAAGATGTGAGGCATGGGTAGAGGATCTTGAAGCTGGTTATAGTTTACCCATAGTGGCTGCTCACATTAGACATTCATTTATGTCTAGATATTTATGATTTGTATTCACTATAATGTCGGTTGTTTAATGTTGGGCAACCAATGGATTTCCATTTAGACTTGTTTTGATGATATGGCTAGTAACACCATTTTATGAATAAACCAAACAGATTTTGCTAGTTTGGACTTTTGAAGTTTAATTCCGCTTTCTTTTAACGCCGTTAGGCGAATGTTTTTGGAAATCCATATTTTTAAATGACGGGTGTTACAAGCTAAGTCTACTTTTCACAAGGGTTTGTATACCCCTCTTCTAGTTCCTAATCAGCCTTGGGAAGATCTAAGTATGGATTTTATTGTTGCTTTACCTAGGACTCAACGTGGCAAAGATTCTATAATGATGGTAGTTGATAGATTCTCAAAGATGGCTCATTTCATTCCTTGCCACACTACTAATGATGCCACCAAAGTAGCAGCTTTATTCCTTGAAGAGATAGTTCGACTTCATGGAATTCCAAAAACTATTGTCTCGGATCGAGATGTAAAGTTTTTAGAGTTATATTTGGAAGACATTGTGGAAGCTGATGGGTACAAAGCTGTTATTTAGCACTTCTCACCATCCCCAAACTGATGGTCAGACTGAAGTAACAAACAGAACCATTGGGATGTTGCTGAGAACACTAGTGAAGAAGACTTTGAAGGATTGGGATCTGAAGCTCCCTCAAGCTGAGTTTGCTTTCAATCTAGCTCCTAATTATTCCACTTGAAAATCTCCTTTTGAAATCTATTATGGTGTGAATCCACTAACACCCATAGACATGATTCCTTTTTCCATTGAGCCAAAAGTTTGTGTTGAAGCTGAAAGCAGGGCTAAGGAGATAAAGAAACTCCATGAACAAGTCAAAGCCAGAATTGAGAGGGTGAATGCTAATTACAAGGCCAAGGCAAACAAGAATATAAAACAGCCTACTTTTGCACCTGGAGATCTGGTTTGGATCCACCTCAGAAAGGAAAGATTCCCTTCAAAGAGAAAGAGTAAGTTGATGCCTAGGGCTGAAGGTCCTTTAAAGGTGTTGGAAAGATGTGGAGAAAGTGCCTACAAAGTGGAGCTGCCTGGAGATACCTCAGTCTCAAGTACATTTAATGTTGGTGATCAGATGTCATACCTGTAGGATGATTATCTTTAGGACTTGAGTACAAGTCCAAATTTAG
This sequence comes from Erigeron canadensis, assembly GCF_010389155.1. Classification (NCBI taxonomy): domain Eukaryota; kingdom Viridiplantae; phylum Streptophyta; class Magnoliopsida; order Asterales; family Asteraceae; genus Erigeron; species Erigeron canadensis. The sequence goes on from NC_057765.1 coordinate 18,510,355, forward strand.
AGGGGGAGGATGATATGAAAATGCCCATGAGTTGCCTTGAACTCAGTTCAGACAGAGTCAACTTGGACTCAGCTCAGGCCATGATAATGATTCCCTAGATGGCACACTTTGGGAAGATGATTGGTGATCCTATCTGCCCCCTAGGATTCACCATACTTAAAAGGGAAGACTGAAATGTGGGGGGAAGTTTGAAGATCAGCTCGCAAATTCGTCCAATTTGGGTCAGCTTGGAAGAAGAGTTAGCTTGGGACGACCAGTCTAGGTCAGCTTGGGCAGAGTCAGCTTGGAACTGGATCAGCCTGGGATTTTCAAACACTTATCTAATTTACGTGTGTGTGGCTGTTCTAGATGAATCTGAATAAGGATAAGAATTCAGTTGTGTATATTTTTTTGTCTTGTTTTGGTGACACCTGATCGTGGGAGAAGAAGAATACAAGTGGGGACCAGAGAGAGAACCTTCCACTACCCTACAGCTGTAGATTGTGTTCTCTGTTCCTATTGGTTGTTTTATAATAACCTTGTACTAATTGTGTAGGGTAGAATATTCCTTGTCTCTTGTATTTCCTCTATAAATAGAGGCTGCCTTTTACTGTAAAAAACAGAGTGTGTTTATGAAAGTTTGATAGAGTTGAATTACATTCATTTTAAAAATATTTTTTACCTTTATGGACTTTGATCTTGGTGGTTTGAAGTGGTCCCTTTATCAATATTCTTGGTGGCTTTGCCTTTATAAATTATTATGGTGAGATCTTAAAATCTTCATTACTTTTAAGTTTTATCTGTATTTGTGGTGGCTCAGCCTTTATCAAATATAGTGGTGGTTTTGGAGTGTTTGTTGTATTTGATTCTGGTGGTTAAGTCCTTTACGAGTCAAGTATTAGATTCTTATTTATCCTTGTTTATTTGTTTCATTGTTGATATACTATTTGTTCTTATAGTCAGCTTGGGTGTGTTTTGTTATAAAATCCAGAAAATCATACAAAAATAGTTCTAATTCTGCTGTGCATGTGTTTTGTGAGTTGACTCAGTTTGACTCTGAGTATTTCAGCTCAATTTCACATCAATTGTAATTTTGTATATTTGGTTTTTTACATAGAAGGTCTCGGGTACATACATGTGTGTGTATTGCTTTTCGGATGTATATTTGTGACAAGGTATGCAAATACTTATAAATCTTTTGAAAATGATGGAGCTAATGTGGCCTTTGAGATTCGGACAAGTAAGTCCTTGGGGTGTCTTTGTATACCTAGCCTACCTAAAGCTTCTAACTTGGGATAGGTTGTCAAAAAGTTCTCTACACTGATCTCATAGAAAGTCAGGGGGTTTTCATATATGTAGATACAAAGCAAATTAAAAAAAAATCAACAAAGAAACTATATTTGAACACACAATACAAATGAAAATCCTTAACTTGAACACACACAAACGTGAATGAAATCGATTATTAGGCAACCAATGATTAGGGGATGATAAAAGGAACATAATAGAATGCTACTACAGGTTGTTGCTTCTTTTCTTCTTCAGATTGAATTTAATAAATAGAGTCTCGGAACAAATCACATCAATCATTATTCTTCTGATTTTCTTTTCTTATAAATCTGCTTCCTCATCTCAATCTTTTTCTAACGACGATCAAACACCTCCTGTAATATTTCTCAACATTGCCTTTTATGAAACAGAAAGAATCGTGTAGAGAGATTTGTTATTAGGGTTTATGGGCCTTGAAAACTTGAATTACGTAACCGCAATAGATATATATGAGATATTTTATTTTAGATTTCAATTTATTTAATGGATAATTACACAATTACTATATAACCCTTACTTAAATTGGTGGAAAAAGGTTCCTAAACGTTATAACCACCATTATCATCTCCGACCACCGTCATGATCATCCGGCGACGGCGACCATCTCCGGCGAGACTTACACATGTGTAAGTTAACTTTCCAATGAAAGTTAGGTTCGTTTCCGGTTGGATACGGTACGGGCCAGAGGCCCTTATCTGTTCTAAACTGACCGTCAAGGAACGCATATGGGAATCGTATGGATTTGATGGGCGGCTATCCAAGAGACGGTATGGGCGAAGAGCTTGCTGCCGGCGCCGGCGTCGTGGTTTGGTGGTTGGAGATGATAGTGGCTGGTGGTGGTTGTCTCGTGAAGGAAAAAACCTGACAATTTTAAACCCTAAAATGCTAAAAAAGTTGTACTTACCTATCTGTAAGTCACGTCGAAAATGGTCGCCGTTGCTGGAGGATCATGGTAGTGGTCGGAGATGATCATGGTGGTGGTGGTGGTGGTCAGAGATGGAAGGAAGAAGAAGTGTGTAAGTTAACTTACACATGTACTATAAAAAGTACATATACTACAAATAACTTTCTTATATATATATATATATATATATTGAAAAGTTATATTAAGAACCCTTAAAAAAGTGAGTACCACTGAGAACCTTTTAAATTTAATCTTAACCATCCAATCTTTTGATCAATGACTAATAATAATAATGATATAATTGCAATTAAAAAAAAAGAAGTTTACGTTTAATAAAATACATAAGGTTATTTGAGACATTTTGTTCTCCCTTTTTTCCTCTCGATCTACCTTTACTCTCTCAGTCAGTTACGCAATTTCACCATTTATTTGATACTAGATTAAACCCGCACGTTGTGCGGTACTAACTTAAAAAAAAAATAAAAAATACAATAACTGATAGTTACACTATTATTCATAATTTATGATAATATTAAAATCTGTCAATTAAAAGTGATTCAAACAATAAATATATAATTTATGATTAAATGATATACGTTAAATATGCCAAAAAATGATTAATAAGCATAAATATTAATAAATCATAAAGTTTTTCTTTTATATACTATATATATATATATTAAATATAATAAAATAATAATAATATAAAGACTATTGAAAGAGATATACTTTTAACCATAATATTACACTATTGATATGAAAAAAAATGGATAAAAATAAAAAAGATATTAATATATAATACAATGAATAAGAGGATGGAGAAACCAAAACTTGAAGATTGAGTTGTGTGAGATGTATAGCAAGACATGCAAATCCAGATAATAAATAAAACCGAATTGTAGTCACACGAACGAACTAAAGGTCATCACAATATATAAAGATCTAATAGACGTAGACTATTTTAATATGTAAATTATTTATTATTTAAATTTGCCAACTAAGCATTCCATGTAAGATTAAATAAGATAAATATATATACTTAAATAATGCCTATTTATCTAACGATTGATAAATAAGCAAAAATCCTAATTGTAAGCTAGATAACGGTGTCACGTATGATTTTTTATATCTTCTCTTTTATATATATATATATATATACTAGATTTTTTACCCGCACGATGTGCGGTTATTTAATTGAATTATCAAAGGTTTTAATATGATATTGATAATTAAAAAAAACTGATGGAATTAATGTCTCAAATAAATAATTGTGATTATAATGTTTGATTTGATATAATGTTTACCTAATTAATTCAAATCTATCTAAATTTAAATAAATATATATAAAAAAGTTTGGAGATGACACATAGGATAAATCCTAGGTGGCAATTTTTTAGGTGGCAATTTTTTAGCATAACTTTAGATTTGAAGAAGGCTTGAAAAGGCCAGGATTCCTACTCTTTTAATATAGATATAACTTTAGCTTCACTAAATTGGGGTCTAGTCAGGTTGGGGTCTAGTTAGGTTGGGTCAAAACTTTAGCTTGGGGTCTAGTCAATAACTTTAGCATAACTTAGATTTTTTAGCATAACTTTAGCTTGGGGTCTAGTCAGGTTGGGTCAGTTTGGGGTTGGGTTAGCTTCACACAATTTACACATAATCTACACAAATGTAGATTACGGGTTTGGGTCAGCTTGGGGTTCGGTTGGGTCAGCTTGGGGTTCGATTGGGTCAGCTTGGGATGGGTCAGCTTGGGTTGGGTCAGCTTGGGCTGAATCAGCTTGGTCTGGGTCATCTTGGGCTGGGTCAGGTTACGGTAGGTCAGCTTGGGCTGAGTCATCTTGGGTTAGGTCAGCTTTAGGTGGATTGGGTCAGCTTAGGTTTGAAGTCAAATTATTTACAAAAAATGCCACCGCGCATTTTTTTTAAAGTCGACGTGTCACACTCGGATTGGCCAATAGGACTTTCTCTCTCTTCTCTGCTTAACATACCTTCTCATTTGATCTCTCTTATATATAATTACTAGTGGTCAGGCCCGTCCAATGGACGGGTAGTCTCAAAATATATTAATCAAAGCTAAAAAATTGGATTTCAAATATATTAAATAGATATACCGAAATCAACTTGAAAATTTGCTAGCTGAATAGCCACTCCATCGGTCAAAATACTCCAAAAATTATCCGTCCAACGAAGAAACATACGAAAATTAACTCCATATAAATATTGATTTCAGTTTACCTCTTTTTTTTCAACTTTAGTTAAATAAAAAATTTATAGTTTCATATATTCTAAAAGTGTAAACTATATATATAAAAGTATAATTAAATATAAATTAGGTTAAAGTGTAAATTGGTGATGGAAAATCAAAAAGTGTAAGTTAATTATTTTAAATTGGGTTAAAGTGTAAATTGGTGATGAGAAACTAAAAAGTGTAAATTAATTGTTTTAGATTGGGGTTAAAGTGTAAATTGGTGATGAAAAACCAAAAAGTGTAAATTAATTTATATTAATATTAAAAAAATTAGAGGATTAATAAGAAGAGAGGATTAGACTCAAAGAGGTGGATTAGGGGTGCCAATATACCCCCAACCTCCTCTTTTAGTTATATTATAGATTATGCACTTGATGAAATCTTTTAAGTAAATGTGTAGATAGTGGTGGATCTTGACGGAACTTACATAGAGATCTTGACGGAACTTACATAGAGGGCTACGAAGGGGGCCAAAAAATATTTTTTTCTTACTTACATTTTTTTATTACTTGTTTCAGACTACTATAGTTAACTTAGTTGTAAAAATGGTATTTCAAATAGTTAGAAATATTAAATTTTTCATAAAATTAATAGATAAATAAATATTTAAGAATATGAGAAATGATACTTATAAAAAAAAAAAAAAAGACGTATAGAAAACATAGCCCGAGATAACAACCAAAACAAAACAATTCATGTGATCAATCACAATTCACAAGTATCACATTGGACCCAATAATAACCCTTAAAAAAAGCCCATGCATATAGTCTCAACTCTCAAGTGGATAACAATCTTAAAACGTTATCTTCTCATTCTTTGTCTCTAAGAAAAAATAGTTTCTTTTTATTTATTTGGTAACGATGAGAGAATGACATGTAAGATTTTATATTATGTATTATTTTTCCATTAATTTTTTAATTTTAAGTATTCTGTATTATTTAAATTATTCCTAATCATTTATATAATTAAAAGAGGATAGTTTTTTGCTTATTTGGTAATTATGAGAGAATGACATATAAGATTTTACATTATGTGTCATTTACCCATTAATTTTCTAATTTTAAGTCCATTTTATTTAAATTATTTCTATTCATTTATTTTAATCATCATTTTTATTGACAAATTGTTCCTAAAACTATTACTAATATTAATGAATTAATTTAAAGTCTTCAAAGTATACATATATCTACTAGATTATCAATTTTAATTCTAATCATCGATCATAATTTTAATACTCATTAACAATTATTTTTCTATTTTCTTACAAAAATATTTATATACATTATACTGTGTTTTTTTATTAATTCAGTGATACTGATATTTTTTCAAATGCGATTGTTTATTATATTATGTTTATTTTCCTGAAAGTACTTATCATATTATATTTAAGAACTATATATCATAAAAACGATTTTCATGATTTATAAATATTTATGTTTCATTAGTCATGCTTTAACATATTTATTCATAAACTATAATTTTATTGTTTGCATTATTCGTAATCCGACAGTTTTTTATATTATAATAAATTTTGAATAATGATATAACTATCAGTTATTGTATTTTTTTTATTTATGCTATAAGTTAGCCTTGCACACGTGCGAGTTTAATCTAGTTATAAAAGTATTATAACATTACTTTGCATTTGATACTTTTGGGCTTTTCCACCTCAGCCGTTTAACTACTTGAAATGGTCCAACAGATCATGCGTAATAATTTTATGACGCCACAATCGATAAATATAGCTTTTAAACGTCAAAGTTTTGCTATAAAAAAAATGGCGACGCAACTTGTTGTCTATTTGCCTTTTATTTCTATGTAAATTACTTATATCTATTTTGATATAAATAATTACAGAAAATAAAAAATATATTTATATATATATATATACATATATATCGGAAAGTGACGGTGGAGTTGTCTTACACCCAACTTGGATGAAAAACCCCTTATATCTGGTTTTTTTTATTCTATAAAATTCACGAGGTCCCAATCAGTTATTCAATATACAATGATTTTTTAAAACTAGTATGTGAGACGATTTTCATTTAAGTTGGTTGTGACAACCATACACTCACTTTTCCAATATATATATATATAGTGGAGTATGTGGCTGTTAGACATCCAAGCTTGGGTGTAGAACCTCTCACATACTAAATTTTTAATATATCTATAAATGTTTGGCTCCCCATGTTTTTTATGAATTAAAAAAACAAGATGTGAGGGTTCTACACCTAAGCTTGGGTGTCTAACAGCCACATAAACCCTAACCTTATATAAATATATATATATATATATATATATGAAAAAGTGAATTTAAGGCTGTTCGACACCTAAGTTTAGATGTGGAACACCTTACAAACTAATTTTTTTAATATTTTTTGTTTAATGAATAAATATTTGGCCTCCCGCCTCTCATTAATTTTAGATATTTAAAAATAAATATATGAGCGTTACACACCAAAACTTAAGTACATAACATCCTGATATAACCGTTTCTCATATATATATATATACATATTATATGTTTTAGGTAAAATAAAATAAGTCTTAAAGTAAAACAAATAAAACAATATGTTTCCTTCACTGAAAATCACCGTGCATTATGAAAATCATCGTACATCAATTGTTTCGTGAATTTTCGTGCATCAAGATCTTGTTCTATTTGTTTTACTTTAATACTTATTTTATAATACTCTACCCATATACAATCAAATAAGAACAACCTTAAAATAAGAACACGATGAGAACACTTAAAAGCTACATTTTGATGCATTAAAAGTCCATACAACTAACATAGTGTATAACTAATTATCATTATTTAAGTGTTTAACAACAGTTTGGTTTGTCAAAATCGAGAAAATCATGTTTTTTGTTTTGTATATCCATCTTGGATGCATATTCATCAAAATGATGCATCCAACAAAAAAACGTGATTTTTTCGATTTTAACGGATCAATGTGTTGTTGAACACTTTAAATAATAATTAGTTATGCACTATGTTAGTTTTATGGACTTTTAATGCATCAAAATGATGTCTTTAAGTGTTCTCACTGTGTTCTTATATTAAGGTTGTTTATATTTGATTGTCCCCCATATATATATATGAGAAAAAGTGAGTATGACGCTGTTATGTATTCAACTTGGGTGAAAAACCTCTCACAAACCAATATTTTAAAATTTTTAATAAATGTTTGGCCCCCATGATTTTTATGGTTTAAAAAAAGCTATGTGAGAGTTTTTTCACCCAACTTAGGTGCCTAACAACCTCATATTCCCTTCCTCATATATATATACATATGGGACCCTTATTTTGAGAAACTATTTTTTTCAAAAACCGTGAGAACTTCTAAATTTTGTACTGAATCACATGTTTTTTTTTTGTTCATTCACATGTGAATCGTAATTAGAGAATATGTTGCAGAAGAAAATTTTTTTCAAAACCCTATATATAGTCATTTATCAACTGTGAACAAAAAAATGCATAAATTTATTTATAAGTTCACAAAAGGCTACTTTGAAGATTTCTTAAAAATTTTTTTTTCTACAACATACATTTTTATATCATTTCACCTATGAATGAACAAAAAACATGTAAACAAATATATAATTTAAGAAATCTTATGGCTTTAAAAATATGGTTTTTAAAATAAGGATATATATATATTATATATGTAGGGAAAAGTGAATATCCGGCACCTAAGCTTAGGTGTGAAACTCCTCACATACAAATTTTTTAATATTTCTTGATTAATGAATAAATGTTTAGGCCCCATGAATTTTATAAATTAAAAAAACACAATATTCTATGGAACACTCACATATTTTTTTTTTAATCCATAAAATTTATAAGAGTAATATAATTTAATTAAAACTCAACAAATATTAAAAAATTAGTATAACAAACTTTATATTCACTTTTCACCGTATAAAATAAGCCATCATATATCATCAACCCCACTTAAAGTCAAACGAGTTTCAAACATTACAACTTGAAAGATATGATGGAAAATAAGTTTATGATCAGAACTAGAAATGGAAAATACATAGTAAGACTGGTATGTATTGTGCTGATCGTTTTTGGTGGGTCTGTTCGTGGTCGTAAGTTGCTGTCTCAGACCAGACCAGACCCTAGTAGTGCTGCACCGTTTGCTCGGTGGTTGGTTTCTGAGAGTTCTTGGGGGATTTTGAGGTATCATTTCTATTTTTATATGCTTATTGTTTCAATTTAATTATGTAACTTGTGATGTATTATAACTGATGGATCATTTAGAATATAGGTGGTGTCATGTGCACCGTCAAACTTTGCCATAAACCCCTAAAATTGGATGTTATACACTATGGTATATAAAATACAATATACAAGTCTATATAAAGCACGATTGGTGCTATATGGCTAAGTTTTATGGTATATATCACCACCCTTTGAATTTGGGTAGATAAATATTCGGGTTAGTGACAATTTTGATTTACAGGTTTATGAAGGTGGAAAAGGCACAAAACACGAAGAAAACAGTTTTGTTTTTTATATATTAATTATCAATTTTATCAATCTTATGTGTGAAATGGACATTCTATAACAGATTCAGGAGCCAGGTTACAATCTAATATCATTTGTAGCAACTTAAGTCGGTGGCTTCACAATGTACTGTATACTGTTTTTTAATTGTTAGATTGACCAAATAGACCAATACAAAGTTAAAACAATTTAACATGTTAATGACAAACATGATGTCACAAGAGCCTTTTTTCTGGTGACAAATCAAGAAAAAGAAAATGATGTTATAATGGTTTAACGGGTCATTTTTAGAATGGTAATAAAGTGTAACTTGGTTGTTATAACATGGACCTACCAGAAGAACTTTTGGGAATAAGAAGGTCTTGGGTTCATGTCCTCTCTCCACCATGTCCCATCATGCCAGGAGAGTCACCTAGATCGGTTGTTTGTGGGGTGGACAATGTCCGTCGGTATCAATCTACATATTTTTGGCATAGCTGGTAATAAATTGCAAGTATAAATTATTTTATGTTAAATCGAATAATGGTTGCTAAATGGGCAAATAGTGTAAACTTTGTTCTATTTGTGCTGTTTGATGTCAAGGGGAAGGTCCATTGTGATACGATTTATTACCCTTTAACCATTGTATATTATTTTCATTTATCGTTGCCACATTTTACTTAAGATGCATGTAAAAATGGTTTGAATAAGGCTAATTGTCACCAAATCTTTGCAGTACCATTGCAGATGACTTGGGTGGAGCACCTTTTGGGTAGGTGATTTTTCTTTGTACTAAATTATTGAAGTAATGATATATGCTTTTGCAAAATAGTCACGTGATTCATGTAATATATTGATGCAGGAATGTGGTTTCATTGAGCGATGGAAAACCCAATGAAGGCAAGGGCATTCCATATTTCTACTTAACCACTTTAGATCCAACTTCACGCTATGCATTGAAAGATCATAGATCTTCATTAACTATAAGCGAATACGCTCTTGGAACTTGTGGCAAAATTGACCCGGAAAACCCAACATGTGCTAAAATCACACTCAATGGGAAGGTATATTATTGGATTATCATCATTAGTTCACTTTAGGTGTAACCACTGCGAGAATAGTATACGCTAGTTGATCTATTTTTCATTAACTCATTTTTATTCCAAATTTTTAATTATAATTTATAGAGGTAGCAAAATATTGTAAAAATGAGAGCAGGACTCCAATTGTTTCAATAAGGTTACCTTTTGCGAGTGGCTTGAGAGTTGTGTCAAAACTTTCTTCTGTTATTTTGTCACAGTTGAGTGAACTCGATGAAAAGTCTGAGGAGGCTGCAACTGCTCGAACTGCATTATTTGCCAAACATCCCGAGATGCCAAGTACTGATGCATATGTGTTCTTTAGTTTACTCGTACCATATCTACTTTTTTTCAAGCATTTATTAATATTATGTAACACTTGTGATGCAGCGTGGCCGAAAGATCATGGTTTCCAGGTGTTTAAGCTGGATATTGAAGATATATTTATGATCAATTACTATGGCGGCCCTAAACCTCTTACAGTTGAGCAATACCTCCATTCCGAAAAGTAAGTCGGGGGTAGTGAAAACCCACCCAAATGATCATGTTCATATGAGATGTAATGCCGCAGTTGTAAAATTCAGTATATAATAAAATCATGATAATTTTCTACCTCTAACACACAAACTTGTTAGTTCTAAAGCATATTTATGAACACATTTCTTCCATTTACAGGGATCAACTAACTTCTTACTAAGTGAGAAACCAACATGATCGCTCGTTTCTGCTAATTCATCTCCATTTATGAGTGTAATTGAAGACCTGGAAATTATTTGGAGCATTCATGTAATATAAATATTCAAATTTTTAACTATTTGTGTGCCAAGACAATTGACAATGGAAATGTATACTTCTCATCATTGATCATATTGTGCTATGTCAGTAATTGAAGATTAACTTCTAGTCCAGAAACCGAAAACCCTAAAACCTCTCTCTAGAATGGGAGATCACGAACTCTCCTTTCTTACCTATGATCGATCAATCTGATCTTTTTGGGAGATAGATTGGCTTATCCGGTAGTTGAATATTTTGTTAAATTGAACTGGTCTAAATTCAGTTTGCAAAAAGTGATGATGAACGCTAATGGGGTTTTATTTTTCAAATTTACTGATAAGAAAGGAATGAATAGTGTCATGGAAGGGGGACCTTGGTTAATTCGAAATATACCAATCTTTCTTAATGTTTGTTCACCAATAGCTAAATTGAAGAAGGATGATATTAAGGAGGTTATGGTGTGGATTAAAATTCACAATGTTCCCATAGCAGTCTATAATGATGATGGTTTGAGTCTATTTTTTTTTGAAACTTGGCAACCCAAAATCACTTGATTCTTATACGAGTGCTATGTGTACGGAGTCTTGGGGTCGAAGTAGTTATGCTCGTGCTCTAATAGAGATTTCAGCCTTGTCAGAATTTCAAGATAAGTTGTCTATTGCTATTCCAGAAATGGATGGATATGGTTATACTAAAGAAACTATGCAGGTGGAATATGAATGGAAACCGCCGATGTGTGTTCATTGTAGTGTGTTTGGTCATTATTCAAATGAGTGTAGTAAAAATGTCCGTAATGTAAAGCAAAAGGCTAAAGTGGATGATGAGGGTTTTACCGAGGTGGTTGGAAAGAAGAAAAAACAGGTTTTTCGGTTAATAAACATAAACAAAAGGTTGAATATAGGCCTCTGATCAATCAGAAGAACAAATCGAGTGCGTCTACTGTTGGGATGAGCTCAGCTACAACTTCAGTCAACACTAGTAACTCGTTTTCAGCTTTATCGAAGAATTCTAATGAGTTTAAAGCAGGGAACATGGAATCTATTCCTCCTGAAAAACCGACTGAATCTAAGTTTGCAGACTTGGAGGAAGATTCGGATGTAGATGAAAATATCATAATTGAGGAGAATGAGACTGCAACTTTTATGACATCGGGCACAACACCAAAGGGTACTGTTCCAGGGGCAAGCACTCCTGTTTTCAAGGTATCCGATGGGTAGTATAGCCTCTTGGAACATAAGGGGGTTGAACCGCCCTCTGAACAGAAAGAGGTTCGACAGGTAGTGCAGGAGAATCAACTTAATGTGTGTGCGATTCTTGAATCACATATGGACGTTTCCCAGCTTTTTAAAGTATGTAAAAAGATTTGTAGATCATGGGACTGGACGTCAAATGGAGGGGTTTGTAGTAAAGGTACTCGCATTATTCTTGGTTGGAATTCTGATATTGATGATGTTATGATGTTATCTCAAACTGATCAAGTAATGCATGTTCAGATTATTTTTAAAGTTCATCAGAAAGCAATGTTTTGTTCTTTCGTGTATGCCGATATTTCTTATATGAATAGGAGAGTTTTATGGCAGAATTTGTGTTATCATAAGGCTTTTGTTAAAGATCGGCCATGGTACTTGGTGACTTTAATTATGCGCTAGATATGGAAGATAGTTTTTCAGGATCTTCTACTGTTAGTATTGGCATGAGGGATTTTTAGGAATGTGTAAATACCTTGGAAATGTTTGATATTAACAGTTCGGGCTTACATTATACTTGGAATAAAAAACCGAAGAAAGGGGTGGGTGTTCTCAAAAAAATTGACCGTGTTATGAGGAATATTCATTTTACGGATAGCTTCCCGTCTGCATGTGCTGTTTTTCAACCTTACAGAGTTTCTAACCATTCTCCATGTGTATTGAAATTACCAAATATCGTGAGGGGTCGAAAACCTCCTTTTAAATCAGCAAACTTTTTAACTAGTAAGGCTGAATTTCAGGGGATCATTGAAAAGGCATGGAATACCAATGTTGGAGGGGTTAACCAATTTAGAGTAGTGAAGAAATTGAAACAACTCAAAACACCTTTTAAAAATCTGTTTTATTAAGCAAGGTAATTTACACAAGAAAGTGGATGAGTTGCGTTCTGATTTGGATGCTCTTCAAAAGTCTATTGATGAAGATCTAGCTAATGCTAGCTTGCGTGAAGAAGAGAGTACATGTTTAAAAAAGTTTCATGACGCAGTCTTGGATGAAGAAAGGTTTCTTAAACAGAAGTCCAAAATAGATTGGCTTGCAGCGGGAGATGCTAACACATCTTTTTTTCATAATTCTCTTAAATGTAGGAACCACAAAAGCCACATTGATGTGGTTAAGGACTCCTATGGTTTTGTTCATTAAGGTGGAAATGTTTAGATGGCTTTTGTAAATCACTACATGAACTTCTTGGGCAAGGAAGGTGATATCTCTTTACAGCCATCACCTGATTGTTCACTAAGTCGTTGGATAGACAATTAGCATCCAAGATAATCCGTAAAGTTACTGATGATGAAATCAAGGATGCTATGTTCTCCATTAGTGATATTAAAGCTCCTGGACCTGATGGTTTCACATCAACTTTTTCAAAAAGGTGTAGACTACTGTTGGAAAAGAGGTGTCACTGGCTATTCATGATTTCATCAGGAAGGGTAAGTTGCTTCAGGAACTTAATCATACAATCCTTGCTCTTATTCCCAAGGTTACTACTCCTGCTTCTACAGACTTTCGGCCTATCTCTTACTGCAACGTGTTGTATAAATGCATTAGTAAAATTATTGCCAACGGAATCAAGGAAGGTTTGGAAGGGGTAGTTAGTATAAATCAATCAGCTTTCGTCCCAGGTAGGAAAATTTTTGATAACATTCTCCTCACCCAGGAAATTATGCATAACTATCATAGAAATGTGGGACCCCCGTGTTGTGCATTTAAAGTAGATATTTAGAAAGCATATGATACAGTTGATTGGGAGTTCTTATGGGCGGTTCTAGTTGGTTTTGGATTTCATCCTGTTATGGTTAACTGTATTATGATTTGTGTTTCCTCCACCTCTTTTTCTTTGAGTATTAATGGACGGTTGTATGGGTATTTCAAAGGAAAGCGGGGTCTTTGCCAGGGTGACCCCATGTCTCCGTATTTATTTGCTCTTGTTATGGAGGTGTTGACCCTCATTCTGCAACAGTCTGCTAGATTGGACTCTTCCTTCTGGTTTCATAATAGATGTGTTAGGCAAAAAATTATTAATCTTTGTTTCGCAGATGATCTTTTTCTTTTTGCCAAGTGTGATTCTAGATCGGCAAAGTTGATTATGGACTCACTTGACTCTTTTAAATAGATGTCTGTTTTAGTGCCTAGTATTCAGAAAAGCACGACCTTCTTTTGCAATGTACCTGCTTCTATAAAGAATATGATTTTAAGTATTATGCCATTTGAAGAAGGAAAGCTTCCTGTTCGTTATTTAGGTGTCCCATTAATTTCTTCTAGACTTCTTTATAAAGATTGTAAAGTGCTGATTGAAAAGATGGAGAAGAGGATAATGGATTGGAGGAACAAGTACTTATCGTTTGCAGGAGGGTTACAGTTGATTATTTCTATTTTGTCATCTATGTATACATATTGGTCTTCTGTTTTTATCCTTCCTTCTAGAATTATGGCTGATCTTGAGAAGACTATGCGGGGATTCTTATGGTGCCAAGGTCCGATGCAAACGGGAAAGGCAAAGGTGTCTTGGAAAGCCTTATGTGTGCCGAAATATTAAGGGGGTTTAGGTTTGAGGAGAGTGTCTGAAATGAATAAGGCTCTGATGGTCTCTCATGTTTGGAGTATTGTGTCTCATAGAAGATCTTTTTGGGTTGACTGGATTTATGACCATAAACTAAGGGGATGTAGTTTTTGGGATATCCCCAACAGGTCTTTTGGAAGCTGGAGTTGGAGGAAAATCTTGTCTATAAGGCCATTGGTTTGATCTTTTATGTGGAAAAAACTAGGGGACGGTAGGGATACTTTAGCTTGGTATGATAATTGGAGTGATATTGGTCCTTTAGCGAATGTAATTCAACCGAAAGATATTACGAGGGCTGGTCTATCATTACAGGCTAAAGTAGCGGATATTTTTAATGATGGGGAATGGACTTGGCCTTCTGATTGGCTCGGTTCTTTCCCTGTTCTTCATAATATTTCAAGCTTTGTCTTACAGGTGCAGAAGAAAGATGAGCTAATTTGGAAGGATACTAATGGAGAGAAAGCTTTCTCTTCATCTATGGTGTGCGATACCATTCGTAGCAGAGAACAACCGGTGGATTGGGTGAAAGCGGTGTGGTATGCGCAATGTATACCACGACATGCTTTCAATCTGTGGCTCATTATGCGTAGGAAATTGCTTACTCAAGATCAGATCATTCTATGGGCACCTACAAGACGAAAAAAATATGACTATGGTGTGTTGTTCACTATGCAAAGCGGCTTTTGATTCACATCCCCATTTGTTCTTTGAATGCTCATACTCTTCACAGGTTTGGAATGCTGTAAAAGGCTATGCAAGTATGCAAGCTGTTTCGAACTCTTGGGGTGATATTACTAATTGGATGATTGTGCGTTCCAAATCACGCTCGTTGTCTAATGTTGTGGGCAGATTAATTGTCGCAGCTACTGCCTATTTCATTTGGCATGAGAGGAATAATAGAATGTTTGAAGTATAAGAAGACACCTTATCAATGGATGCCCCACCCCCGAATTTGATTATGAACGGGGTGTTCCTCAAGGTGACCCAATCTCTCCCTTCCTCTTCCTAATTGCCGTGGAAGCTTTCTCAAGTGTGATTAACCAGGCCTCACGAATCGGGCTCATATGTGGAGTCCAGTTACCCAATTTTGGCCCAAACCTTACCCATCTGTTGTATGCCGATGATGTAATTATAATTGGCAAATGGTCCCCCACATACCTTGAAAATATCTTGAGATGTTTTGAACTAGCATCTGGCCTAAAAATTAACCATCATAATCATTCTTTTTCAGCATCAACCTCACTCCTACCCTCACCACAACGTCATGCAATATCTTTTACATTATGACGGGGGGACTTCCCGATTACATACTCTTGAGTCCCAATGCACATTGTATAAGGTTTGTAAATTTGGTGATGACAAATCTGACATATAAACACTTAGTGATCTTTTGGTTCTTGTAATCTGATCTGGGTTAGACTAAGCTGACACAGCTTGCGATCTGTTAATTGACCCAGATCATGCTCCATACTTTGTATTTGTAAATCTTATGGAATCTAGTGTTATTTAAACTGCATCAACATGTTTATAGCATTCATTCCAAGTCAAAGAGAAGGATTGAAGATAGAAGACCAAGCTGGAAGTGGAAGGCAGCTTGGGATTAGCAGTCAACTTGGAAACACTTAGGCAGATTGGTACCTTTACAAACGGCCCAATCTGTGTCTGACAATCAAGTGAAGATAACAACTTGGATTAAAGATAAGGACAAATGACGTGACTAGGATCCAGGTTGGTGGTTGGTTTTACATATGCGTGTCCATACTCTTATTGGACGATGAAGAATGTGCAGTTGTACGTGGGGGACCACAAGTACCATGAAAGGCACGATTGATTATTCCTTTGTCATCTAGTGAAAGCAGAATATGTGGCTGAATTGTATACCAAGAGAAGAAGGGCTTTCACCTATAAAAGCCTCAATCCTTGATTGTATTTCTTTAATTCTAAAAAATAGCATTAATGTTCCTCAAGGTGACCCAATCTCTCCCTTCCTCTCCCTAATTGCCATGGAAGCTTTCTCAAGTGTGATTAACCAGGCCTCACGAATCGGGCTCATATGTGGAGTCCAGTTACCCAATTTTGGCCCAAACCTTACCCAGCTACTGTATGCTAATGATGCAATTATAATCGGCAATTCGTCCCCTATATACCTTGCAAATATCTTGAGAATCTTGAGATGTTTTGAACTAGCATCTGGCCTAAAAATTAACCATCAGAAATCTTTCTTTTTCAGCATCAACCTCACTCCTACCCCTCACTACAACATCATGCAATATCTTTCACTGTGGGGGGGGGGGGGGGGGGACTTCCTGATTACATACTCTTGAGTCCCAATGCACATTGTATAAGGTTTGTAAATTTGGTGATGACAAATCTGACATATAAACACTTAGTGATTTTTTGGTTCTTGTAATCTGATCTGGGTTAGACTAAGCTGACACAGCTTGCGATCTGTTAACTGACCTAGATCATGCTCCATACTTTGTATATGTAAATCTTATGGAAGCTAGTGTTATTCAAGCTGCATCAACATGTTTATAGCATTCATTCCAAGTCAAAGAGGAGGATTGAAGATAGAAGACCAAGCTGATAGTGGAAGGTAGCTTGGGATTAGCAGTCAGCTTGGAAACATTTAGGCAGATTGGTACCTTGACAAACGACCCAATCTGTATCTGACAATCAAGTGAAGATAACAACCTGGATTAAAGATAAGGACAAATGACGTGACTAGGATCCGGGTTGGTGGTTGGTTTTACATATGCGTGTCCACACTCTTATTGGACGATGAAGAATGTGCAGTTGTACGTGGGGGACCACAAGTACCATGAAAGGCACGATTGATTATTCCTTTGTCGTCTAGTGAAACAAGAATATGTGGCTGAATTGGATACCAAGAGAAGAAGGGCTTTCGCCTATAAAAGCCTCAATCCTTAGTTGCATATGTGTGGCATTCCTGAGAATCATTCTCCACACAAGTTTCTCTACTCTTAGGCTATGTTTGTTATGGCTGAATGGGGCATGGAATGGAAAGCCCAATTCCATTCGGTTAAAAAAAATGTATTTGGTTGGTCCATGAGAAAGGAAAGACCCATTACCAATTATCACCTCCGTAAAATATGCCTCTTTATTTTCTCCACTACCTCCATTTTTTTTTCTCATTCCATGAGTGAATAAAAAAACATCATTATACCTCAACCCACCACACCTATGTTCTTATTAACCAACACTCATTCTCCTCATCTTCTTCATTTCTTTTGCCCCATTTTTTCTCCAGCATTTTATCCAAACAAATTCAAGGTCTTTATAATTTATTAATCAGTTCTTATTTATCTTTATATGAGTATTTTCATTAACTTGTCTATGATGTATAGTATTTTTCTTGATAGTGTTATATGAACATTAAGTATTTGATAAAATGTCACAATGGAAAAAATGAGAAAAAACGTGATTATTATTATATTCTGCCTGTTTTGTGGTATAATTTTAAGATACTTTGTATATTTTATTGCAGTTATGGCTCGGCTTAGATTAGTTAGAAGGAAAAAATTTAAGGAAACTTGTTACATGTTGTTCATTATGGATACAGATAATGAGTTTGGTTAGCTGGTATACTCAACTTGTGAACACTATCATTGCTATACGAATGTATACGTGTCCTCCTAAACCTCGCTACATAATGTTTTACTCACCGAGACAAAGATTCATGCAAAGACTAGTGTATCGAAGTAATAAAACTTGTTATGATCAGCTTAGAGTAAATACAAAAATTTTTGTTAAACTTTGTCATCTGCTTGAGATTGATGGCAACTTGAAAGCTTCAAAGTATCTCCAAATAGATGAACAAGTTGCCATTTTTCTCTATGTCTTGGCTCATCATTCAAAAAATAGAGAGCTGGTGTTTCATTTTCGACGATCTGGGGAGACAATAAGTAAACATTTTAATAACGTATTAAATGCCATCGTACGACTAGAGAAAGTCTTATTTGAGAAATCCAAGCCAATACCTGAAAACTCAACCAATGATCGATGGAAATGGTTCAACGTATATTACTTCTAAAAAAACCAATTTATTTTTCTAACAGATATAAACTAGATACAAACTCATTATTAAATTGGTCATAGAGATGTCTAGGAGCAATGGACGGG
Organism: Erigeron canadensis; assembly: GCF_010389155.1. NCBI lineage: Eukaryota > Viridiplantae > Streptophyta > Magnoliopsida > Asterales > Asteraceae > Erigeron > Erigeron canadensis. The sequence continues at coordinate 18,529,117 of NC_057765.1, forward strand.
ACACATATTGAGGTAAATGTACCAGAGGAGGATATACCTAGATACCGTAACCGAAAGGGTGAAATAACAACGAATGTCCTTGCTGCCTGTTCTCATTATATGTTGTTTATATATGTATTACCGGGTTGGGAAGGGTCTGCGCGGATGGCAGAATACTCCGTAGCGCTATGCTTCGGGAAAATGGATTAAGAGTACCTAAAGGTAATTACTATCTTGTTGATGTTGGGTTCACTAATGGAGAGGGGTTCCTTACACCATTCAGGGGTCAAAGATATCATTTAAATACTTGGTTGGATGGACGAAGACCAGATAAGACTGAAGAGTATTTTAACATGAAACACTCGTTGGCTAGGAATGTCATTGAGTGATGTTTTGGGGTTATAAAAAAAAGATGGGCTATACTCAGAAGTCCATCATTTTATCCCATTAAAACACAAAATAAAATCATTCTTGCATGTTGTATTTTGCATAATCTCATACGCAGACAGTTTCTTAATGGTCAAGTTCACAGTGAAGCAATTAGCGAAAATGATGATCAAGATGATAATCTTGAATCACGAGTGGAGCATATAACTACAGTTGGAACTTCAAATGAATAGACAAGTTTTAGAGCAAATCTTGCCAATTCTATGTTTAATGCTTGGAGATCTAGGCATCAATGATATAGGATTAATTTAGAAGTAGTTAATAGCTTATTATATTTCTCTCTTTTTCTATAGAAACTTTTGTTATGACTTGAGGTATGTAATACTGTGTTTGTGTTTTTATTAAAATAGTTGTTGTCTTATTATGATTCAAAAAGTTCTTTTTAACTATCTAATGATATCTGCTTTATTATATTATGTTTTGATATGAACTTCATCAATACTATGAAGGCATGGAATCACAACCAGAAGGTGAAAGGGGTCCGGGAAAGAACAAACGAAAATGGAATGAACTAGAAGATGAGAAACTAGTTGGAGCCATGATTGATGTAATTAACTCGGGATCTCAATTTAAGTCAGACAATGGTTTTAAACCAGGGTTTTTCAGTGCTGTGGAAAAACAACTAACCGTCTTACTTCCCATTTCACGCTTAAAGGTGAAACCACATATTGAATCACGAATTAAGACACTAAAAAGTGACTAGTCTGCTGTGCATGACATGCTTGAATGGAATAACACGAGTGGATTTGGATGGGACCATGAAAATAATATGCTGGAAGCACCCCAACCAGTTTGGGAATCATATCTTCAAGTAAGTTTTTATTTATATAATGCAAGATATATATATATATATATACATGTATATATATTCTAGTGTAGACCAAGTAATATCTGAGCCCTTTAATAGTTTATTGTTGATTGAGGTTGTTACTATGATATTATTGTGCCTACCTACCGGATGTCTTCGTTATTCTATATCGCATCTTATATAGTTTTTGTAACACCCCGCCTTACCACAACACAATTTGTCCGCTTTCGGCTTTGTTTCTGGTTGCTCGGGCAAACTTCCCAGAAGGGTCACCCATTTTGCATTACTGCCGCCCGAACACGCCTAACTGTGGAGTTCTCCTCTCATCCATAGCCAATGCACCCAAAACGCGTTGTGTTATGTAAGGCCAATGATGTTACTTATATCCAGGATCCCCTTGTATGTTAAGATGTATGCTTTCACACCCTCTCAACACAACTCAACGTCCTCGTTGAGTCATGCAAGTGCGCAATGCACTCCTAACAATCCCAAGGGTTGCTTTGATACCACTTGTAACACTCAGCCTTACCACAACACAATATTGTCTGCTTTGCCCGCAGGCTCACGGCTTTGTTTCTGGTTGCTCGGGAAAACTTCCCAAAAGGGTTACCCATTTGGCATTATTGTCGCCCGAGCACACTTAACTGTGGAGTTCTCCTCTCAAAGGGGATCCTAGATATAAGTGACATCATTGGCCTTACATAACACAACGCGTTTTGGGCATTCATTGGCCTTACATAACACAACGCGTTTTGGGCGTATTGGCTGTGGATGAGAGGAGAACTCCACTGTTAAGCGTGCTTGGGCGGCAGTAATGCCAAATGGGTGACCCTTTTGGGAAGTTTTCCCGAGCAACTAGAAACAAAGCCGTGAGCCTGTGGGCAAAGTGGACAATATTGTGTTGTGGTAAGGCGGGGTGTTACAAGTGGTATTAAAGCAACCCTTGGGATTGTTAGGAGTGTCTGCGCACTTGCATGACTCAACAAGAATGTTGAGTTGTGTTCAGGGGTGTGAAAGCATACATCTTAACATACAAGGGGATCTTGGATATAAGTGACATCATTGTCCTTACATAACACAACGCGTTTTTAGCGCATGAGCGTGCTCAGGCGGCAGTAATGCAAAATGGGTGACCATTCTGGGAAGTTTTTCCGAGCAACCAGAAACAAAGCCGTGAGCCTGCGGTCAAAGCGAACAATATTGTGTTGTGGTAAGGCGGGGTGTTACAAGTGGTATCAAAGCAACCCTTAGGATTGTTAGGAGTGTATGGCACTTGCATGACTCAACGAGGACGTTGAGTTGTGTTGAGGGGGTGTGAAAGCATACATCTTAACATAAAAGGGGATCCTGGATATAAGTGACATCATTGCCTTACATAACACAACTCGATTTTAGCGCATTGGCTATGGATAAGAGGAGAACTCCACAGTTAAGCGTGCTCGGGCGGCAGTAATGCAAAATGGGTGATCCTTTTGGGAAGTTTGTCCGAGCAACCAGAAACAAAGCCGTGAGCCTGCTGGCAAAGCGGACAATATTGTGTTGTAGTACGACGGGGTGTTACAAGTGGTATCAGAGCAACCCTTGAGATTGTTAGGAGTGTATGGAGCACTTGCATGATTCAACGAGGACGTTGAGTTGTGTTGAGGGGGAGGTGTGAAAGCATACATCTTAACATACAAGGGGATCCTGGATATAAGTGACATAATTGGCCTTACATAATACAACGCGTTTTGGGTGTATTGGCTGTGGATGAGAGGAGAACTCCACAGTTAAGCGTGCTCGAGCGGCAGTAATGCCAAATTGGTGACCCTTTTGGGAAGTTTTCCCGAGCAACCAGAAACAAAGCCGTGAGCCTGCGGGAAAAGCGGACAATATTGTGTTGTGGTAAGGCGGGGTGTTACAGTTTTTCTTAAGGATGCTAGTTAGTAGACACACCATAAGTCGTATAAAAGTGTTTTTTATAAATTAGATAGAACCTTCAAATCCTTATATAAGTTTTACCCATGAACTGAGTAGCATTCAAGTTATGTTTGGTGTTAGCTGCTATTTTTCTAAGTTAGAAATACTATCTATATGTATAATTGTACTAATCAAATGCTTTCATTAATGCTAAAATCTTAAACTAAGCTGATTTTGCAGTATAACTAGCAAATAAGAGTTTGACGTTAAGTACTGTTATGTGTTTCCATACTTGATTGATTTATTTCTTTGATTATTGGTTTGTAAGGTGCACAAGACTGCAGCAAAATAGAGGTAAAAAATTCCCTCATTACATGGAACTTTGTGTGGTGTTTGGAAAGGACCGTGCAAACGGAACAGTTGCTCAAATATCTGCTGATGTTGTAGCAGAGATGGACAATGAACAAGAAGAAAGTGACGAAGGATTAGAAGAATTATCATTTGACCGACCACTAAAAAATACTTCATCTGCTATTCCTCCTTTAGGAAAAGAGTCTAGCATTTGCCGAAAGAGAAAAAGAAGAAATACATGGGAACCTCTTGTCAACAGCCTCAAAGATTCAGCTGGCATAGTAGGTTCCAAGATAGAGGAAGCAACAAAAAGTTTCACAGCAGTGTTAGGAATCGAGAAGGATCGTGAGGAGCTTCGTAAAAAGCTTCACGCTGCGATGAAGAAAGTGGATGACTTGAGTTCACGTGAATGCAAGAAAGCTGTGCATATGATTTCACGGGATGAGGACTTGATGGTGATCTTTTACACGGTTCATGATGAAGACAAATGTGAATTGGTACAAGACATGCTTAACGGTGATGTTTGACACCTTAAGGTTTTAAAAGTGTTTACTAGCTTTTAATTTTTAGTAATATGTCTGGCATTGTACTTTCTAAATGTCTGTTACTTTACGTTTTCAGGTAGAATGTTTGGAGTTTGTTTTTACGTAATACTCTGTTGAAATATGTCTTTTGACTCTTATGAAACTTTGTTATTTAATCTTATATCAATTTGCCTTTATGTTTCTTGAGTTTACTCTCAGTGTATCTAGTGGGTATTTTTTGGTTTAGTTACTTTTTACATTGCCTATAATGTTGTTAATGTTGATCCGCATGTTTAAATATTTTTTTTAGTTATAATAATTGTTTATTAAACAATGGTATTTTTGTCATTTTCCATGAATTCCATTCCATTCCATCTTACATTTTAGCATACCAAACAAGGTAGCCTTAATGGTAGATTTCATTCCAATAACCAACCAAACATGCAGATGGAATGGTTACATATTCCATTACCACTGTCATTCCATAACCACGTACATTCCAATCCATCATTATTCCATTCAGTCCAACCAAACAGACCCTTACTCACAACTTTGTCTATTTGAGATCAGCTTGGGCTGATTCTCTTGAGCTAGAACTTATTGATTGTTGTTTGTCATTTGAAGGGTTGTTTAGATATCTGTAGGCTATCTTTATTCCGCAGCAACCTTGTAATTCTTTGTATAGATTATTTCTTAAAAAAGAGTTACATTTGAAAATTACAATCTGTGTGCAAGTATGTTAGCTTTACTGTCTTTACTTATTGAATATACATAATCTGAGTCTATAAAACATTTTTAGTTAAAAGTTTGTAAAGATCAAGGAAAAGTTGTATTAACCCCCTCTACAACTGTTCTGTGCTCATAATACTTTCGTATATTGAGACACCTTGGGACGTATCAATTGGCACCAGATGTGATCAGCCACTGCTCAAATGAGAAAACAAAACACTTTAGAAACAAGTCTTCAATAATTTCATTTCATAAGTGCTACTAACCGTGACCAGTTGCCAGTTACCAGTTCTTAGTCATTCACTTCAGTGGCCGATTTCCATTTGAGTTTCAGAAATAACTTGTCTCAGCAAGTATCCATCAGTCATGATGCATACCAGTCTTGTTTCAGCAAACTTCTAGCTAACAACTCCAGTGAAGACTCGTCAGATAAAGCTCCAGTAACTTGCTCCAATCACGAGGCTTCAGAATTGGATTTCAGATTTACTTCAGTGAAGTTATCTCAGTCACACTCCAGTGAACCATTTCAGTGGACAACTTCAGATGATAACTCTAGTGAATTGCTTCAGATTCATGCTCCAGTTGAAATCCTTCAGATTCATGCTCTAGTATCCTCCAGATGTAGGCCACCAGATCCACTTCAGAATTTTGTCACCTAGTTACTTTCATCCAATAAGAAGCGGATACATCAGAATGTTCTAGAAGCTTATGGATAAGAATGGACATGTGAATGTGACACCTTTCCTAACGGTTTCATGTGCCAATTGTGGGGACCATTTCTAAGGGAATAATTCTAGAAGCTGCACATGCCCTTTTCTATTGGTTGTCTAAAGTGGTGGTGGTCCTTGTTATTTGTGACAGCCTTTTTATTTTTTTATTATTGTATTTCTTTAATTCTAGAAAATAGCATTAGTGTTCCTCAAGGTGACCCAATCTCTCCCTTCCTCTCCCTAATTGCCATGGAAGCTTTCTCAAGTGTGATTAACCAGGCCTCACGAATCGGGCTCATATGTGGAGTCCAGTTACCCAATTTTGGCCCAAACCTTACCCAGCTACTGTATGCTAATGATGCAATTATAATCGGCAATTCGTCCCCTATATACCTTGCAAATATCTTGAGAATCTTGAGATGTTTTGAACTAGCATCTGGCCTAAAAATTAACCATCAGAAATCTTTCTTTTTCAGCATCAACCTCACTCCTACCCTCACTACAACATCATGCAATATCTTTCACTGTGTGGGGAGGGGGGGGGACTTCCTGATTACATACTCTTGAGTCCCAATGCACATTGTATAAGGTTTGTAAATTTGGTGATGACAAATCTGACATATAAACACTTAGTGATTTTTTGGTTCTTGTAATCTGATCTGGGTTAGACTAAGCTGACACAGCTTGCGATCTGTTAACTGACCTAGATCATGCTCCATACTTTGTATATGTAAATCTTATGGAAGCTAGTGTTATTCAAGCTGCATCAAAATGTTTATAGCATCATTCCAAGTCAAAGAGGAGGATTGAAGATAGAAGACCAAGCTGATAGTGGAAGGCAGCTTGGGATTAGCAGTCAACTTGGAAACATTTAGGCAGATTGGTACCTTGACAAACGACCCAATCTGTATCTGAAAATCAAGTGAAGATAACAACCTGGATTAAAGATAAGGACAAATGACGTGACTAGGATCCAGGTTGGTGGTTGGTTTTACATATGCGTGTCCATACTCTTATTGGACGATGAAGAATGTGCAGTTGTACGTGGGGGACCACAAGTACCATGAAAGGCACGATTGATTATTCCTTTGTCGTCTAGTGAAACAAGAATATGTGGCTGAATTGGATACCAAGAGAAGAAGGGCTTTCGCCTATAAAAGCCTCAATCCTTGATTGCATATGTGTGGCATTCCTGATAAACATTCTTCACACAAGTTTCTCTGCTTTTACACACAGCTTTGTTTATTTGAGATCAGCTTGGGCTGATTATCTTATGCTAGAAGTTATTGATTGTTGTTTGTCATTTGGGTTGTTTAGATAACTGTGGGCTATCTTTATTCCGCAACAACCCTGTAATTCCTTGTATAGATTATTTCTTAAGAAAGTGTTACATTTGAAAATTTCAATTTATGTGCAAGAATGTTAGCTTTACTGTCTTTACTTATTGAATATACATAATCTGAGTCTATGAAACGTTTTGAGTTAAAAGTTTTTAAAGATTATGGAAAAGTTGTATTAACCTCCTCTACAACTGTTTTGTGCTCATAATACTTTGGTATATTGAGACACCTTGGGACGTATCAATTGGTGTCAGAGCAGGGGTTAAGAATTAACTTGACTTGATCCTTGCATATTTTCTTTATTTGTAAAGCATTATGTCATCATATATTGATAATGTTTTTTCAACCAGACCACCCATGTTTCATAAAGATGATTTCAGTGGGTGAAAAGGTCGAATGTCTTTGTTCCTTGAATGCATCTATAACAATATGCCTGATATCCTTGCGGATGGTCCTTATGTTCCTACACAAACCATTGTGGTAGAAGCTGTGGTTAGGGAAGGTCAACCAACCATTCCTGCCTTAGTCAAATCTATTGTTGAGGACAAGGCAGATTGGGGGGATGAGGATAGGAGGTTGTCAAACTTGGATGTTCAGATTTTCTTGAAAACATCAAATCATGCTTTTACTTTGTTACTTCACCCAACACCTCCTTTGGTTTCCCCGATGTATTAACTGATGCAGAATTGTCCAGGTTCATTAAACTCAAAGAAGTTTCTGAATTGAAAGAAATTTCCGAAATGAAAGAAGTTTCTGAACTTAAAGGAATTTCTAAACTGAAAGAAGTTTCTGAGCTGAAAGGAATTTCTGAACTAAAAGAAGTTTCTGAGCTGAAATGAATTTCTAAACTGAAAGAAATTTCTGAACTGAAAGGATTTTCTGAGCTAAAGTCATCTGAACTGGAAGAAGGTTCTGAACTGATAACTCCATCTGAACAAACCTCACTGAAACAACTTCAACTGACCACGTTCAGTAAACTGGTCAGCACTAGATGTGATCAGCCATTGATCAGATGAGAAAGCAAAACACTTCAGAAACAAGTCTTCAATAACTTCATTTCAGAAGTGCTACTAACCAATGACCAGTTGCCAGTTACCAGTTCTCAGTCATTCACTTCAGTGGCTGATTTCCGTTTAAGTTTCAGAAATAACTTGTCTCAGCAAGTATCCATCAGTCATGAAGCATACCACTCTTGTTTCAGCAAACTTCTAGCTAACAACTCCAGTGAAGACTCGTCAGATAAAGCTCCGGTAACTTGCTCCAGTCACGAGGCTTCAGAAATGGATTTCAGATTTACTTCAATGAAGTTATCTCAGTCACACTCCAGTAAACCATTTCAGTGGACAACTTCAGATGATAACTCTAGTGAGTTGCTTCAGATTCATGCTCCAGTTGAAATCCTTCAGATTCATGCTCCAGTTGAAATCCTTCAGATTCATGCTCTAGATGGGATCCTTCAGATTCATGCCAGTAAAGATCCTCCAGATGTAGGCCACCAAATCCACTTCAGAATTTTGTCACCTAGTTACTTTCATCCAATAAGAAGCAGATACATCAGAAAGTTCTAGAAGCTTGTGGATAAGAATGGACATGTGAATGTGACACCTTTCCTAACGGTTTCATGTGCCAATTGTGGGAACCATTTCTAAGGGAATAATTCTAGAAGCTGCACGTGCCCTTTTTCTATTGGTTGTCTAAAGTAGTGGTGGTCCTTGTTATCTGTGACAGCCTTTTTATTTTTTTATTATTGTATTTCTTTAATTCTAGAAAATATTATTAGTGGCTATAAATAGAGGCTCATTTCTCATTGTAAGGCAGATTATGTTGAATTGAATGAAATTAATAGAGCAGCCTCTATTTCTTATCTAAAATCTTCATTTACCTTTATGGATTTTTGATCTTGGTGTTTTGGAGTGATCCCTTTATCTGTATTTGTGGTGGTTCGTCCTTTATCAAATATAGTGGTGAGGTCTTAAAATCTTCGATCCCTTTATCTGTATGTGTAGTGGCTAGACCTTTATCAAACATAGTGGTGGGTTGGATTGTTTCCTTTATCCTTGATTTCGGTGGCTCGGCCTTTACGAATCTTGGTGGTGGATTCTTTATCTATCATTTTTATTTTATTGTCTTGTTTTGTTGTTTATTTTCATTATAAAATTTGAAAATACCAAAAATAGTGATTTCAAGTTGTTGTCTAATTCCGTTGTGCTTCGTTTTTGCGTGTTTTACGCATCATTAACTTTGTTTTATATCATTCTATTTCGTTTTATTTGTATTTTTTACAGATTTTCTTCATATCTTTATGGACAAATTGCTTGATTAAAATGGTGGGTGCATATATGTGTTCTTAGTGCTTATCGGTTGGTGTTTTTGTTTGTTATTCTTGTTTGATTCTTATAAAAATCCATGATTCTTGTAATGACATCATTAAACCAGAATATTATACATATTTTAACATCCAACTATGTATAAAATCATCAATCAAAAGATCCATCTCAAATCCAAAGTCCTAGCAAACTAAACTAGCTCATATCACATACATGCATGTCAAGATCTACTCATTTCTCATACATAAAAACATCTAGCTTTTATATATCTCTTGGAAATCATATTTTTATATAAAATCACAAAAACTCATTTTAATTAAACCCATTTTACAAATCCATAGCACATCTTACAACTACTAACTCTTGGGTCTTGTTCTCGTTGAATCCTTGAATCCTTTCACTAGATCTTTACATGCATAAACATGTGAGATAAAGATCTATCAACTTTGCCCTCATTGAGTTTAAATGAAGAATAAAATGAAAGAAAATATAGTAGAAGTTTTATAGACTCTTTTGAAGGAAACAAGTTTAACAAGGAGTTTATTATCAACCTTTAGAGATCCAAAATATGTGTGCATGGGGGCTGATTTTCGTGACTCAATGACTCCAAGCTTGATTCTAGATGATGGATTAACAAGAAAGATCATTATTACAACAGATTAGATTAGATTTGAGCTCCCATTTTGCTTGCAAGATCCGAATTTATGAAGAAAAGTAAGAAGAAAGTTTGAGAGAAAGTTGAGAGAGTTAGAGAGGAGTGTGTGTGTTGTGTTGTGTGAGAATTGAGAGTGTGGGTGCTTTTTCCCAGCCCTATTCACGTGATGGAGGGACAAAATGAGGTGTGGGGAGTGTGTCTATTGGTTGAGAAGGTTGTAGGTTGGATGCCCATTGGCTAGGAGATGTGGGGTGGTGTTCGGTTATGTTTTTGAATGGTGTGTGTGTGAGGGAAAGGGGGGTGTTTAGCCGTGAGAGAGGGAAAAAGAGTGAGTTGGGAGGATGCTCGGTAGGGGGTCATGAATTGGCTAGGTGAAAGTGTGTATGCAAATGAGATTCAAAATCATGTCTAGGTTCATAAAATGGATAACTTTTGTATAAATTGTATGGACATGGATAGATTATGTAAGTATTTGTGTCTTTTGTTGTAACACCCCACCATTGGCGGAAACATGAGGTGTCATAAAAGGCACAACACCCCATGGAATTACATAGATAATGCTAGAATATATTAAATATATTCCCAAAAACATGAGTTCAAAGTCATAACAGTGCTAAAATAGCTTATTACAGATAAGTCCATAAAGAAATAATCCAAGGCATGTAGCCTTAAAGTCTGACGATAAATAAGGAGCACTAATCTCCGAAGTCCAGCCTAGCATAGCAGTCTCTATCCCTGATTAGCCTGAGCACCTGAAAAGTATACTAAAACGTATCAACACAAAGGTTGGTGAGTTCGTAGGTTTTATGTCAAAAGTCTAGTCAAAGAAATAAGTCTTTTGTCGATTATTTTAAGTCTAAACCAGTAATAGTTCAATATATAACGAGCAGAGTTACGCCATAATAAGTCCAAAAGTCTCAATGTCTCAAAGTCTGGTCTTACGGTACCTGCCTTAGTCCAAAGTCTCAAGTCTCAACACACACAATAAGTACGTCCAAAACACAACAAACAAACACATAATCACACACATACAACAAGATCAAAGCACGTCAAATGGCACAAGTAACTCTATACGCACAAGCTCAATATTGAACATAAAACAGAAATCGACAAAACTGTTTGAAAATAAGTATACTTTCCACCCCAAAACTTGTAAAAGAGGGGCTACGAAACTCACCTGAAAAGTGTTATGATAGTTTAACGAACGAGCACGACAAGCACAATCAAAGTCCTCGACAATCAACACCTATCAATAATACATGACAAGTCACAATGAAAGTCTTTGGTATTAAGTCTTAGCCTATTAGAAATGCCTTTCAGTCCATATGTCTTTATTTAACTTTTAAAACGACGTTTATCAAAAGTGACAAGACTCGTATTAACCGAAAAGAAGTCTGGCTTTGACACCAATGTCCTTTAAGTTCAAAATACATTATTTTATCAATAAGACCTAATTTGAAATCATTTTATAGCCCAAAAATAAGTTTCACTCGAACTTAACCAAAACTAGACGAAACCGGAGGTTTTAACCGAAAAGTTTGCGAAACCGAAACGAATAGAGGTTGAGCTCAACCTAGTGGTTGAACTTGACCATGTACAGCAAAAAAATGTCATTTTAGAACCATTTAATCATAAGTTAGTCAATTGGACCAAAACTACATCTTTTGAGAAAACTAGTCAAGTTTAAGAACTGATTAAGCGCGTATGGACACGAAAGGCTAAAGAATTCGATTATTTGAGTTGGGAAGTGGTCAAACTCGACCATGACAGGTCTAGTTAGACCTGGACAGAGGTAAAAATGAGTTCTTCCCAAGACTTAAGGGTCCGAGAGTTAAAACAAGTCATTTGGAGTCAACTAGGAGCTTTACGAGTCGTTTAAGCGACAAAAACCCATGGAGGTCGAGCTAGACCATTAGAGGTCGAGCTTAGACCAGCCTAGGTCGAGCTAAGCCTTCCTAGGTCGAGCTTAGACCAGCCTAGGTCGAGCTAAGCCTGGCCGGAGTCGGATTCAAACGCGATTTGTGCAAAAACGAACGATTTTGATGCGATTTTGTTAAAATAACGAGATCTAAGGCTAGCCAATCCATATCCATGAGTCTTGATTGCTCAAAAGTGTCACAAATCAGTACAAAAAGGGTAAAGTTCGACCGATTTCATACATCATGTGTCTGACAATTGCACAACCTTCATCTTGGATGTGAAATCGACTAGTTTTAGAGTCTTTTAGCCAAGTGAAGGATATCTTCAATTTTTGCAGTTGCACAAGATCCAAATTACAAAAGTGCATAATGTATCAAATGAAAGCCTTAATCAAGGTTCAATTCGTTTCTTACACACAATTGTAACCGAAATTGCACAATCAAAAATCAAAGACATGATTCGCTTAACTTTTGATAAGAACCGAAAAGAAAACATATACATATACATATAAAACGACTTGAATAGATTAAGAACAGAACTTACACAAGTTTTGATGTAGAAAATGATAATATTTACTTGTTTCTTGATCGGGGATTGAAGCCTTGATTGATTTGCAAGCGTTTAGAACCGAAATCAAGCGATTTTTGCAAGATAGAATTTGAAAGAAAGCCTTGAGTGTGTGTGTGGCTAGGTGAATGACCAAAACAAGGAAAATGAGAGCAAAAGGCTTGTCTTGTATTTATAGGCATGGCCAAGGAAGGGGGGGTTCGTCAGACTAACGGAACGCCTGACAGTTTTAGTCCTTTTCGCTTACCGGACGAACACCGAAAGTCATAGAAATAATTTAACCATATTTTATGATATAATTTTGAATTACGAACAATACGACTAGTCACATGACCATATTTGACCCACGAAAGTGTTTTAAATCTTTATTTAGGCATTTCTATTAGACAGCTCGTCTTCCTCAAACATTCGCACTAGGTCTTAAAAAGTCTAGAACACTAGTATACAATAAATATTACATGTCTTAATCATAATGTAATCCATAGAATCTCACGTCTTTAGATTTAGGTTTGACGGTAACTGACCTTATTCGAACGGAAAAGTATAGTCAGACGGACGCTCAGGTGACGGTTGTTACATTTGTTATAAAAATAATAGTTGTAAGAATTTTATGTAAAAGTATATATATATCACCATGCTCTAAATGTCTAGAAGGTCAATTCTCTTAATAAACCTCTAGGGATAGATACCTATAAGTAATTTGTCCTAGTCAGAAATTGAGGGTTGTTACATCATTAGGGGTGGCAACATGGGCAGGTTGGGTAATAGGTCAAGAGGTCAAAACAAGTTGGATCAAATCAGCTTGGATTGATCTACATATTTTTGTGTTAATACGTTGAATATGAATTATATCAAATTATGTTTGCAATATTAATATAAATCTGATATACTACTATATAAAAATTATAATCTCATGTTGAAAAGTTAATTTTTTTGGGACATGTGAAATTACTATTTTGCCCTTAATTCATTAACTTACACAATCATTGATTATCTTCTAAAAAAACATATCCACTAATCTTTTTAATCGAAGATCATCATATCAAATACCTATACCACTTGACGCATATGCCGCCACCAACGGTCGCCACCGCCGTCACCATTTGGCGATGCCCCCACATCACTGTCAGTCATCGCTGCTGCATTGCACGGGTACCATGCTCGTAAATATAGAAGAATGTAAACATTGAAATACACTTATGACCTCCTTCAACGGCAAAATGCCTGCTCGCTATTCTAAACACCTATAATCGTTGCTGTAAGGTTTTTCTAGATATGTATTCAGAAAACGCATAGGAGTCATTTATAACTCATTTTGAAGTATTAAATCTTGTCATTAGCCATATGTCTAAAAAATAAGAAAATTTAAAATCCCCATTCAACAGGAACCATTAGTCGTGGTTGCGGGTCCTCACATATCACTCACATTCCAAAGAAGTCCTCGGTTGAATCACTTGGAGACTTTCGACCAATCACACTCATTGGTTGCATCATAAAGGTTATCTCCAAAACCTTGGCGAACCGTCTCAAAACCAAAATTGCTAAGGTAATATCCTTGACACAATCTGCTTTCCTTGGCGATCGAAACATACTAGATGGCCCATTAATTCTTAATGAGATGATCTCCTGGCTAAAGAAAAGAAGCGTGAATCATCTTGTTTCAAAATAGATTTTGAAAAAGCTTTCGATAGTGTCATCTCGAACTTCCTTCTTTCTATCATGGCTCAATTGAACTTTCCTAGTAAATGGACTCTTTGGATCAAAGGCATTCTAAAAGCCACCAGAATCGCGATCCTTGTCAATGGATGGCCCACCCCTGAATTTGATTGTGAACGGGGTGTTCCTCAAGGTGACCTAATCTCACCCTTCCTCTCCCTAATTGCCATCGAAGCTTTCTCAAGTGTGATTAACTCTTTCACGAATCGGGCTCATATGTGGAGTCCAGTTACCCAATTTTGGCCCAAACCTTACCCATCTACTGAATGCTGATGATGCAATTATAATCGGCAACCGGTCCCCCATATACCTTGCAAATATCTTGAGAATCTTAAGATGTTTTGAACTAGCATGTGGCCAAAAAATTAACCATCAGAAATCCTTCTTTTTCAGCATCAACCTCACTCCTACCCTCACCACCGTCATGCAATATCTTTCACTATATGGCGGGGGGACTTCCCGATTACATACTCTTGAGTCCCAATGCACATTGTATAAGGTATGTAAATTTGGTGATGACAAATCTGATATATAAACACTTAGGCAGAATTGGTGATCAAGGTTGGTGGTTGGTTTTACATATGCCTGTCCATACTCTTATTGGACGATGAAGAATGTGCAATTATACGTGGGGACCACAAGTACCATGTGTTTGGGGTAGAATTTTCACTATTAGGATCCTGAATAAAATTTATACTTTAGTCCTTTTATGATAAATACGTAATACTGTGTACTTTCGAAGGATCCTTGATCCTATTAAATTCAGAGTCCCAGCCTACATAACAGTATTATCATGATACAATGGGATCTTAATGTCATCAAGATCTTTGATTTTACTAACAAATACATGTCGAGTGTATCAGATATTATTTGCAGGACTGAAGTCAAAGACGTGTTTTATAAAGAAAACGTGTTAAAACGGATAGTCTACCATTTCCTCCACAAGAATCGGGCTTGACAACAAATTTACTTGATGAAGAATAATTCTCAACGGTCATATGAACCAGTTCTTCAGCGTAGAGAGCCAGTTCAGGGAGATCCCGGATATTTCGAAAATGTAGTTCAACGTCTAGCTCTATATATAGAAGAAGCCAGCGACCAGAAGAGGCAATCGATGACTCATCAACCACATCGAAAGAATACACACTCTGCAAATCATCAACCAATCATTCAGCAACAACAATTTAGATAATTAGCAATTGTTATTCATTCTTTCAACAATTGTTCATTCATTTCGTTGTAATCATTCATAAACAAGAGTAATAATAAAAGAACAGCTGGAGGGTCGATTGCATCCTCCGGGGTTTTTTTTACCTAAGATCTTTAATTGGATCAAGGGTTTTTCCTCGTCAACAAAATTCTGGTGTCGTTATTCTTTATCACATTTCTTTATCGCATTGCTTTAAGATTTTAGCTTTAATTTACATTAACTTGCATCATCTTCAACCGTTTTCTTAATTACTCAAAGTAATTCCATCTCAAAGATCTTCTTAAAACTCTCTTTAAACCTAAACTCATAGTTTAGTAACTTTTGTTAAGAAAACTTTCCTTTTTAAATTGAAGATCCTTGAACACTAAACCCTACTTACAAATCTTCGGTTCTTGAGTTGTCTAAAATCCTTTCTAAAATTATCTTAGGTAATTTTTGACCGAAACAATTTGGCGCCCACCGTGGGGGCAAAGAGGTGTTTTTGCAAATAATTTTACCATCATCAAACGTTTCATCCTGAAAAAGAAAATTTCTACATCTCACAAAAAAAAAAAAAAAAACAAAAAATTCTTTTCAAACAAAATCATGTCTGAGCAGTCTCAAAATTCTTCTTCTTTTAATCTGGTCTACGATTATCCTTATGTGAAAGAAAGCCTGAGGAACCCTCCTGAAAATGCAAGATTCCTGGCTGAACAGACCTTGAAAGGGAATACTGAAGGCATACCTTCTGTAGATCCTTGTCTAGCTACTGTATGGAAGAGGTATTTTGATTGAGTCGACGAATCAATGGAAGAATTAGTTCAAAAATCAAACGATTCGGTGAAAAATTACTTAGCAGGGTTTGGATGCAAAAAGGAATCAATGCTGAAAGTCAAGAAGAATTTCTTGAAAGCTAAGCCACTTAGCAAAATCCATAAAGATTCAGGTATGGCAAACAAAGGTAAAAACTTTAGAAAATATCTACAATTTTCTGATTACCATTTTACCACCGATACGACTGGACTTATAACAATAATGAAAGGTCTGGGGGACAAGGTTAATTGGCCAAAAACAATACCAAGAAAGTTTTATACTGAAAGAACTAAATGGTGTATTTTTCATGGAGTTTTTGGTCATGAAATTAAAGAGTGTGTAGCGTTTAATTACGATTATGGAGATTAATACACGAAGGTTTGTTAGACGAAATACATCCTAACAAAAATTGGATACTAGCAAAAAATGATCTCCAAAGTAAAACACAGCTAAGGATCCTAGTGGTTCCAACACCTAGAAGGTAGAATGATTCCAATCGCGTGGAATACAATCCAACTCGAAGTTTACTATCAATAGAAAATTGTTAGTTTAATTACTATAACAATAATACTAACTTGAGCGTCGGAGTGGCATTAACCAAAAGGGTTAGTGTCTATTCTAGTTGTGTTTGTGTCTTGACATTCTAGTGCAGGATCATCAAAATTCAAGATCCTAACAAACAAAGATCACAAGCTGCTACCAAAGGTCCTACAAACGGATTACAGTGGGTTGAACAGAAATTTCAATCCTAGGTTGAAGGGCACACCTTCTCAAACGTCGAGGTTAACATTACACCTCATTTCGCCCGGGTCGCACGTTATAAATTCTTAATTATGGGAAACCCTCATGGTTAAGAACTTTCAAGGGGCTGTTGATTGTATACAATTAACTCATTTGGTTTGTGATCGTAAATGGACACCTTAAAGAATATGGATAATCTCTCTATTGAGTTTCAAACGATTAATAAAAAAAAAAGATTTGGCCAAAAAACTAACGATTAGATCAATTATCATTTGCTATGATCAATGTCTTTATACAGGAAACAAAAACGAAGAAAAAAATCCAAGAGATCAACCTAACGATTAATCGAGAAAAGAGGTATGAGATCAAAAATCTTTACTTAATATCATGGAACTAACGAGTTGTTACAAAAATTAGGGGATAGGCCTCCTATTATTCTGATCATAGGAAGGAGGTTTGACATCGATCCCTGCTTTGCTTTCTTCAAATGTTACATTCTCCCTAAATATCTGAGGATATTTGACTTTCAACCAATTCAAAAAGTTCTTCAAATTGCTAACCTCAGCCCTGGTATCGTTAAGCTCTTTCTTCAAACTTTCCATTTCTCTTAGAGTTTGATTTCTAGTATCCATAACTGAATTTAAAAGTGGATTAGCACTTCTAATCGTTTCATCCTTACATCTGATATCTGCTTCATAAGCATTAGACAGTCTTTCAATAAGCTGCAAAAGTAAAGTAAAAATTTCTTTAGAAACCAAGAAGAAATTAAAGTACGTGATTAAATAAAATACTTACTGAAATAGACTGATCCCTAAGTCTTTTAGGAGTTTTACGACCAAATGATGATTCCCCCTCCATGGAATTATTATAAATGTTAATAGAGAAAGAAAAAATAATTTTGATATGATCTTTAGGCATGAAATTCTATGTGTAAAGCCTTATTATCTTGGATATAAATAACTAGAATAAGCGAAATGAATCGACACGTTGAACACTAACTATTCAATCAAAGCCTGTAGAAAGCATTAATTGCAAGATATCGGAAAACCAATAGCATTGCTTAGATGTTGCTTGGAAGATATCTCATAAATGCACGTTCATAAACAAGGAGATGCGGAAATTAAAGTGTCTCGATTTATTAAAGGTGCAAACGCAATTCTTGAAAAAGGATAAAAGGAAGGTACACAATTTAGAATAATTGCAAAGATTTTCTATATTGTTCTAGTTTGCTAGCAAATGCTTCTTTCGCAAATGAATCTTCTAATTTCGATAGTGAATTACTCCACTTGTTAACATCCCAATTAGGATTTCCAAGACCGATAGTGTTGGATTTTGCTGCCATGAATAGCTTGGCTTCAAGAACTTGAATAGCGATATCTATATGATAAGCCCTTAGTAATGCCTCTTACTTTGCATGATGCCTAGCGATATTTTCCTGTAGTTTGGACTTAGCCTTAGATATTTCTTCTAATGCATCATTTAATGCTTCCCTTCGAACAATAGAAAGTTTACATAGGCGAGCAATGGTCGAATCCTTTTCTCGTAGTTGATGCTCATAGCAGTCAATCATTTGTTTTAATTTCTAGGATATGAGATAAGGTTATCAAAAAATAGAAAAATAAAATGAATAGAGAAGTAAAAAATAATCATACTTACTGATTCAAATTCTTCTTTCATTTCGCTAAGATTATGATGAAAAATATTATCATGATTCTGTTTGGGCTGCCTAGAATTGGTACTAGGAATGTCGACAACTTTTGAACGATCCATAACTAGGGTGAGATTGACAATAAATTCCAAAGGGTTATAGATATAAATAAGCCATGATCCCGGAATTATCTCAACTATATTTCAAAAAATTCCTAAATACTGGGGACAGTTAGTTGAAATTAGGAAAATGAAAAATTATTATAGCATGGCCCAATAAATATAAAATGAGGTAAGAACTGAATTTACCAATTGTAAACGCCCAACAAACGAGAGAGTCTTGTTTCGCCAATCTATAATTCTGCTTTCCATTTTCTCAACCAAGATTTTACAATCCTTGTAGAGGAGTCTCGATGATATTAATGGCACACCAAGATACCTGACCGGGAGTGTTCCTTCATCAAAAGGCAATGCTAGAAGAAGAGCTTGCTTAACATGATTCGCTACATTACAAAAGAAACCCGTGCTCTTTGGCATGCTTGGAGTGAGCCCCGACATATCTTTAAACTCATTAAGTGAATCCATAAGGAGTTTCGTTGAAGTAACTTCACCTCTTGCAAATAGAAATAGATCATCTGCACAACACAAGTTTATGATACGCTCCTTTTCACATTTGTTATGAAATCTAAAACTGGATGTATTCATTACATAATGATGAATAATTAATGTTAATACTTCCATAACAAGTGTGAATAGGTATGGAGACATAGGATCTCCCTGTCGTAACCCACGCCTTCCTTTAAAGTATCCGTGAACATTACCATTAATAGAAAGAGCGAAGGACGTAGACGTGACTCATACTATGATCTATTTAATCATCTTCCAATGGAAACCAAAACCATGAAGAATAGCCCCTAGAAAACTCCAGTCAACTGTCTCATATGCTTTTTGGATATCAATCTTAAAATCACACCTTGGAGGGCCAACATTATGATGGTAGTTATGCATAATCTCTTGCTTAATGAGAATATTGTCTGAAATTCTATACCTTGGCACAAAAGCCGATTCATTTATGTTTACCAAGTCATGTAAACCTTCCTTAATCCTGTTAGTGATAATTTTACTTATACATTTATAAATAGAATTGCAACAGGATATCGGACGGTAGTTAGTAACACTAGTCGGAGTGGCAACCTTTGGAATGAGAGCAATCAAAGTATGGTTTATCTCTTGCCAAATTTTGCCATTACGAAAGAACTCCTGAATAGCAAGGCAAATATCTTTCCCCACCACATCCCAAGCACTTTTAAAGAACGTGGACGTATACCCATCAGGTCCCAGGGCCTTATTCTCCCCAATAGAGAACATTGCTGATTGAATCTCCTCATTGGTAACTTTTCGGACCATTCCTTCTGCTTTTTGAGTTGAGAGTCTTCTCGTGAACAATTGATGGGTAGGAGAACAAGTTTTAGTTCCTTCACGCCCAAGAAAATTCTCATAGTGATGAACTAAGGCCTTGGGGGCAGCCCCGCCTTCACGAAGTACCAAATCATCCAAACGTGCCAGAACTATTCATTCTGATCCAAATCCATAAGTTGACAACTTGGCCCAATACATGAATCCTACTCCCATTGCTCAGATTCCTGCTAACATTACACTTAATGTTGCTCTTGACTAAGCTGTAATGGTGAGTCGTTATCTTTTGTCACTCTTGCTCTTTTTCTCTAAGAATTTTTCCTAATTATTCTGTTTTCTTCTCAGTTATTGAAAAATGTTCAAGACAAAGTTGCAGAGGAAAGCCAAAAGATGACTAACTTATTGGAGGAAAAGAAATCGATGGCATCGGATGTCAAAATTTTAAAGGCTGAACTGAAAAAACCCAAGATGGATAATGCTAATTTAACCATTAGTCGTGATCACTTTATGGCATTGGCACAGGAAGTTGAAAAGATAATTGTCAACAAAGTTAAGGATGCTTTAGATGCTCAAAAAAAGGTGTATAGAGACATTGCTTCCCGTGTTGTTCTTAAAGTTGGATTGCCATGGCTTATGAAGCAAGGCAGAAGGTTTCCAGAGTGACAAAATGGAAGGAGAAGTTAGACTGGTTGGAGAAAAAGAATCCTAAGTTAGCTGAATCTAAAGAGGAGGAATCTGACAAAGTTGCAATCTTAAACAAAGAAGATAATCAATCCGAACCGATAGAGGCTTCAAAGGGTGGAACGAAAAAGAAGGATGAGGAAACTGCTAAAGAACAAGATGTGGAGCAGAATGTGGAACAAATGAATGAAGACTAGGTCTTTGTTTCTATGTTATGAACAATATTTCAGTTTCTTTTGGGCTTGCCAAAAAGTGGAGGAGGTTTAGGGATTAGGCGCATCTTTGAGGTAAATAAATATCATGGCCTACCACATCTGGAGTTTTCTTACACATCAGGAATCCTTATGGGTTAAGTGGGTTCACTCTTATAGACTCAAAGATCGCAACTACTGGGACTTACCACAGCCGTTGAATTGCAGTTGGAGTTGGAGAAAGCTGCTTCAAATGCGAGAGCAAATTAGGCCATTCTTTTGGCATAAAATTGGAGATGGGAAGAAAGCTTCTGTTTGGTTTGATACATGGTCTAACTTCTGCCCATTAAGTAATTAGAATTCCCATAGACAGATCATGCATGTTGGTTTTAGACAATATTACAAGGTGGCTGATGTTATGCAAAACGGGGAGTGAATTTAGCCGACTGCATGGCGGGATCCGTTCCCGATTTTAATTAACCTGCCTATGTTTAACTTGCAATCGAATCAAGAGGATGTGCTACTTTGGAAAGATGTGGATGGTAATGAGCACCACTTTTCTACAAAGGTTGTATGGAATTCTATTAGAACAAGGCAAGATGAAGTGGACTGGCATAAAGTTGTTTGGTTTTTGCAAGCTATACCTCGACATGCTTTTATTGTATGGCTGATTACCCGGCAAAAATTGAAGACTCAAGATAAGATGATGCAATGGAACTCAACCAACAATGCTAATTTAAACCTCATGTGTTGCTCATTATGTAAAAGAGGCCCTGATTCCCATGCTTACCTATTTTTTGAGTGTGGTTTCTTTTCGCAGGTATGGTTCAAAATTAAGTTACTTGCTGAGGTCCATGCTATTTCAAATTCATGGGAGGACATAATGCAATGGCTCGTCACGAAAGCAAAATCAAGGTCATTAAAGAATGTACTTGGAAGACTGCTGGTGGCTGCTACTGCGTACTTTGTTTAGCAAGAAAGGAACAATCGTTTATTCTCAAACTAGATGAGACATCCTGATCAGATTGTGGAGACTATAAAGTCTACTGTTCGGCTCAAATTAGCTACCCTCAAAGTGAAAGATTCTGCTACAGTAGGTCGCTTGCTCCAAGCTTGGAATGTACCACGTGACATGGTGGTTTCAATCAGATAAAGATGAAGCTAGATGATGCAAACTTGCACATTAGTTACTTTTACTAGTGTGTATTCTTATGTATTTAGTTTCAATTCTTGTTTGCTAGTTATTAGCTTGATACATATATATGGCTTGTCATATATATGAACTGGGTGGCATTCAACCACTCCATTTGTACGTTATTGTTTGGTTATGGTATAAAATTCACAGGGATATATCCATTAACCAAAAAAAAGATGATTTGGTAGCATTCCCGGAATTAGTCTTACATTTGACAGTGGATTCTGGCTTAAGATTTTAGCTTTAATTTACATTAATTTGTATTATCTTCAATCGTTTTCTTAATTACTCAAAGTTTTTCCATCTCAAAGATCTTCTTAAAACTCTCCTTAAACCTAAACTCCTAGTTTAGTAACTTTTGTTAAAAAATCTTTCCTTTTTAAATTGAAGATCCTTGAACACCAAACCCCACTTACAAATCTTCGGTTATTGAGTTGTCTAAAATCCTTTCTAAAATTATCTTAGGTAATTTTTGACCGAAACACTATGAAAGATACGATTGATTATTCCTTTGTCATCCAGTGAAACAAGAATATGTGGTTGAATTGGTTACCAAGATAAGAAGGGCTTTCGCCTATAAAAGCCTCATTCCTTGATTGTATATCTGTGGCATTCCTGAGAATCATTCTTCACACAAGTTTCTCTGCTCTTACATACAACTTTGTCTATTTGAGATTGGCTTTGGCTGATTCTCTTGAGCTAGAACTTATTGATTGTTGTTTGTCATTTGAAGGGTAATCTGTAGGCTATCTTTGTTCCGTAGCAACCCTATAATTCTTTGTATAGATTATTTCTTAATAAAGAGTTACATTTGAAAATTACAATCTATGTGCAAGAATGTTAGCTTTACTGTCTTTACTTATTGAATATACATAATCTGAGTCTATAAAACGTTTTTAGTTAAAAGTTTGTAAAAATTGAGGAAAACTTGTATTAACCCCCTCTACAACTGTTTTGTGCTCATAATACTTTGGTATATTGAGACACCTTGGGACTTATCAATTGGTATCAGAGCAGGGGTTAAGAATTAACTTGACTTGATCCTTGCATATTTTCTTTATTTGTAAAGCATTAGGTCATCATATATTGATAATGTGATGCGTAAAACACGCAATAACTTAAGCACATCGGAAATTAAACAAAATGAAATCAGATTCCTTATAAGAATGAATCAACTTAACCCATAAGGATTCCCTATGGTTTAGAAGACTCCAAATATGATTAACCATTAATGCCATGTTGAAATCAGCAAATCTTCTTATCTCAAGTCCTCCTTCTGATTTTGGCAAACACACCTGTTTCCAAGCTACTTTAGATTTATCTTTTACCATATCACCTTGGTTCCATAGAAAGCCTCTCATTTTGTTCTCCAAGTCATCAATGATACGCTGTGGAAGAATAAACACAGATGCCCAATAAATATGCAAAGATGATAAAAGCGATTTAACCAATTGAAGTCTCGCAGCAAAAGATAAAGACTTAGTCTTCCAATCAGTGATACATTTCTCCGTTCTTTTTATTAGCATCTTACAATCTTTAAATAGTAGACGAGTCGAGATCAGGGGGACTCCAAGATATCTAATAGGTAAGCTCCCTTCTTCAAATATCAAAATATCAAGAATAGACCGTTTAATAGTATCTGAGATATTACAAAAGAAGGCGGTACTTTTTGGTAAGCTCGGTACAAGTCCTGACATTTCACTAAAGGAATTGATTGATTCCATAATAACTTTAGCAGATCTAACTTCACCACGTGAAAAGACAAACAAATCGTCAGCAAAGCACAAGTTAATAATACCCTGTTTCTCGCATTTAGAATGATACATGAAATTTTTTTTTGGGTAAAATGGATACCCCAATGAATCTTATAAATGCCAACCAATTGATACAAGTAATGTGACTGTGTGTCACATTAGTTCATACATATGACATGCCATATGTATGTGAAACACCAAAAGAACAAGCTAGAGTACATAACCTAGCATGACTAACTCCTATCACATCTTACATCACATGAAAAAATGTAACATAAGAGAAATACAAAGCAGTTAGCCATTATCAAAAACAAGTTGGGGTGGAAGCTGCCATCGATCCAGTATCCTATGAACTCGAGCACTGTTCTTGAAACTCAAAGAGAGCAATTTTAACCGAACTGTATACTTGATAACTTCACCTAGCTCATGACAGGTTCTTCTACTAGTGGTAAATAAGCGTTGATTTCTTTCTTGCCAGATATAATATGTAGTAGAGGCAACAAGTAGCTTGGATATTATATGTTCAGTCGTTTTCTGATTAGTAGCAACACTTAACTCCATAGCAATGCTTTCCCATTTATTCGACGTACATTGTAAATCAGCCATTGGTTTAAGAGAATTCAGCACATTAGAAGAATATTCACACTCAAAGAACAAATGAGAGCGCGAATCAAGGCCCTTTTGGCATAAAGAACAACACAGTAATCTCACATTAGTTTCGCTACCAGCATCCCACCACTTCATTCGGTCTTGCGTTTTAAGCTTATTTCCCAAAACAAGCCACATATGGAACATGCCTTGGAATACATTGTGGATACCACACAAGCTTTACCCATGGAACCTTATTATCACAAAAACGAATTGAGTCCCATACAACAGTAGAGGAAAACTTACATTCACTCCCATCAGAATCATGCCAACATAAGGAATCAGGGCGATCATCTAGTTGAAAGATGTGTAAATTGATTAGAACAGGAAATAGATCGTACCAAGCTGAAGGAAATTTCCACTTGCCATTTAGAAATAGATCAGCCACGTTGTTAAGTCTAATCCCGCTGTTTTGATGGCTCTTGGGGTGATATATTGTATAAGAGGGCACTTATCACACCACTTATCAAACCAAACAGAAGTGTTTGATCCATTGCCCATTTTACTCCAAATATGATGCCTTAAAATGGGCCGTAATTAAAGGATTTTCCACCAGCTCCAGCTCACACCTGCTCGCAATGTAACCTCCCAGAAATTACGACCTTTAAGCTTGTAGTCATAAATCCATTGCACCCATAAGAGTGAATTAGATGAAATTAGATTAAATTAGATGCAAGAGAAACAGATTTATTCAAAACAAGAGTGAGCACTTCCATTACTAGGGTAAAAAGGTAGGGTGATAGGGGGTCCCCCTGCCTCAAACCTCTTTTCCCTTTAAAGTACCCATGTAAGTTACTATTATGCTTAGTGAATAGGAGACGGTAAAGCATAATCCATTTTATCATAGTCATGTGAAACCCGAAACCTAATAAAACTTCCTTAACAAAGTTCCAATCGACTGTGTCATACGCTTTCTGAATGTCTATAATAAAAGCACATCGTGGGGGTCCAACATTCCTATGATAATTATGCATTGGATCCTGGGTGAGTAAAATGTTATCTGAAATCCGTCTTCCTGGGACAAATGCCGACTGATTGATACTGACAATATCATGCAAACCTTCCTTTATTCTATCAGTAAGAATCTCACTAATACATTTGTATAATGTATTACAATAGGAGATAGGATGATAATCATTGGTTGAGGAAAGAGTAGTAACCTTTGGGATCAAGGCAATGATGGTGTGATTGATCTGTTGAAGCAGCCTACCATTGCGAAAGAATTCATGGATTGCTACGCATACCTCATATCCAACAACAGTTTGCTGAGTTTTTTACATTCACTTTGTTTCATGTTCATGGAAAGAAGTCGACTGTTAAAAACATTGCAGCAGAGATTGAAAGGATCTACGGGAAGTATGCGCCCTTTAAGTTCTTGGTGTACTGGTATGTATGCTTGAGCCTCCTTGTTTTGGTTGTGTTACAGGACAAGTATCTTACTGCATATGGTTTATCTACAGGTGATGAATATGGTCCTTTTATGAAGAAAGATTTGGTAAGCCAAGTGAACTGCCTAGCTCTAATTATTAACTTACAACAACCGCTAATATGAGAGGCAAGGATAGCGTCACAAAGAAGTAAACTGTTAAAATAGAATTAGTTGTTGTAAACTGATATTATACTCCAACCCTCTTCATTAAAAAAAGTGAGTAGTTAATGTTTGTGAAGGTGGAAAACTTGATAATGAACCCATAGCTATGAACCACCAACCTGATGGTATGGTGTGTGCCGTTACTTAATGCATCACCAAGCTGAGCCGCAATAGCCAGCTTTAAAGGTTTTTCAAAGACATATTCGACATCACATGGGTATCCGTAAATTCATGTTGTAATTTAATACTGATCACTTCGTCATTATTGTAACGTAGTGTAATAGTACGGCTGGATAACTTATATAAGAAATTAATTGTTTTATAAAATTGATTAAATAATATGTACAAAAATCACTTTGATCCTTACTCAATTTGTTCAATTTGCAAAACATATATTTGTTTTATTAACAAGTTGAAAGGCTTGTTGATATGATCATTATTCTACTTTTCCCTATGACATATATTTGATATCGTTATTTTTTAAACTTACCTCTTGGTTGATGTCATTCAACAAGTCGAAATGCTTTGATGGGGTAGTTAAAATATCCTTATTTTTCTAAACTTACCTCCTGGTTATTGTCATTCAACAAGTTGAAAGACCTTGATGAGGTTTGATGCTTTGTTTTTCTACATTTACCTCAGCTCCTCGTTGATGTCATTTAACAAGTAGAAAGGCTTTCATATGGTAAATAGATGAGGTTTCCCAAATCAGGTTATCCAGGGATGTCGGAGTCTATTTGACTAATAGTTCTGTGTCTTATTCGATCTATGTGATCAGTTTCCAATCAGTTCTTTTTTTCACCCTAGAATTTTATTTTTTTTGAAAATTAACTTTTATTCACAAACTGCCTACATCAATAAGTCGTGATGAGGCCCCTTACAAGTAATATTTACATCAACTTGAAATTACACCAATTGTCCCACGTAATTGAATGCAACTTGGTTCTATTCCTATACCATAAGAAACCCAAAGTCTTCACATCTTGAAAAATCTTCTCGACGTGGACTTTCCCATTATCAAACTTCTTTTCATTCCGAGCCAACCATAAGCACCAACAAGTGGTGAAGATAATACCTTGTAATCCTGAAGCCAATCTTTTCTCCAACCTAGCATTAGAGTGCACTTCGAACAGGTCTTTAATGGTGAACAAGAATATAGGTTGGAGGCCACACCAAGATGAAACCTTTTGCCAAATTTCCATACTAACTTCACAAGAACAGAAAAGGTGATTGACGTCCTCCTCCTCCTTGTCACACAAGGCACAAAGAAGCGAATTAAAGCGGCACTTTCTGTCTCTAAGAGCAAGCATAGTAGGAATACGTTCCAAGCCAATCCTCCACATAAGGATAATACATTTTTTAGGAGCCCATTTAGACCAAGAAAACACGAACCTGTTGTTACTATCTATTCCGCCCCTTAGCCACTTTTATCTATATAGGTTTCGAATATGACATCTTAGAAATCATAATCCCTTCAAAGGAAATATGTTACTTAACTATTATGCCATCTTCAAGAGATTAATATACAATACAACTAGATTATATTCCCGCGTAATACGCGATATAAAAATATTAAGTTTTCATAATGCATAGTAATTTTTGGTATGTAAACATAATAATATAGTGTAATAATAATATTCTAAAATAATATAATATCTTCTTATATATAATCTAAATCTAAGCTATGTAAGATTTGGGCCTAATGGTTTGAATCTTGGAAGAGACAAGAGTTTACCCCTATTAATCGTCGTACATTCAGACAGATTAATAAAGGGTTTTTCCCCAATCAGATATTTTAAACTGGTAATTCTATTTCGAGGAAGCTTTCTAGTACGGACCCGGTTAAAACAATGTATGTTAGCCTTCCGATGTCAGATAGCGATACAAAGTTTCAAGCGAAATCCACCTTTCAAAAAAAAGTACTTAAAGCGTCTCTTGGAATGCTTTTAAAAACTCTATTTAATACTTTCTCAAACTCATTTGAGTTATGTGCATTACATGAACCCACAAAGAAAGTTATATATTCTTTAACTCCTAATAGAAAATCATCCGGATATACATGATATTCCATAACTAATGGCCTCAATAAATCGAATAATTTGTGAAGTCTCAATTTGAGATCAGACAGAATTAAATCCTAATATATAAATACTGGAGTACACGTTAATATTAACTAAAAAATTGCAAATTTTAAGATTGTATAGAAACAAAAATTCTATGATCACTTTTTTTTTTTCGTTTTTTTTAAACTTTGATCTATATTGAGTTTGTATCTAAATATAATTAAATTGAAGGGTTGAGGCATTATGTTCTCATATTTTTAACCATGTTTAATTTAAATGGAGAAAAAATGCCTCTTGAAACTTATTTTTGTAGATAATATTTTAAAAATTTAGAGGTATGTAAATACTTTTTAAATTAATAAAATATTAGTTAATTGGTATAATAATATTTTGTTAAAAAAGATAAAGAAAATCTCATTTAATTAATTAAATATTTTATCTTAAAATATTATTAATTTGTAGAGGTTTTATGATATATTGGAAGAGTATGTGTTCAATGATTCTGTGTATTTATGCATTAATATTAAGCATTAATTTGATTGCAAGTTAATTGTAAAATTTCAAAATTCTTTTGCAAGTTATAAAATAAGTTTGTTTATGTTAAAAAAACTTCAAAACATTAATATTAATACTTTGTAATAGATAAAAAAAAGTGCTAATGCTAGTAAATATCTGGTTATTACATACGAAAACAAAACAGTATTCAGATGTTTTATATGTATTCATATGTTTTTATAAAAACAAATAAATTTTAAATATACCACCTCTTAGTATTTAAAAGTGATATTTATATTTGTATACAAGCCTCTTATAAGAAATAGACAAGCCTTATAATCATGATTTTATTTTTTTACTCAAATTAGACTATAAATATCTTAGACCTTATATATGTAAGACCAGACGTACACCATATTGAGTAAAGCTAAAATACAAATTTTGATAACTAATCAACTTTCTAGATTTTATAGAAACATTGTTTCGATTACGTAAAATGTTTTACATATACATATATTATTAGTTAATAATTTAGAATATTTAGTAATCTAACAATAGAAAGAATCAGTCAATCAACTCTTAGTAGCTATTTAGTTTAGTATACAATATTGTATGGAATGATGATTAGTAGCTATTAGTATTTAATATTTAGTATTTAGTATTATTAGTATTTTAAATTAGTAATCTAAAAAAGGAGAGTAATGTTAGCAAAACAATCAAATGGTTAAAATTAAAACTTTTTTTTCATCCAAAGGTTGTGACTTTTTTAAAAAAGATTTTAAGGTGTTATTTTATAGTTATTGGTAGATATGACTAGTTCAAACAAATTAATATACAGCTACATATTTGATAAACTAACTTAATTAGTTAACTTTGACATGTTCTCATGTTCCTACTTGCTTATGGCATTGTATATAGGTTGACCAATCTAAAGTCATTCTTAAACTCATATGATTCACATATCTATCTATAGTATAAATAAATAGCATATTTTACTTTCAAACTTTCTAACAATTTATCAAAATATATTACATTAATAACTTACACTACTCACCGCTACCACCGCCACTACTGCCATCACCACCAATCGTTGTCGTCACCATCATTGCGGGCCACCACCATTGCCACCATTATATCGCCACCTCCAACACCGCTACCGCAACACACCACCACAACCACCACCACAATCCAAAATTGTAACAGGATCATGAAATCTGTTTTATTTGTAACCTGGATGTTAACTTTAAAGGGTGTTGTAAGTTGTTTAACTAGGTGCTTGGGTGTGCATGTAGTACACTTTCGTATCACTAAAATCTGGTTGAGTCTATTGAATTTTTTGCTAATAGAAATGAAGTTTCACAAAGTATATTTTCGGGTTTCCTTATAAATTTACATATGTGATAAGTGAGATTTTTTTGGAAACAGACATAGTTGGCGGTGTTTTGTACAACAGGGTTTTAGCAAAAAAAATTACAAAAACAATAAAAACGGAGATTGGGGAACCCGATTTCGGTCATGCCGGACCAAGCCGGGTTTCCCAAACCCGGTGTGAAAAAATCAAAGTTTGAAATCAGGGATGCCAAGCCCCATTTCAGGGCTGATGTGACTAGTTGCAGTACGATGTGACATGTAAGAGTGCTCCTTACCTTTTCCATTTGAAACCGGGTTTTCCAAGCCCGGTTTAAAGTTTAATATACAAATTTTTGAAACAAATCATGACAAGGTGGATGTCAATGTATGTATGCTCTTCCTCTTCCATCAAATCATACATTGAACACTCTTAAATCTTTATTTCTTTTTGTAAGTGTCTTTTATAAAAGACTGAAGACTAAATCTAAAACACATGTTTTCTCTATTGTGAATATGGCGATTTTCTCTTTCTCTAAACCCTAATTCGTTCTTCTTCCATATCTTCAATTTTTTGTGTGGAACCGGTGAACCACGCGAACTGGTTAGATGCGTGGGGCAGAGGGCTCGTAGTTCCAAACGACACGGTTCGGGGCATTTTCGGAGACTAATTTTTTGTGTGGCTTATATTGATTCACATCTAACAGTTTGTTGAATTGTTTAGATTGCTTCTTTTTTAGGGTTTCCTGCGCCGTTTCTGTCCAGAGTTAGGGTTTTTTGCTGTCTTAATTTTGCTTCCTCACGCTTATTTCTTTGCATAACCATGGGTTAGCTTTTCGACTTATCGGTTTCTTGTATTTCGTTGAATGAGTGCTGGTAATTTCAATCTTGATCGTTTTCTTAAATCTTTTAAACGTATGGATAATAAGGGGAGGAATGATTCTCCATTCCAACCTGTTCAAATTCATCAGCGGTCTGATTCCTCTCCAGAAAAGGGTAGTGATGGTGTGAATGGTTCTGATGGGGTCACAAGAGCTGATCACCAGATTGTTGTTAGTGGCGGGACTAGTATAAACCCTAACTTGTCTTCTCAAGAAACTCATAATGCAAAACCTAATTCGAGTGGTGATGTTCAGGTCCATGGGGCAAAAAAACAGATTTCTTATGTTGCTGCTGTTAAAAAAGACTCAAACATCAATAAGGGTACATGTAAAACAGCCAACTTTCATTTTTTGAATGTTGAATCTGATGTGGATGGGGCTGATTTAGTCATTCCTATTGTTGTGGTAAAGGAAGTTACTAGTCGTTTTGCTAACTCTCTGTATGGATATTTTTTGGGTGATCTTCTGGCTTTTCCAGTTGTGGAAAAATATGTGAAAAATACCTGGGCAAAATTTGGGCTGAAAAGAGTAATGATGAATAATGCGGGGTTTTTCTTTTTTCAATTTGATTCGAAACATGGATTGGAACAGGTTCTTGAAAAGGGTCCTTGGGTGCTTCGTTCAACTCAAATTTTATTGAATGAATGGACTCTAAATACATGCTTGTCAAAACAGAAAGTTTCGTCCATTCCTGTTTGGCTTAAATTGTATGATGTCCCCTTGGTTGCGTACACCAAAGATGGTCTTAGAATGATTGCATCTAAACTCGGGAAACCAATTCTTCTTGATTAGTATATGAGTCAGTTGTGCTTTTTTTCTTGGGGACGCCATAGCTACGCTAGAGCACTGATTGAGATTGATTCTAAAGGTAAGTGGTTGTGGTTACACCAAACCATGGTGACAGTGGGTTTTCCAAACAGAACGTTTCAATAGAATATGAGTGGTTTCCTCCGCATTGCTCTCAATGGAAAGTGTTTGGTCATGAAGATTCTTGTTGTCCTCATCAAGTGAAGCTTGTTAAAGCTAAAGCTGTTGATGATGGTTCTATCATGGTGGAACGTAAAAAAGGCAAAGCTAAACCGGTGAATAAGCGTGAAGCAGAAGTTGCAGGTCCAAAGCTCAATAAGCCTAAACCTTCTTATTATTATACGCCTAAGCAACCTGTAAATGGGGCATCTGCTTCTACTTCTACTAGTGGTCCGCAAAAAGCTTCTGGTCAAGATGGTAGCACTGTTGGTGAGATTAAAAAATCTGTTAATCATTTGTCTCATGTGCAGGTTGAAACTAGCAATAATTTTTCTGCCTGGCCTCGGACAATGTTTCTTTACTTCAGAAAGGAGTTGATGTGCGTGATGTGCACGATGGTGGTTTGGAAAAGGTGGCACCTGATGGAAATTTGCAACAACCGAAGTCAGCAATAGTGGATTCAGATAGTGATTTTGACGATACATAAAATATTTATGATGAATCGGTTGATGCTCGTTTGAACGCAAGTAAAAAGAGGGCAAGCACTCCCGGTAAAAAGGTTGATAATGTGTAACATAGCTTCTTAATATATTAGGGGATTAAATCAATCCCCTAAACAAAATGAGGTTCGCCAGGTTATTTCGGATAATAAATTGTGTGTGCTATTCTTGAATCTCATGTTACTTCTGACAAGCTTTCGAATATGTGCTCTAAGGTTTTTTGGAAATGTAACTGGACTTCAAATG
The DNA here is from genome assembly GCF_010389155.1 of Erigeron canadensis. Lineage (NCBI taxonomy): Eukaryota > Viridiplantae > Streptophyta > Magnoliopsida > Asterales > Asteraceae > Erigeron > Erigeron canadensis. The sequence goes on from NC_057765.1 coordinate 18,561,453, forward strand.
GAAATCTGTGTCATAAGGGCTCTCGTATTATTTTGGGCTAGAATCCGGAGTTTGTGGATGCTATGATTATTGATCAATCTGATCAAGTAATTCATTCGCAAATTATTATTAAAGCTAACCGTAAGGCTCTTTTTTGATCTTTTATTTATGCTCATAACAGTTATAATGATAGGCGTGCTCTTTGGAGTAATTTTATCCGACATAAGGCTTTTGTTGAAGATACTCCTTGGTGTCCTCTTGGTGATTTCAATGCGGCTTTAAAAAATTGAAGACATAGCAGTCGAATCTTCTTCTGTTGATATCTTTATGAGAGAATTCCAAGCATGTGTTTAAGAGCTTCGGGTTTGGGATGTTTGGATTACATTTCACATCGAATCGAAAACCTCAAGGTGATAATGGTATTCTTAAGAAGATTGATCATATTATGGCCAATTAAGAGTTCTTTGATTGCTTTATTGGTGCTACGGCCATATTTCAGCCTTATCGAATCTCTGGTCATGCTCCAGTTGTCCTCTATCTTCCTCTAAAGCCAAAGTTTGTTCGTAAACCTTTCAAGTTCTCTAATGTTTTGATTCATCATGTAAAATCTAAAAAGGTTATGTCTGATGTTTGGAAGGAGATTTCTGGTTTCCCACTGTATCAATTTGTTCAACGCTTGAAATCTGCTAAGAAACCCCTTAACAAGCTGTTATATGATAAAGGGAATATACATAAAAAAAAGTTGAGTTGTTACGTGCTGAGCTTGACTCTATCCAATCGGCTTTCAACCTGGATCCTTTGAATAGTGTCTTATGTGAGGAACATGTTGCATACTTTGGGTAAAGGGTTACCCCGTTTCAACTTTTATATCATCATCAAACAAATATAACAAGTAATATGGCTGAATGCCAAATTAGTTCCAAGACGTGACATGCCACATCTTGGTTTAACGAAAAGAAACAAAACAATTACAAAGATATCAGCCTATTACTACACGTAAAAGCACTAATAGGTTACACATGGATTTCTTAAGCTCGTATATCTTGACTTGCCAAATTCCATTTCTCTAACACTTTAGTGTCATTGTGTCCTCTGAATTTCACCGTCACTATCTTATAGCGAACCGTATCAAGAATAGTATTCTTCAACTGAGCAGGAGAGCGAGTATCATTTATAAACATCTGATTATTCCGCTCTTGCCATACAAAATAAGTGGTAGCTGCAAAGATCAGCTTACCAATGATGCTGTTTGCTGATTTACTTCTTGCCAGGGGAATCAAGTGATCAGATATATCTTTTAATTTAGCAGGGATGTCATGCATATTTGCCATATCGCGAACCAGATTCCACACTTGAGTAGCAAAAGCGCATTCGAAAAAGAGATGGTCATGGGAGTCTCTACCTGTTTTACAAAGAGAATAACAAACAAGATTAAGGTTAACAGCTCCCCCTACCTCCCACGGTTTGAGCCTGTCCTGGGTCTGTAGTTTCTTATTCATAACCATCCATAGGAGAAACGAGTGCCTTGGTATACAACTAGAAAACCACACCAACTCAACCCATAATACAGGATGTCTTTTATACCTCATCAGCTCCCAAACATTAGCAGTTGAATAATCCAATTCCACGCCCTCAAGAGTGCGCAGTATAAGCCTATCGTTTTTGTCGTTGTTAAGAGTCGGAACTGTACAATCTATTAACACAGGAAATAAATCATACCAAGCAACAGGCCACCTCCAAACACCGTTATCAATGAGGTCAGCAAATTTATTAGTCATGGAGAAACCTGCCCTATAGATCTCTCGAGTAGATATAAAATTGATTAAAGGACCAATATCACTCCAGTTATCGTACCACATAGACATGGATCTGCCATCACCAATTTTATGTTTTAAGAGTGGTCGAATAGTATGTCTTTGTTGCAGAATCTTCCTCCATCCCCAGCTCATAGTACCCTTCGGTTGCACTTGCCAAAAATTAGCTCCTCTAAGCTTGTGAGTATGGATCCATTGAACCCATAAGGAATTACGCTTAGATAGGATGCTAACAATATGTTTGTCATAAGCGATTTGTTAACATCAGCCACCCTCCGTATTCCCAATCCACCTTCATATTTCGGTACACAAATAGCTTTCCAGGCTACTCTAGCTTTCCCTTTATGGATCGAATCATGACTCCACAGGAACTTTCTCATTTTTTGTTCTAGTTCAGCCATAAGACGTGTTGGAAGAACAAAAACAAAGGCCCAGTAGTTATATAACGATGAAAGGGCAGAAATAATTAACTGAAGCCTACTTGCAAATGATAACGACTTGTTTCTCCAATCATTATTCTGTTCTCCATTCTTTCCAATAAGACTTTGCAATCTTGGTATAGCAGCCGAGATGATATAAGGGGAACACCCAAATACTTAATTCGTAGACTACCTTCTTCGAATGGCATAATATCAAGAATATCTTGTTTCACCTAATCCGAAACGTTATAAAAAAATATGGTGCTTTTAGGAATGCTAGGAACCAGACCTGACATGTTCTTGAAATTGTTCATGGTTTCCATAATCATTCTAGCTGATATGATATCACCATGGGCAAATAGGAATAAATCATCCGCAAAGCAGACATTGATGATATGTTGTTCTTCACACTTTTTATGGAACCGAAACCCTTTAGTGTCTTTGGCAGCCTGTTTTAGGAGGAGAGAGAGGACCTCCATAACTAGTGTAAATGGATATGGTGACATAGGATCCCCCTGTCTGAGTCCTCTTTTCCCCTCAAAGAAACCATGTAAATTACCATTAACACTGATGGAATACGTAGGAGTAGTAACACAAGCCATGACCCATGCAACCATCTTTGGATGAAATCCAAATTTGAGCATAATGGTTCGCAAGAATATCCAATCTACAATGTCATAGGCTTTTAGAATATCAATTTTAAAAGCACACCTCGCAGCTCCTCTATTCAAATGGTAGTTGTGCATCAATTCCTGTGTAAGAAGAATATTATCTGAGATGCTCCTACCTGGAACGAACGCAGATTGGGAGGTACTCACAATATCGTCTAAAACATCCTTCAACCTGTTAGTAAGGATTTTACTGAGACATTTATAAATAACATTGCAGCATGAAATCGACCTGTAATCAGTAATAAGAGTTGGGGATGTTTTCTTTGGGATAAGAGCAATAGTGGTATGGTTAGTACCTTTTGGCAGTCTACCATTACGAAAGAAATCTTTAATTGCAAGACAAACATCTTTTTCCACTAAATCCCAATCATTCTTGAAGAAAACTGAAGAGAAACCATCTGGGCCCGGTGCTTTATTGTCTCCAATTGAAAACATAGCCAACTTGATTTTGTCTTTTCCCTCAACTTCAGATTTCCACACTTGATCAATGATCTCTCTATATTCAGGTTTGGAGACAAGGAAGTTTGCAAACTTAAACGGTTGAGGCCTATACCTCGAGACAGAAGGGACGTTTAGAACACATGGGTTGTGATCCGAAACTCTATATGGCTGAAAAATAGCGTGGGATGAAGGGAAGTCAGCCATAAATTGGACATTACCCATAATTCTATCAATTTTCTTGAGAATTCCTGTTCCTTTCTTTGGCTTTTGATTCCATGTAAAATGGAGGCCTGGGCTATTGATATCCATAACTTCAATGTCAACGACACATTCTTTAAATTCTCTCATTCCAATAGAAATCTTGGAAGAGCATGCAAACTTATCATTCAAGTTGAGTGATGAATTGAAGTCCCCAAGAATACACCAAGGTCTATTAGCTACGAACTGTTTATACACACTCAAGTCACGCCACAAATCTCTTCTATCTTTATAATGATTATTAGCGTACACAAACGAACAAAACATAGCTTTATTATCAACTTTAAAGTGGATTTGCGTATGAATCACCTGATTAGTTTGAGATAAAACCATGAGGTCCACCATATCCGCATTCCATCCTAGAATAATTCGAGTACCTTTAGAACAGAGATTGCCATTCGACGTCCAGTCCCAAGAGCCACAAATTTTCTTACAAACATTAATTAGTTTTGTAACATCCATATATGATTCCATAATTGCACACACATGAAGGTGATTATCCCTCACTACCTGTCGAACCTCCTTTTGTTTCAGGGGCCGGTTCAAGCCCCTAATATTCCATGAAGCTATACTACCCATTGGACACCGATTCTACGGGAGTGCTTGCCCCCTCCGACACCGGTGGAACCATACCTTGTGACATGAATTTTTCAGTTTCATTAATATCTATTCCATCATCCATTCCTTCCTTAAAAGGGTCACTTAAGGTAGAACTTGCCATTGGTTTTTTTTAATTTAATCTCATCTGTTTTTGATGTACCAGGCTCGGGAATTTGCTCACTATTATCATCAAGAACACCAAAGGAATTACTAACTTTAACATTGGAAGTGCTAGAAGAAGTCGTCCCCTCCTTGTTCTTAGACACCGGTCTATATTCCACTTTGGATTTTGGCTTCGAAACATGAATCCCTTTCCTGTTATTAGCTTTTTTCTTTCCCTTTACCATAGTAAAACCTTCCTCATCCATGAAATTATTCTGTTTTGGTTTCTGAACCTGCTTGGGGCAGTTGTCATTGGAGTGACCAAAAATACAGCAACAAGAACATCTTGGAGGGTTCCATTCATATTCCACTTTAATATTTGAAGTAGAAAAACCATCACCTCGTTACCTTCATGGATATCACCGTTAGCATTGGTAATTACATCAATTCGGTTCCTATGATTCTTTGCTTTAACGGAATTATGGAAGTAAGATGAATTCGCATCTCCTACTTTCAGCCATTCGACCTTTGATTTTTGCTTTAAAAAACGCTCCTCATCCAACAAAGCCTCTTTGTAATCATTTTGACACTGGGATTCCTTTTCCCTTAACGAAGCATTAGTGGGATCTGCATCAATATCACGCTGAAAAGATTCAAGTTGGTCACGCAATTGTTGCACTTTCTTGTATAGATTCCCATGTTTGACCAGCAAATTCCTCATTGGTGTCTTTAGAGCTCGAAGCTTCTTTATAACTTTGAACATGTTATAGCCCTCCACAGGTTGCTCCCATTCTTTTGCCACCACGTCTTTAAACCCTTCTTTGTGAACTAAAAGATTAGGAAACTTGAACGGTTTTGGACGATTCCGGGACACATTTGGTAACTTAAGTATGCAGGGTGAGTGATCAGAACTCGATATGGATGAAAAATGGCCACTGCAGCCGGAAATTCAGAAATAAAGGAATTATTAGCCATCACTCGATCTATTTTTTTAATAGTCCCACCCCCTTCTTTGGTTTTTGATTCCATGTATAATGTAGACCATAGCTGTTCACGGCCATGACTTCAATATGTTGCACACAATTTTTAAAGTCTCGCATGCCAGTATTTATTGTAGAGAACCCATAAAAACTGTCTTCAAGATTTAGAGCAGAATTAAAGTCTCCAAGTATAACCCAGGGCTTATCACGAACACTTTGTGCTTACAAAGATCACTCCATAATTCCCTTCTATTCACATAGTAATTATGTGCATAAACAAAGGAACAAAAGAGAACTTTTTTTTGTCAATTTTAAACATAATTTAGACATGCATGACCTGGTAAGTTTGAGTGATAACCATCAGGTCAACCATATCAGTATTCCAGCCAACTATAATTCTAGTGCCTTTATTACAGATACTCCCATTAAAAGCCCAATCACAAGATCCACAAATCGATTTGTATGTAGTAAAAAGTCGAGAGCCATCAACATGAGACTCCAAAATAGCACAAACGTTTAGATTATTTTCAAGCACCACCTGACGAACCTCTTTTTGCTTCAGGGGCAGGTTCAAACCCCTTATATTCCAGGAAGCGATGCTACCCATTTACAACAATTTGACCGGGAGTGCTTGCCCCCTCCGTAGAAGTAGTGTTCAAACAATGTTTATCCATATTCTGATCAGATTCTTGAGAAGTTCCGGAAGCCATAAAAGTAGTGGTTTCAGTTTTGTCAAAAAGCACCCGTCCTCCTCCTCCTCACCAGAAGCTTCTTCTTTCTCCTGTTCGCTACTAAACGTCAACTCCCCTTCATTATCAGCTAGTTTTGAGTATTTATTGGACGTCTCAACATTGGAAGTGGACGTCTCTACATTGGAGGTGGACGTACTTGCTCTATCATTTTGGTTCTGGTTCAATTTGGTTACTGGTCTCCAAACCAGTGTTGGGTTTTTAACAGGAAATCCTTTTTTATTTTTCTTCCTAGCCACATTTTGAAAGCCTCCATCATTTGGTTTTACACTCTCTTTATGGACTATCTATACCTGTTTTGGACATTGCGAATCCAAATGACCAAAAACACAACATGTAGAGCATCTTGGTGGTTTCCATTCATATTCAAGGTTAATTTTTGCTCGTACGTGTTTGGGTTTTATTCCGTGATGTTCCGATTGTGTGGTAATCAAAAAATGTCGATTGTTGGAAAATCCTCCTCCTTTTATAGGAGGATGTTACTTGGAGGGGAGGGTTAGGGTTTTCCTACCCCTTCTTTGAGTCAAACTCTTATTGCCATGTTTATCCGATCTAGTTTCCTTAGGAGGATATCCTAGAATATTTCGGACTAGGCAAATATTGTGTTTGTATTTGGAAAGGATTTATATTAACTCTTTTAGCCTTTTGTCTAAGGTAGGCGCCTTCGTGTTTATATTATGGTATCCTTCGTATAGCCATTCTAAGGGGTACATCGTCAAGCCCCACAGTCTAACTTCATTTTCGCGTATCCGAACAATGTCATTGAGGTCTAAGAGATGCGCCCTTATCTGTCTTCGAAATGCATCTCCTTTTTTCTCTTATGTTATAAGAAAAATTATTCGGAGGACCATATGTTCACTTCTTATTAGTTATCGAGGGGCGAAGGATACTTATTCGTCAAGGGGTGAAGATGAAAATTTTAATAAATGGGTGGTTGCTTGCGCCTTGATTGCTGCAAGTGGGCAGCTCGTTGCTTGTTTTGAAAGTCGTGCCCTACCTATCCTATAAATACACCTTTCTTCCCTTAAAGTTTCTTTTTTTCCTCCACTGTTCGTCCTTCTCTCTTCTTCTTCATTCGTTTGATTCGATTATTATTCCAGGTATTTTTCTTGTTCCTCCTCTTTCTTTAGTATCGCTATGGCAAAAATAGGTATTAAATCGACTTTTTCGTCCGTCACCTCTGGTCAGCTTAAAGAGTTCATAAATAAATACTTTTTGGGTAATTTTAGGGCTTTTCGATTGCCTGGAAAAAAGCAAAGTATAGTGTCTTCCCCCTGATGGTTATGTTGGTATATACCTAGATTCCTTCATGCTTGGTAATGTTAGGTATCCTTTTTCCCATATTTTCCTTAGCGTGCTTAGCCATTATGGAAATCATTTGTCTCGATGGCATCCTCAAGGTCATGGGAAGATTATGGCCTTTTAGATCATGTGTCATGCATATGGGGGTGAACCAAGTGTTGATTTGTTCATGAGGTTTGCAAATATCTGTGATACCGGTGATTGGGTTAGTATCCAGAACAGACCAAACAATGCTAGTGGCTTTGAGAGGGGAGGAGTAACTATTAGGGATTGGAAAGATCATTTTATTTTTATGAGCTCGTTAAAGAGGAAAAAGATGGAGCTAAAAGGTATGTCTTAGATTTTTTCTGCCATCGTTTGTTTTTTATGTGTCTTGGTTCTTCGGTTCCTTTGTTAGCTCTTTACTTTTACTTGCTTATGTGCAGCATATGCCATTTTTGATCGTGCAGATGATAGCCCTAAGTCTTATGAAGATGATGTTTCTTTTGATTCTTTAAGTGGCATGAGTGATTTTGGCTTTATTAAGTCGTATCACAAGCATGCCCAATGTCAAAGCAAAATGAATATTCTTGTGGAGGAGCGTCTGCAGGCAGTGTGTTCTCGTTCTGGGGAGTTATTAGAGCGTCTGGAGGAGAAGAACCAAGAGTGTGAGAGATTGAAAAAACGTTGAGGAGATCAAGGGCCAATCAAATGGGGTCTTGGCATTGGAGAGGAAACTGAGAGAGGCTGAGGTTGGTTTCAAGACTAGGAAAGATGAGATTGCTGAGTTGAAGCAAAAATTGACCAACTCTGTCTTGAACCTTAATTTGGAGAAGGAAGTGTCTTCGGGGCTGGCTAAATAGGTGCAGGAGCATGTTTCGGAGCGCGCCAGTCTAATAACCGATGTAATTCCTTATGTTTGCAGGGCTTTAGTAGACAGTGATAAGTTTTGGAAACTTGTGGCAGCAGTGATTTCGGCGAACAGAGATGACTTTGGCTTCCTGTTCTGACTTTAAAGCCGATACAGCTGAGATCATTGATCGGGCTATGGATGATTACAAGAATGCTGATTTCCCATTTGTTGAGAAGGTGACCTCCGATCCTGCCGCTTCATACAAGACTAGATTGATCCTGTCCCAACACCAGCTTCTGCAAATATGGAATCATCCGTACCTCCTGTTACAGCTCCTGTTTCATCATCTTGCAAAGAGGCTTCTAGTTTGGCTGGCGCTCCTACTTAATTTCATTTTGAAACCGTTACCTTTGACCTTTGGCCTTAATACAATCTTTGTTTGTACTTTGAACTTGATGGTTTGATGACTTTATTTTTTGATCCTGCACTATATGCAGGTTAAATTATCATGGTTCATGTTGGCCATGATACTTTTGATATTTGGAACACATATATATGTGTGACATTTACGAAGGTCAGGTTTTGCTAAAGGTTTATGTAACCTTTATATTATCCTTACATGCACTTGTTGTTTTCTTTCGGTACACTACTATTTACTCCGAAAGCGGAGGCCTGTAGTTAGATAGTTGCGCAACTAGGATTCGTCCACCCACGCGGAGCGTAACGGTGGAAGTTTAGTTGCCTTTGTGATGACCTTCTCTTCCAGTCCGACCGGAGCGGTGCTCTAGCTACCTTAAATTAAATGGTCGTCTCCATGGCGCGACCCTACTTATAAATAAAGCACTTGATTGACAGTTTGTGCTATGAAATGAATTAAAAAGTTGTTTGGACATGAAAATGGTAGTAGTAGTGGCTCAAGCATCTTACTCATCAAAAGTTATTGAAATTATGCCCGTGTGGCCAAATGAAATTTGATATTTTGAATATGCTCTTGTGGTTAAATGATATTGATGTTAATATGAATAAATATTATGAATTGAACATACGTTTTGGAAATGAATATTTGAAAGAATACTTCAAGGTTTTGATGACTTATTATCTTGGATATGGTTGGAATATAAATTGGTTGTTAGTTAAAAACCTATGAACTCACTCAACTCTCGTAGTTGACACTTTTTTTCTTCATGCTTTTCAGGTTTAGAGCATTAGGTTCGTAGCTTGGACCACCTCATGGATTGTACTTGCTTGTTATTCGGTGGACTTGTAATGCGAACAATTTGTTTTTCATTTATGGATTATGGTTATGTAATGGAATCTAAAACGTCATCTTGAACTTGTTGTCTTTGATTTCGGATGATATTTAAAACTTAATGTTGATGTTTTATCTTTAAATCTTTTGTACCATGTCATTCTGTGACACTTCGTGTTTCCGTCTTAGTCGGGGTGTTACAAAGATGATGCTATTAAACAAGATTTTCAATCATATAAAGATAAAATTTTGGTTAAAGAATGTGAGTTGAATGCCTCTCCTGATTCTAAATTATTACAAAAAATGTCACAATCTTGAAAAGACCATTCATGATCTTGAAAAATCCAATCAAGATCTTGAAACTCAAAAGACCAATGAATGGCTTCGGGCAAATGCTAGACAAATGGATGTTGATATTCTTAATAAAAAGCTCCACGAAATTAAACCAAACAATGTTGAACTCGAAAGAAAGATTTCCGACTTAAATCATAATTGTTTTCTAAAAACAATTTGAGGAATTTAAAAAGAATATACTTTTGTATGAAGAAAAGTTATATAAAGTTGAACAAAATCCTCTCTTGGATTTCACTGCCTATTTCAACAAGTCAAAAATAGGCAAAAAGGATCTTTTTCTCGGGTTGGGATTTGGGAATATCACACCATTACAAAAAGCCAAAGAAGAAATTGAACCTTTGTATGATGAAAAATTCCTTCGACTTGGTATGATACAACAATTTATTCGTCCATTGGATGACGAATTTGAGACTGAAGATGAATTTCTGGTTAATTATGATGCCCTAAATGCTTCATACAAAACTAAAGAATCTTCAATTTTTAAATTGGAAGAGATTGCATCAAATTTTCTAAACCAAGAGTCTGTCGGTACTCCACCTAAACCAACTAAAATATATGTTCCAGCCACATTTTTAGAAAAACAAATAGAAGGTTTACAACAAAAGGTGGAATCTCAACAAAAAGTTATTAATCACCTAAAGTCTCAAAGTCCGAATTCAGAAAATAAATTTAGTGTTGTTGATACTAAGAAAGTTTGTGTGAATGTTTCTACTCAAACTGACCTAAGTACTTTAGTAGACCATTCTACCCAGACTACTTGTGATTCATCTACCAATATCTCCACTCAGACCTTGACTGATTCTCTTGAATGTACTTGTCAAAATACTACTACCTTTAGAGCTAATGATTATGTGCAATCTGATTTATCTGATGAAGAACTTGCGCATAGTTTAGTTTTGATATGGTACTTCTATAGGTTTTTCACATGCAATACTATTGATGGGTTAATTGTTAACCCTAAGCTTAGTGCTAGTATAGGTGTTGATACTTCTATTCAATTTTCTTGTGAGACCAAAGATGTGTCAGTTCAAGTTGACCTAATTTCCGAGACTACCCATGATGTGAAGTTGGACATCAAGATTCCTGATTTTTCAAAATTTTCAAAAGAATTTGAAACTAATCAACCTCCATTGAAATCTTTCACAAAAGATGATTTTGATAAATTCATGGAGGGAGAATATGTTTTTGATTCAGAAACTGAAAAAAAGATTGAATCTACCAAAATCAAAGTTGAAACAAAAGAGGAATCTCAAAATCCATTGTCCAAAGCTCCAACTTCATATTACTCAAAGGAACTAGTTAAGTCCAAACTCGTCAAGACTGAACCAAAGACCATTAAGTTAGAACCAAAGTTTCCTACCCCGATTAAACATGTCAAAAAGGAACAAGCTGAGACCACACCCAGATCAAAGTATATCAAAGTGAAACTTCTAAAAGACTATCCTAATGCTTCTTCATCTAGCTCTCAATCTAGTTCTTTACCTAAGGTGTTTAAATCTAGCCCAGTTTTGCTAACTAAGGATACATCTAATAGTACAACTAGATATAAGGATAGATATGGATGGTTCTCTCATGATAAACCAAAGAAGCAAGGAGTTTCCTCACCTCCAAAAGATCCTAAAAGGATGAAAGTGTTTAAAACCCCTCGTTCTAATCTTCTTAGTTTCAATTCAACAGGTGGAAAGAGCATAAATAGTGGTATAAATGGGTAGCTAAGACGTTAGTACATAAGTTCACTAGTAATCAAAAGCATGTTGAGAAAAAGAAGAAAAGACGAAGGAGAAAGGGTGTTCCTATTAATTCAAACAATTCATCTTTGTTGAACAATGTTAAAAGTGCCAAGGCAAGGCCTTGTGAGCTTGTAAACAATTTTAATTCTTGTACTCGTGTGGTTGATATGAATGCTTGTAGACTTGTTAATGTTTATGTTGATTCAAAAGCATGTTTGAATGCATTTCCTAAGTTATATACCCTGCCTGTGTTAACTAACCATAAAGGACCCGTCTTCAAGTGGGTACCTAAAGTCGGTTAAATTTCTTTGATTGCAGGAAATAACCATCTGTGTTTGGATACTCGATTCCGGGTGTTCGAAGCACATGACTGGAAATAAAGCTTTGCTCAAGAATTTTATTGAACAGTTCATGGGAACGCTTTGCTTTGGATACAACAATTTCGCTCCTATCTTAGGTTATGGAGACATTGAACTAAATGGAATTGTCATCAAGAAAGTTCACTATGTTGAAGGATTAAGTCATAACTTGTTCAGTGTTGGACAATTCTGTGACAACAATCTTCAAGTTCTTTTTCGACAATCTCATTGTAAAGTCCAAACTCTAGATGAAGTTGACATTCTTTGCGGTGATCGCGGTGATAATCTTTTTACCATCAATCTCGATGATAACCAACCAACCGATAACATTTGTCTCATTTCAAAGGCTACATCAAAGAATTCTTGGTTATGGCATAGAAGACTTTCTCATCTAAATTTCCAAACCATCAATACCTTGGTCAACAAGCATCTTGTTGAAGGCTTGCCTGACTATAAGTATGAAAGTGAGCATGTTTGTCCTTCTTGTGTTGTTGGGAAGATTAAGAGAGCCTCTCATAAACCGAAGAAATCTCCAAACTCATTAGCACCTCTTCATTTGCTTCACATGGATCTTTGTGGGCCGATGAAAGTACAAAGCCGGAATGGGAAGAAATACATCTTGGTTATTGTTGATGTTTATTCAAGATTTACTTGGGTCAAGTTCCTTGCATCCGAAGATGAAACAACTCAGGTTTTGATCAATTTCATCACTACTACTCAAGTAAATCTTCAACTTCCAGTTCGTTACATCCGTTCGGATAACGGTACTAAGTTCAAGAATGTTGTTTTTGATGAATTTTGCAAATCCAAAGGCATTACTCACCAATTTTCAGCGGTTCGCACCCCACAACAAAACGGTGTTGTTGAGAGGAGAAATCGAACGCTAGTGGAAGCAGCAAGGACAATGCTTGCTTATCCCAAATTGCCATCCAATATGTGGGCTGAAGCTGTTGACACTACTTGTCACACTCATAATCGATCCATCATCAATCAGCGTTTTGCAAAGACTCCTTATGAGGTTATTAACAAACGCAATCCCAACATCAACTATTTTCATATATTTGGGTGTGTTTGTTACACTTTGAATGATCGGGAGAATCTTAGAAAATTCGAGAAGAAAGGTGATGAAGGTTACTTTGTTGGTTATTCCAAAACATCAATTGCCTACCGAATCTACAATCGCCGAACAAACACAATTCAAGAAACAATGAATGTTCGGTTTGATGAGATGTCGGGCATGATCTTTGAGCAAGAAAGTTTGCTACTAACAAGTAATGATTCAAGTGCTTCAAGTACTTCTACAAGGACTTCTACCTTTGCATCTAAATTCAAGAAGTTTCCAACTCCAACAAGTGATGAATTAGATATTCTTTTTGAAGATTTCTACTATTCAAAACCGATTCATGATAAAGAACCTCAAGTCATCATTGAACCAATTTCAAACAATGAACCAATTCAAAACAATGATCCAGTTCCTGAAAACAATCATGAATCGACATCAAGTTCTTCAGAGCAAGGAGATTCATCCTCTAGTAGCAGTTCTTCATCCTCTTCTAATGATTCTTCTCCACCATCCTCTCCTAATAATTTTTCCTCAAAAGAATGTTCAAGAACAACCTTCTCGAATTACTCAGACAACAAATCCATTGAACACTCCAAATGTGTATGTGCCACTTGACTTTGATCATCCAGCTTATGAGGAAGGAGTTCTACCAAGTTATGATTCCATCTCTCAACAAAACTCAAGTTTTAATGATGATGATGTTGATATTCAACAACAAGATCCTCTTCCTCATGATCACAAATGGTCACGTATGCTGAAAGATTATCCTACTGATCAAATAATTGGAGATCCACAAGCCGGAGTAACTACTCGTACTTTAGTAAACGAGTGTCTTGTTGCACTTTCTCTTAGCAATATCGAACCCAAAACAGTCTCTGAAGCTCTTCGTGATCTAGAATGTGTTAAGGCAATGCAAGATGAACTCGCACAATTTGAAAGACTGAAGGAATGGAGATTAGTTCCAAATCCAAGAAAAGCTGATCCTATCGGTACAAAGTGGATATTCAAAAACAAAAAGGATGAGAATGGAGTGGTAGTAAGGAATAAAGCTCGACTTGTTGCAAAGGGTTATTGCCAACAACCTGGTGTTGACTTCGATGAAACTTTTACTCCAGTTGCAAGAATGGAGGCCATTCGAATATTCTTAGCTTATGCCGCATTCCAAAACTTTACTGTGTTTCAAATGGATGTGAAGACTGCCTTTTTGAATGGTGACCTCAAAGAAGAAGTTTACGTTGATCAACCAGAAGGTTTTGTTGATCCTCAAAGGCTGAACCATGTCTACAGGTTAAACAAGGCTCTCTACGGTCTTAAGCAAGCACCCCGCGCATGGTATGATTCCTTAACTACTTTCTTACTAAGAGGTGGCTTTACTAAAGGCACAATTGACCTTACCTTGTTCATTCGCAAACAAGGTAAGCATGTTCTACTTGTCCAAATATATGTTGATGACATTATCTTTGGGTCGACCAGTCAAACTTTTTGCCGAAACTTTTCATCTCTTATGATTAATCATTTTGAAATGAGTATGATTGGGGAAATGAACTACTTTTTGGGTCTTCAAATCAAACAATTACCAGATGGTATTTTTATATCACAAGGTAAATACATACATGACATGTTGAAAAAGTTTGATATGACTTCATGTTCTTCAATTTCTACCCCAATGGTTGCTCGAACAAACATAAATGCTGATAAAAATGGGAAACCATTTGACCAAAAGAGATATCGAAGTATGATTGGTTCGTTGTTGTATCTAATAGCATCTCGCCTAGATATAATGTTTTTCAACACGTATGTGTGCTAGATATCAAGCTGCTCCAACTGATTTACATTATCAAGCTATGAAACGAATCTTTCGTTATCTGAAGGGTTCAACCAATTTAGGTCTCTGGTATCCTAGGGATACTGGATTCAATCTAACTGCTTATTCAGATGCAGATCATGCAGGCTGTAAGCTTGATCGCAAGAGCACTTCCGGTACTCTACAATTTTTAGGTGATAAAATTGTGAGTTGGTCTTCCAAGAAACAGAATTGTGTGTCACTATCAACGGTCGAAGCTGAATATGTGGTTGCGGCTAGTTGTTGTACTCGAGTTTTATGAATGAAGACACAACTAACTGATTATGGTCTGAAATATGATCATATCCCTATCTATTGTGACTCTCAGAGTGCCATTGCTATTGCAGTCAACTCAGTAAACCACTCTCAATCAAAGCATATTGATGTTAGATATCATTTTCTCAAAGATCATATTGAGAAAG
The DNA here is from genome assembly GCF_010389155.1 of Erigeron canadensis. NCBI lineage: Eukaryota > Viridiplantae > Streptophyta > Magnoliopsida > Asterales > Asteraceae > Erigeron > Erigeron canadensis. The sequence goes on from NC_057765.1 coordinate 18,576,620, forward strand.
GTGACATCGAAAAGCTGCAGACCGAACTATGTTAGAGTATTGCTTTGTGCATGTCTCAATGATGCATAGGAAATCCGAAAAATGTTATACATTTCTATCGGTCATTTCATTAATCCTTTCGATTTTTGAATATGTTAACGGATCATTCTTATCCAGTTTCATTTCTCATCTCACAAACACAAAAAACACCAACACCATGCTATAACGTTTGTACCAACAACTTCAACCTTACATTTTAGTCTCCTCTAGGATTGTTTGGGTTGGGCTAATGGTTTGGGTTGATGTTTCGATGGTCGACATTTCTCCATGTGCACAAAATCTAGTTTTGAATCGTGTTATTTCTTTTAATATTTTATTAATCAATGTTTGCATAATGACATTGGTTCCTAACTTTGTCATTATGAGGGGGAGAAAATACTAAGATTGATTGGGAAAGAAATAAGAATAATTGATAAGGATAGCAAGGAGAAAAGTTTGTGTTTGGTTGTTTCAAAAGGTTTATCTTTCAAAGATGAGAAGATCAAGACATTCATCGTAATGATTCTAATGGAGGATATGTAATTTCAATGGATGATTACTTGAATATGAAGAAACAATAGGTCTCATAATTACATTTATGTGGTTATTGAGTTAACGAGAAGTCTAAAGGTGACCTTGGTTGTTTCATAAAAGTCTTTAAGGATAATAGATTGTGGTTATCGAACGCTTCGGTTGTACTAACCATGATTTATATTTTTTGAAACAATCTCGTGGTTGAAAGGCCGCAGACCAAACTATGTTAGAGTATTGCTTTGTGCAAATCTCAATGATACATAGGAAATCGGAAAAGTGATACATTTCATTAATCCTTTCAATGTTTGAACATGCTAACGGATCATTCTTATCCGGTTTCATTTCTCATCTCACAAAAACACAACACCATGCTATAACGTTTGTACCAACAACTTCAACCTTACATTTTAGTCACCTCTAGAATTCTTTGGGTTGGGCTAATGGTTTGGGTTGATGTTTCGATGGTCGAAATTTCTCCATGTGCACTAAATCTAGTTTTGGATCGTGTTATTTCTTTTGACATTTTATCAATCAATGTCTGCATAATGACATTGGTTCCCAAATTTGTCATGAGGGGGAGAAAATATTATGATTGATTGGGGAAGAAATAAGAATGATTGATAAGGACAACAAGGAGAAAAGTTGTGTTTGGTTGTTTCAAAGAGAAAACTTTGAAGGATTGTTTCAACACACCAATTGTCTTCACCACCGGGCTCATCAGATTTATTCCTACAAGACAACATAACACGTACTTCATTCATTACAATATATCATTAAGGGGGAGAATGTTAGAAATCCAAAAATAGTGATAAATTGTAATTTAGAATAGTGGATTTACTTGTAGTTAAATCATAGATAAATGATCACTAAGGTTGAGGGGCTAAATGTGACATTTAGCATATGTGAGTATTTAGACTATAAATACCCCCTCACACCTTAGAGATCATAACCCTGGGAAACTTTTAACACACATTAATTCCAATCAGCTAATTTCCAATCACACACACTTTCTCTCTCAAAACACACACTCACACCAAAAACATACACACCTCAAATCCGCCATTGATGACGTGAATTCGGTGCAGAAATCGTGTTATGACACTTTCTAAAATGGCTCCCAAAGCATCCACTTCTCGTACTCGTGATCTAAATCTTCTCACCATCGAGTACGAACCATCAAAAAATGTCAAACATGTCGTGGGTGCACCATTAAATCCCAAATCAATTAAATTGAATCCAAACTATCCCATGGGAAGTTTGAAAGGAATACAGGCCGCCGATTCCCTCATTGGACGAATCCAACAATTTCTTCGGGATTCTCCTCTAGGCAAGTCCTTTTCTCTTAATCCACACAAAATGTTTCATAATTATCTGTGTGAGTTTTGGTACACTTCTACCCTTTTTGGAAGACTGTTCATCCATCGCTTTCACTCTTAAGGATGGTACAGTCCAGTGTACCATTACAACTGAAACGTTGAAGGATGCTCTTCAGTTGTAATATCTCCCAAGATTAATTTCCGTTCGGTGCTTCTCGATATGGGTAACTCTGAAGTGCTTGAGAAGGGGATATTGCGGACCAAGGGTCCACTGACCATGAAAGGCCTCACACCATCTTGAAGGTATTTCTTCATTCATCTGGTCGAGAGTTTAGGTGGAAGTTCTGGTGGGTTGGACCAGATTAATTCTTTCCAAGCAGAGATGGCTTACTGCTTGTGGAATGGACTGAGGGTAGATTTTGCAAACATTCTGTTTAGAAGCCTTTGGTTTAAGTAGAAAGGCAACAGGGGTCCTTATATCCCATTTTCTCGGTTTCTCTCCCTCTGTTTTAGGCTGATTCTGGGCAGAGAAGCATATAATAATACTCTTTCTCTATACTCTGTGCCAGAATTGCTTCAGAATCTGGACAACCTTGAATCTCTTGCTACTGAGGTCCAGATTCCCCCAAGAATGTTGGCAGCATTCGCCAAAACTGATGCACCACCACCAGGTGAGTCAGAAAGGCAACTGGGTTGGCCTCAAAATAATGAGGGACCCACCAGTTCGTCTGCTGGTATTCTGACAATTGCTGAACCCAGGCAAGGACTAACCCCTCTAGCGCCAGTGTGTTAGTTTCCCCAGTTATGTACCCCGGAAACCTCCCAACAGGTACCCGGAGTGTTCCAAAGGCAAAAAGAAACAAGCGAAATAGAAAAGCATCAGCACTTGCCACTGATGATAGTACACCAGCCAGCCCTTCAGGTGCTTCCCAACAAGCACCTGGAGAAAGTGAAAGGGAAAACTAACCACCCTCAAAACTTCTCTAGGTGAGGGTGGTGAAGATGATACTGGGTCAGCCCAACCCAGAATAGAGTCCGTGTCAGCACTTACCTTGGAGAACCAAAATTTTGACACTCTTGCACGAACTGACGAAGTCTCTGGCCAGTCACAGCTGGAGATCGAGGTTCCAGACTCTACGGCCCATGATATTGAAACTTAGGAAAGAGTAGTTGTAGTTGAGGCACCAGTGACCTCTTTCCAGGGAGAAGATGCTTTGGCAATGGATCCTAGAACTGATGAAACCATTAAGGAAACTCAAACTGGTCATCAGGAGCCTGAACACTCTGTTCAGCCACCCCCAACATTTATGGATCTAGGCATAAATGAGGGTGAGTTTCAGCTTGAGTCTTCGGATTCATCTGAGACAGAATCTGATCAGGAAATGGCTGATGCAACTGTACATGATCAGCTCCCTTCCTTTTCTGATCAACCCCTAGATCGCCAAGTTTCAGTTTCACCTCTTGACTTCTCCTCACTTCAAGAAATTCCACAATTCGCCTCCAGACAACTATTATCTTCCATGAATGTGCCTAGAAATAGACACATTCTAACACCACCGTCGCCGTCGTTCATACCTGAGCATTATCAGCCTGAACGACAACTTGAATCTCTTCCCCTTCTTTCTTCAACAACTCCTCTTGTCTCATCTGGTGCTACTACAACTGGGGAACCAACACTTGTATTACCTCCTCCAGTTGTACTTGTAGCTTTTAGAGCTGGTCCAGTGACATCTTCCCCTCCGTCACTAGATAGCCAGTTCGTGTCTTTCCAAACCGATCTCTCAAACCTTCTTACGAGGGTGGAGGAGATTCAAAAGACACTTGATAAAACTGCCAAGTCTTTCTCCTGGTACCAGAAAGAACACATTACAAATGTCAAAGTGGTTGACCTGGGGATCAATAAGTTCTCTGCAAATGAGGACTTGGTATTTACCAAGCTTAATGAGTTGGTCAACTCCTCCAATCAACTGGCAACATCTTTAAGGGGGCTTTTGCACCTAGTCAAACTGGTGTCACATCTTCAATCACCAACCTGCTGAATACAACTGTCAGATCTTCAGAGGTAGATTTGAAGGAGCTTGAAAGACAGGTGAAGTTGTTATTTGAAAAACCTGGTCTAGATGTGACTGAGCTTGGTAAACAGTTGGCCTCTTCAGTTGGTCATAAGATAGAAGAAACCTTGGCTGCTAGAGAACAATTGTTTCTGGAAAAGGTGATATCTGAGATCACCAAGACTTCAGCGCCCCGGGTTGATCTCACTCCCATTACCTCTGAGATCAATCGGTTGAGGTGTAGTCTAGACAGTTTCGCCAGCAAGGTATCTGATCATTCAACTGCCATAAACAATCTGACAACTGAAGTTGGCAAGGATAAGAATGAAGGATTGAAGGAAATGATGAAGGAAGTGGTTAAGGAGATGGTTCCCTCAGGTCTCTCTCCAAATGAGGTAAAACTGTTAAATGAAATCCAGACGAGTCAAGTTAAAACTTTTGAAAATGTAATGACTAAGTCAAGGGAAGTCAATCATTTATGGAGGACCTTGAGGTTGGTTTGTAGAACCTTCAAGCAGTGTAAGGATATGCAGTCGTGGCAGCCTCTAGCTAATTTACCTTCAAGCTATCAAGACTTTGAAAATGCTCGTTTGGGTTTAGATGCTGCCAAGGGGGAAAGGTCAGTGCATACCTCTACTACTGCTGTTGAAGTCTCCAAATCCATTGGTAAAGAGTTGGTAGTTGCTGTTGGGACTAGTACTGATGCTAGTCAGGTTGTTGTTGCCACCAGTACTGAAGCTGGTGGACATATTGAAGAATTTGATGATGTGGATGTGAGGGGGAATGTTGATAAAGGGTAAGGCAATGGCAATTGATGAATCTCCAAAGATGGCCACTGATATTCCAATGTTGGAAACTGGTAAAGTTGATAAGCTGCCTCCAGTAACAGAAAGTGAAAGTCAGAAACTGGCAAGATATGGGAATGTTATTAAGGAGAGAAAGAAACAAATGAAAGTTAATCAACATGAATCAAGGAAAACTCTCCCTCCCATTCTTGTTGAGGCCACTGACGCACAACTTCTTGGCATGCAACTGGTGGAATACAAGAAGATCAAAGAAGATCCAAGGATTCTTAATGCCTTGAGAGAAATGTTGGAGGTTGAACTGGATAAACATTATCAGGATGATGAAGTTGATTATGATGCCAGATGCTTAAACGTATCAGTGGAGAGGGCTAAGGAGATACGAACTGAAGGGATTCTCAAAAGAACTGAACAAGTAAAGAAAGTGGTCAAATAGGTATTGAATCCACCCAAGTCCAAGGGAAGAAAACAAAAAGCTTTGCCAAGGAATGCAAACCTGAGGACTTGGGTAGAACCATCTGAACCTACAAATGAAGACATTCGAGCTGCTACTCACAAATTGAGCACGAGCCAGATCAAACTGACCAATGAATCTGAGGCTCGCACATATTTATCTAATGTACAACGTCGAAGGCACAATAAAGGTAAGATCACTGATGCGAAGGTTTCGATCAAACCTGGTGCCAAACACTTTGTGGTTGAGATTCAATATTTTGGTGGACCCAAAAGAACAACTAAGAACCATGATGTCTATTAGTATGGTCATTCAGATGAAGTGGAGATGCTGAGCTTGTTGGAGAAAAGGCAACACAAGAACAAAGCTGAAAAAGGCTGGGAATATGTATTGCATAACCTAATCAAGTTCAAGTAAAATGTTGAAGAAAGATTGAACTTTGATCTGGAAGATAAGCATCCAATTTCATATGTTGCTAAGAGGAGGAAAACTGGCTAAGGGCCATCTGTTTAAGTTTTCCTTCTATCTATCTACTTGTAATTTTATTTACTTTCTTGTAACTGTTGTAAAATTACTGTATATTCAAGTTGCCAGATTACAGCCCACAAGATAGATAGCTGATAAAATCTACAAACAAATTAAAGTTGAACCCAAGGCATTTAATGATCTATAAAAATGCCTTGGAAAATTAATAGGTTTTATCAAACTCAAGTATTTCAAACTTATACTTGTATAGAAACAAGTTTGGAAATACTTGGAAAATATTTCAGGACAATTAGGGGGGAATTTGTTAGGTCTAGTTTTGCTGAAAACTGGAGCTCTCCAGTTGCATCTGGAGAGATTGAAGAACTGTCCGAAATATTTGAAGTCCAGTTCCAATGTACAGTTTATGCAACTGATGACTTCCCCCAGTTGAGATCTGAAGAACAACATCTGAAGACATTCCAGTTGAAGTCGAAGACAACAAGTGGAAGAAAGAGAATGGCAATGGCAGCGAAGCCCAGTTGACATTCTATCAGATTAATCAACTGGAGATCCTCCAGTGTAAATGCCTTTACAAAGCTTTACACTGATTACGAGGAGGACCTTTTACACTACATCCTTTTACCCGGATAATAATCTTGTCTGTGGATAAAAGTGCAAAGATGTAGAGTGGTTGAATAAAGTAACATTTTGTCTTACTTTATTTAACACACACAAAGAATTATTTACTAATACTTTTGTGTGCTGTCAACCATATTTGTACATCGAAGTTGAGATCCCAATGCTCAACCTTCGACTATAAATAGAGGTCCTTGCACAAGCATTTTCACAACTTTGCAAACATATACATTCTGCAATATTGTTGGTAAACTTGTGCAATATTCTCTCAATCGCAAAAAGGAACATTTCACAACTTTAAGTGTTTCGATTGACAAGACAATTTCCAAGTATAGATCAATTGTATTCCATAGGTTGTTAGGATATTTACATTCGTGTATGATCTTAGTTCCGCAACAACCTTGTATTTTATTTAACAATCAATAAATAAAATACACTTGAAAATTTACATATTGTCTCACCAATTTACTTACTTGTACTTTACTTTATTGCATTGTATTTACTTATTTGATTGTCACCTTAATAAGTATAACTCCAGTTAACCTGGTACACTGTTCACTTCTAACTGGTCACATCCAGATTAAGTGAACGTGTTGCATAGTATACTCACCATCGACATAGAGGTGTCTTCAGCAGTCATCTATTATATAGTTGGGACTTACAGTGCCTTTACTGAGGCTTTGCTCGATGAAGAAAGGTTTCTCAAACAAAAGGCAAAGGTTGATTGGCTCAATGTGGGGGATTCGAATTCTGCTTATTTTCACAAGGTAGTTAAGTCTCGGGCTGTAAGGAACAGAATTGATACGAAACTTGACTCCCAGGGTAATCAACTTGATGGAGATGATGCGGCTAATGCTTTTGAGGCTCATTATATTGCTTTTCTTGCCCACACCAGGTTCGGTTTCTGTTCTTAATTCTGGGGATCTGTTTATTAATAGACTTGATGAGGAAAAGGCTTTAGCAATGGTGGGTGATGTTTCTGATTTTGAAATAAAGGAAGCCATTTTTTCTATGGGGGATGATAAGTCTCCAAGTCCGGATGGTTTTTCGGCAGCTTTCTTTAAAGGGGCTTGGGATATTGTGGGATCGGATGTCATTAAGGTTGCTCGAGATTTCTTTGTTAGTGGTCAGCTTCTTAAGGAACTAAATCATACGGTTATTTCTCTTATTCTGAAAGTTGATTCACCTTCTCGCATTAATGATTACTAGCCCATCTCTTTGAGTAATATTATCCTGAAATGTATTACCAAGATCTTGGCGAACAGGTTAAAGGGATGTCTTGATGATTTGATTAGTATTAATCAATCAGCTTTTGTTCCCGGTAGAAGGATTTCGGATAATATCCTTCTGACTCAGGAATTGATGCATAATTACCATTTAGATAGAGGACCTCCACGAGCTGCTTTTAAAGTTGACATTCAAAAAGCTTACGATACGGCTGACTGGGTTTTTCTTTATGACATTTTGGTCGGCTTTGGATTTTATGCTCGAATGATTAATTGGATTATGGAATGTGTGTCTACCACTTCCTACTCTCTTACTATCAATGGTAATTTGCATGGGTTCTTTTATGGTCGGAGGGGTTTAAGACAAGGGGATCCTCTATCTCCTTACCTTTTTACCCTTGTCATGGAGATTCTTACTCTGATTATTCATCAAAATGTTAGAAATTCGGACTCTTTTTATTTTCATCCTCATTGTGAAGAAATCAACATTGTTAATTTATGTTTTGCTGATGATCTTTTTATCTTTATAAGGGGGGATGTGGAGTCGGCAAAGGTTGTTATGGATTCCCTTGATGAATTTAAGATGGTTTCGGGCTTAACACCGAGTATCGCTAAAAGTACAGCTTTCTTTTGTAATGTACTTAATCATGTAAAGTTAGCTATACTTGATGTGCTAACATTTGAGGAAGGGCTATTACCGGTTAAATGTTTGGGGGTTCCATTGGTCTCCTCTAGATTGATGTTGTAGGATTGTAGGATACTTGTTGGAAAGGTACGTAATCAAGTGGATGATTGGAAGAATAAATTCTTATCTTTTGCTGGTCGTGTGCAGCTTATCAATTCGGTTCTGTCTTCTATGCATGTGTATTGGTCCTCAGTGTTTATATTGCCTTCTCGGGTTATTCTTGATATTGAGCAGATTATGAGAGGGTTTTATGGAGTCAGGGCACGTTGAAGAAAGGTAAAGTTAAAGTGACAAGGGATAGTGTTTGTCTTCCAAAAGAAGAGAGGGGCCTTGGTGTTCAGAAATTAGAACAGTTTAATGTTGCTTTGATTGCAGGTCATATTTGGCGGCTCCTTACTTTGAAGTAATCTTTATGGGTTGAATGGATTCATATTTATAAGCTTCGCGGAAAGAATTTTTGGGAGGTGAAGGCTACGGGTAATATGTCATGGAGTTGGAGGAAAATACTTCAAGTACGTCATGTTGTGCAGAAGCATTTTTGGCATAAAATTGGGAATGGTCTTTTCAACTTCTGCTTGGTTTGATATGTGGTCTAATGATAGTACTTTAATTGACAAGGTATCTCCTAGATTAATTGCTAATGCTGGTTTTCAATTAAATGCACGAGTGTTGGATGTGGTGGTTAATAATTCTTGGACCTGGCCGATCTCTTGGGCTGATCGTTTTGATCCTGGTACTCCTCCAATTCTTTATCCAGAAAGGCAGTTGTTAAATGGAAAGATCGTGAGGGTAAGGTGTTGGATTTCTCAGTTATAAATGCTTGGGAGGATTTGCGGAATAGATCAGTAAAGGTCTATTGGTTCCCTATGGTTTGGTTTAAGCAATGTATACCGAAGCATTCTTTTATTTTGTGGTTGGCGGTGCTTCGAAAGCTAAAGACTCAAGATGTTTTAAGGTCGTGGGATGTTCGGGACTACACTAATCAGGACGTGTTATTATGCCCTTTGTGTACATCAACTCCTGATTCTATTAACCATCTTTTCTTTGAATGTGTTTTTTCTGAACAGGTTTGGCATTGAGTTCGTATTAAAGCAAACTTTGGGGTGAGCTCAGTTGTTTGGGATGATATTGTCTCGGAGATATTGCCTTTTGCTCATAAGAACTCGATCAAGAGTGTTGTCACAAAGCTTCTCTTTACGGCAGCCGTTTATTATATTTGGCGTGAACGAAATTCAAGGTTATTTGCTCAAAAGAAGAGGGCGCCTGATCAACATGCTGATGCTATTATTCATACTGTATGCTTGAAGCTTTTTACTTTTCGTTTCACGAAATCAAGACGACTAGAAGAGCTTCGGATAGCTTGGGATTTGCCTCGCTCTATTAATCATGTTCAATAATTTTGTAATTCTTTCTTGTATTTGTTATCTGTAGTGGTATAGGTGCCTTGTAAATGTGTCTCTCTCACTGGTACATGGACAAGCTGATGTGCCTGTTTGAGGTAACTCTGGTTTCCTTGTAAATGTGTCCCTCTCATTTGTCTTTGTAGTAGCTGATGTACATGTTTGAGGTGCCTATTTCACTCTTATAGCTTAGATGATGCTTGGTATGGCTAGGATAGCTTGATTGGGGTTTACCCTTGTTTATTTTGGATACTACACCTCTTCTGGGTGATTTGTAAAAGTCGACTTGGTATTCTACTAGGTCGCCTGTTCTTCATTGTTTTTAATATATAACTAGGGGTGAAGGCCTTTTACTGGAAAAAAAAAACTTTAGTTGAAAATCAACTTGATCGTTAAATAAAAGTTGTGAGATCAGATAGAGGAGGTGAGTATTATGATAGACATACTGATATTGGTCAAGCCTCTGGTCCTTTCCATCACTTTTGTAATGATCATGGCATAATTAATCAATACACCATGCCTGGTTCTCCTCAACAAAATGGTGTTGCTGAAGGAGAAATAGAACCATAATGGACATGGTGAGAAGTATGTTTGCCAACACTAACTTACCTACTTTCCTTTGGACTGAGGCCTTAAAAATAGTCGTTCATATACTCAATAGAGTTCCTTCTAAATTTGTCCCTAAAACTCCTCATGAGATCTGGATGGGTAAGAAACCGATTCTTAAATATGTGAAAGTATGGGGCTGTCCTGCCGAATCTAAAGTCTATAACCCTAACCCAAAGAAACTTGATACTATAACTATTACATGTTTCTTTGTCGGTTATCCGGATCACTCAAAAGGTTATCGGTTTAACTGTCCTTCCAACACTACTTGCATCACTGACACGCAGCATGCCATGTTCCAAGAGAACTCAGAGATCAGTGGGAGCATGACAAATCATAACTTCAATTTGTAAGAAGTACAAGAAGCAAGGGGGAACGACTCGTCAATTATTATTACTCCTCCGGTAATTCCTCTTGTAGATAACGCTGCTCGGAATGTCACTGATCCAACTCCTCCTAATGCCAACCAAGAGACCATTAATGCTGAAGGTTCTTCCGAAAATCCCGAAAATCAACTTAGGAGATCATCGAGGTCACGTAGGGCTACTAATTTTGTGACTTTATAACTTATCTCGTTGAAGTTGAGGACATTGGAAAGCTTACTGATCCTACTTCCTATCGAGAAGCCATTAATAGTAATCAGGCCACTCAGTGGAATGAAGCCATGATTGAAGAGCTTAATTCCATTAAGTATAATGACGTTTCAGAATCGGTTGAACTTCCTGAAGGATCTAAAATTGTCGGTTGCAAATGGGTCTTCAAAACCAAATTAGACCCGAAAGGAAATGTCAAACGCTATAAGGCCAGATTGGTAGCGAAGGGCTATACTCAAAAGGCTGGAGTTGATTATCAAGAGACCTTTTCTCCTGTGTCTCGTAAAGACTCTTTAAGGATTGTTATGGCACTAGCAGCTCACTTTGATCTTGAGTTACCTTAGATGGATGTCAAAACAGCTTTCTTAAATGGAGACTTGCAAGATGTATTCATGTGGCAACTTGAAGGATTCATTCCAAAAGGTAAAGAGCACATGGTCTGGAAGTTAAAGAAGTCCATGTATGGGTTGAAGCAAGCATCACGACAGTGGTACCTTAAGTTTGATGAAGTCATAAAAGGACAAGACTTCATAAAGAATCAAGTAGATCAATGCACCTATCTCAAGATCAGTGAGAGTAACTTTATAATCCTTGTTTTGTATGTAGTCGATATTCTACTAGCAAGTAACAACTTAGATATGTTGCATGAGTCGAAGCAAATGCTTTCGCAGATTTGACATGAAAGATCTCGGTGATGCCTCTTATGTGATAGGTATTAAAATACATCGGGACAGGCGTCATGGTGTTCTCGGTCTTTCTCAAAGGGCCTATATTGAGCGCATATTAGGACGCTATAACATGCAACACTGCACCCCCACTGTAGCTCCAGTAGTAAAAGGGGACATGTTTGGTTCTTTCCAAAGTAGTTGGGAGCATTATGTACGCTCAAGTCTGTACTCGTCCAGATATCGCTTACATTGCTGGTATGCTTGGGCGTTATTTTTCTAATCCCGGATTAGAACACTGGAAAGCTGCTAAAAAGGTTCTTCGATATCTGCAAGGGACCAAAGACTACAAATTAACATATAGAAGAAGAGACAATCTAGAAGTAGTAGGTTACTCTGATTCTGACTTTGCCAAAAGCAAGGAAGATAAGAAATCTACTTCTGGGTATATTTTTATGTTAGCTAGCAGACCTATCTCTTGGCAGAGTCATAAACAGAAACTGACTGCAACGTCCACCATGATAGCTGAATACATTGTCGTTTATAATGCCACTTGTCATGGGATGTTGATTAGGAATCTGGTCAATGGACTCAAAATTGTCAACTCTATTTCTAGACCATTGAAGCTTTACTGTGATAACTTAGCTGCCGTAACTTTCTCGAACAGTAACAGTTCAACTGGCGGTGGGCTGTATCTCGATACAAAGTATATGTTTGTACGCTAACGGGTTAAGGAAAATGTTCTTTGTATTGAGTACATAAGTACAAATGATATGCTAGCGGATCCGATGACCAAAGGTCTTCCTTCTAATGTATTTGTAGGACACGTGTTGAAGATGGGGCTTACTAAATACTTAATGTAATAGCATATTGTACTTATTGGTCATTATTATTATTATCAATATTAACTTAATAAAATTTTCCTCTATGTTCATATTTTGTTTGTCTATCAGTTACACTTAGCGCACATAATGGTGTGTGGACATTAATAACAAAATGAGTATTATCCCGGCCGGACTTATCGAATACTCATAGATAAATGATCACTTGGTCAAGTGGGAGAATGTTGGAACCACGTTAAATGTGACCGTCACTGATCCTTTATCATTCTTGATATGATAATTGCCGATAACTTAAATCCCTAAGTATTAGTAAATATACGATGGGCGTATTTACTCTTAAAGACATATTATAGGGTTTCCTATTAGATGATTGGTACTATGGGACTTATATTGCACATACTAAACACTAGAGGCTAAAGTTGTAAATGATCCCTCTAGAAATAGAGAGCCATTTCCAACCATTTCTTCTCTAATCTTCACCCTTCTTATGTGTGTTATTCTCTCCAAAACTATACCCATCTAATAACAATCATCTTGTTTTGGGAACCTCTGGATCGTCAGGTATAGTTATATTATTATCATATTTTCATTATATTTATAATACAAATCATATTTAATCCAACATAACATTGCATTTACATATATGTTTCCTGCCTCATGTGCTGTTTTTCAATTGCAAATGCTTGGGAAGCTATTCGTCCTAGATATTTAGAGGTTCCTTGGTTTCAGGCTGTTTGGTTTACTCATTGTATTCCAAAACATGCTTTTCATTTATGGCTGGTTATAAAACGTAAGCTGAAGACTCAAGATTTGTTACGATCATGGGATGTACATGTGAGTGCGTCTACTCCACTTGTATGTTCTTTATGTGGTCTTGTACCGGATTCTCACGATCATTTGTTTTTCGAATTTCAATTTGCGTGGGAGGTTTAGCATGGTATGTGTACAAGTGTTGGATTGGCTTACTTTTCTTCTCATTGGAATACTATTATAGCAAATGTCATTCAGTTTGCCAAGAGTAGGAAAACAGAGTTTATTATTGCTAAGTTGGTGCTAGCAGCTACTACGTATTTTGTGTGGCAAGAAAGAAATAATAGATTATTTCAACAATCAAAGAGATCGCCACAACAATTGATTGAGCTGATCAGATCTACTGTACGATTGAAACTTCTCTCCTTGAAAATCAAGAAGACGGCTAGTGTGGATAGCATTTTGAGTACTTGGAAGATCCCTAAATCATTTTGTTTAGATTATTGTGATTCTTGATTTCGTTAAGATTGTGTCTAGCTTTTATGCTTAGGTTTCGTGGGTGATCATGAAAGTGGTATGTCACTGGTTCATGATCTTGTTAAGTATTTTTCCCTTGGTTTGTACTAAGTTGTATTGGCACTTTAACCAATATGCCTGTTTCTCATTTTAAATAGTTATAAAGCTAACCAAGCGTGATGGCCTTTTACCGAAAAAGCTACCGAAAGTAGCTAGAGCTCGACCACAACCGTTTAAGTTTGCTAATTTTTTAGTGCATAAAGCTGATTTTTTGGATATCGTTAAGGAAGCGTGGGCCACACCTGTTGTGGGGGTTAACCAATTTCGTGTTGTTAAGAAACTAAGAGGCCTGAAATCTCCTATTTGTTCTTTATTGTACAAGCAGGGTAATATCCATAGCTGAGTTACGAGATTGAGGACTGATTTAGATAACTTACAAAAGGCCATTGATATTGATCCTACAAACATTGTACTTCGTGAATCAGAAAGTGCTTGTTTGAAGCTTTTTCAAGAAGCTGCATTGGATGAGGAAAGATTTCTGAAGCAAAAAGCAAAAGTTGAATGGCTCGCTGTTGGTGATGCTAATACATCTTTTTTTCATACATCCCTGAAATGCAGGACACATAGTAATCGCATTGATATAATAAAGGATTCGTATGGAGTTATCCATGAAGGTTGTAATGTTCAATTTTGCTTTGTTCAGCACTATGAAAAGTTTCTGGGCAATACGGGTATTGTAAGTGGTCAACCATCTCCTGAATTGTTTTCTAACAGTATAAACTCACATTTGGCTTTGAACATGGTTCGCATGGTCACTGATGAGGAAATCAAATGGTTAACAAGACCCCTGGGCCGGATGGCTTTACTTCAGTGATTTTTAAAGCTTCATGGTCTATTGTTGGTACTGATGTAATAAAAGGTTGTCCATGACTTCATCAGCAAGGGCAAACTACTTCGAGAGTTGAACAATACTTTGATTGCACTTGTCCCTAAAGTTACTACTCCCTCATCCATTTTTGATTTTCGGCCGATTTCTTGTTGTAATGTCTTATATAAATGTATTAACAAAATTCTTGCTAACCGTTTACAAGAAGGTCTCAAAGGAGTGGTTAGTATTAACCAGTCTGCATTTGTGCCAGAAAGGAAGATTTCGGATAATACTTTATTAACGCAAGAACTGATGCATAACTACCATCGTGATTTTGGCCCTCCGAGGTGTGCGTTTAAAGTAGACATTCAGAAGGCATATGATACAGTTGATTGGGGATTCTTAAATGGTGTGTTTTTGGTTTCCAGCAAAGAATGGTGGAATGGATAATGTTGTGTGTTACTACTACTTTCTCAGTTTGCATAAATGGTAACATCCATGGTTACTTTAAAGGTAAAAGAGGGCTGAGACAGGGTGATCCCTTGTCTCCCTATCTTTTTACTCTTGTAATTGACGTATTAACTTGTATTTTACAAAGAACTACTCAGTTAGACTCTTCCTTCAGATTCCATAACAGATGTGAGAAGCAAAGTATTGTTACTTTGTGTTTTGCAGATGATTTGTTCCTATTCGCTAGAGAGAGACATCAGATCGGCCAAGTGTATTAAGGATTCCCTGGTTTTGTTTAAAAATATGTACGGTTTGGTACCTAGTCCGCAGAAAAGCACGACATATTTTTGTAATGTACTTGCGCATATAAAGGCTTCTATTCTGAATATGATGTCTTTTGAAGAGGGGAAGCTTCCTGTCAGGTACTTGGGTGTTCCACTAATCTCTTCCAAATTGCTATACAAGGACTGTAAGGTTCTTGCTGAGTGTATGGAGAATAGAATTACTAATTGGAGAAACAAAACTCTCTCATTTGTTGGTCGTCTACAACTTATTATTTCTGTGTTATCCTCCATGCATGTATATTGGTCTTCGGTCTTTGTTTTGCCTGCTAGAATTGTTAAGGATCTTGAAGCCTTAATGCGTGGTTTCTTATGGTGCCAAGGACCGATGAAAAGAGGAGGCTAAAGTGTCTTGGAAAGCTATTTGTGTGCCTAAATATGAGGGGAGACGAGTTGATGAGATGAATAAGGCTTTAATGTCCACACATATATGGAGTATTCTCATGAAAAAGGACTCCCTGTGGGTAAATTGGATCCACAACTATAAACTTAAGGGACGTAGTTTTTGGGATGTGCCTCTCAAGTCAGTGAGTAACATGGATGGAGAAAGATTCTTCAATTGCGCCATATTGTTAGACCCTATGTCTGGTCGATCATTGGTAATAGACAACAAACCTCCGCATGGTATGATACTTGGTCAAATGTTGGCTCGCTTGATCAGCTTGTCACTCCAAGGGACATCAAACGAGCTGGTTTTTCACTTTCCTCTAAGGTTGCGGATCTAATTGGGGTTGGGGAGTGGACTTGGCCTAGGGCATGGCTTGATTTGTTCCTGGTTCTTATAATATACCATGTTTTTCTTTATCTTTGTCCAAGAAGGATGAGCTTGTATGGAAAGACTCGACTAATGAAGCTCACTTTTCGTCGAGTATTGCCTGGAACACACTTCGCAATAATGATCAAGTGGCTTGGATTGACGGTGTTTGGTTTTCTCAACGCATTCCAAGACATGCCTTTATTATGAGGCTAGTGGTTCGAGGAAAACTCCTAACTCAAGATAAAATACTTCAATGGAGTCCAACTAGAAGGAAAACTATGGACATGATGTGCTGCTTACTGTGTATTGCAGATTATGATTCTCATCACCACTTGTTTTTTGCTTAATCACTCGTTCAAAGTCAAAAACGGTCACTGGTATGAACGTAATAAGAGGTTGTCGCGACTGCAGTTTACTATATCTGGTAGGAACGTAATAAGAGGTTGTTCGACTACCATGCAAGACCTCCTGATATCCTTGCGAAATCCATTATTGCTACTGTTAGGTTTAAACTTATGGGATTAAAGTTCAAGAAAACTGCTCGTCTGCTTAAAGTGCTTGAAGCTTGGAATATTTGTGGCGACCATGTCTTTCAAGATGGAGGCTGACTACAATGATTATTTATTTGCCTATTATTCGTGTTTACTATTAGGACTGTGGTAGGCTAGTTTTATTAGCTGATCTTGTTTTTATTTGTTTGATTTTGTCTACATGTATGGGGTATGTCCCATATATGAACTAGTGTAGTACTTTGCTACAGTACTTGTACTATATTGTTTTTTTGGGTTTGTTATAAAGTCACTGGGGTTTAAATTCCCCTTTACCCAATGATTTTGTTGGTAATAAAAGTAGAATACACTTTATTTCTCGTTTAATTGTTGTTCGTATATGTTTTTGTTGATATTAAAAGTATGGTGGGTTTTTTTTCTTCTTTATTTTTTATAGTTTTATGGATGTAAAATTGGTAAATTTATTGGGTGTAAAGAGATTTTTGATATATGTTAGATTAATGTTGATTGATTTGCAAAAGTTGTAGTTTTTTTAGAACATAAATTTTTGGTGATAAAATTTTGTCACAATAAATAATAAATCATATTTTTTAATTTTTTACATCTCCTTTGTTTTTGTTTCTACTCCACTTTTTTCAATTAAAAGGAAACCGAAAAGAAGATGAAAAAAAAAATTCGCCGCAAATTCATTTTTGCGATGACCCTATTGTAACCAACCGTTTCGTCGGGAAAAAATCACATTTTCTACAAAGAAAATTGTCACAAAAAATGATTTTTCATGTAGTGATTCTACGACATATTAATACAACATATGAACCTCTTATATACAAAAAGGTGTCTCCTTTGTAGTGCTGGAATAGACTTCAACGATCATCTATTTGGTTCTGGTTCATTTAATAATGAGGTATGAAAGAAGTTAAGGTTTCTCCTTAAATGGTGATTTCGAAACCTTTCCTTCTTTTCTATTTTCTGCCCCAATTTCGTGGTCTTCTACTTGATTATAGTAATCGATTGTGATCATTGTATCTCTTTTGGTGACATGATCATCTTTGTTTTACTATTTTTCGTTTAGGATTCACGTTTTTTAGGGTTTTTGTTTCGTTTCATTTCATCTTTAAAACCCTAGTTTTGTTATTTCTTTCTTCCTGATCCTTTACCTGGTCTGTAATCACGGCTACCATGTGTAATTTAACTAGATTAATTCGGACTTGTTAAAGGGTTAAGGTGGTCGATTTAGAAGTTAGGGTTTTTAGGTCTAGGGTTTTTGATTGCTTTACTGTCGCTTGTGGTTTTTTAGGGTTATTGTTTGCATGGTGTTTATTGTATGAAAAGAGATTGTCCAGCTTGATCTCAATGCTTTAAAGGAACGCTTTACTCGATTACGATCGGATTCCTTTGTTCAAAGAGACATGTCGGGCAAGAAGAAAAAAGGTGGCAGCCCTAATAAAAGGCGAACCACCCCTCCTGTTGATGCTAAAACTCCTGTTTCAGATTCGAATATTGGTGATAACACTTCTGACATAGGTATTAAAAATGGAGAACCATCCTCGACGGATAAGACCCATTAAATGGGGGTGTAGTTACTGATTCAAGTGTTGGGGGGTGTCGAAAATATGAATGAAGCATCGGGTGGTGGTTATCCCACTTATCAAACTCCTGATGGAGATCATAATAAATTTGAAAAATCTGGTGGTCATGATCTGAATGCTAATTCACAAGATACTGCTAAGAGTTTGAGTGAAAGGAGTCTTCTGAGTGAACCGCAATTTGTTGAGGTAACCGCGAATTCTGATGGAAGCAATGTTAATTCGAAACAAGATGCTTCTACTAATGAGCAGGAAAAGGACATTGGTAATGTTTCCTATGCAGTAAAGTTGAAAGCTAGTAGCATCAAACAGGTGGTGAATTTTAGGAAAATTGATAACATGATATCATTTGGTGATGTTGATGTGGTGTTGCCTTAAGAGTCGGTCAGAAGCGTCCAAGATAAGTTTGCTAACACTTTATTTGGGTATTTTTTGGGTACTAGGATTGCTTATCCAGTTATTGAATACTTTGCTAAATCAAACTGGACTAAGTTTGGCTTGCAGAAAGTCATGATGAATCTTAAAGGGTTTTTCATTTTTAAGTTCTCGGATAAACAAGGAATGAATAGTGTTTTGGAAAAGGGACCTTGGGTAATTAGGAGTATGCCTTTGTTTCTTAAGTTGTGGTCACCATCAGCAAAAGGAGGTTCGGCAATTAGTGGATGAACATCATTTGAATGTATGTGTGATTTTAGAATCTCATGTGGATGTTAGTCGTATGTATGATATTTGTAAAAAAGTATGCAGAACATGGGATTTGACGTCGAATGGGAGTTTATGTAGTAAGGGAACCCGAATTATAGTGGGTTGGAATATTGATGTGGTGGACTTGATGGTTATCTCTCAAACCGATCAGGTACTACATGTTCAAGTTATTTTTAAGCTCGATAAGAAAATTCTGTTTTGTTCCTTTGTATATGCAGCGAATTACTATAAAACGAGGCTGGAATTATGGTATGAATTGAATAGGTTTAAAGCTTTTGTATGTGACCAGCCATGGGTTATTCTTGGAGATTTTAACTCATCTATACATTTAGAAGATAATCTTATGGGTTCATCGACAATTAATTGTGGAATGCGGGATTTTAGGGAATGTGTAGAACAAATTGAGGTGATGGATATCAACAGTTCTGCTTTGCATTTCACATGGAATCAGAAACCAAAGAAAGGCAGAGGAATTTTTAAGAATATCGATGGTGTCATGGGCAATCTGAAGTTTGTTGATAGCTTTCCAGCAGCTTGTGCGTGGTTCCAACCATATCGCATATCTAATCACTCGCCTAGTGTACTTAAATTGTCATCTGTTACCAGAAATAAACCGAGACCTTTTAAATTCGCAAATTTTCTTATTCATAAAGAAGGGTTTCTGCAGGCTGTGATGGAAGAGTGGAAAAAAGAAATGCAGGGGCATTATATGTATCAATTAGTGAAGAAGTTGAAGAACCTTAAGTCTCCTTTGTGTAAACTTCTCTACAAGCAAGGCAATTTGCATGTACGTGTCGATTCAGCAAGGAAGGAGTTGGATGAGATTCAAGCTGCTATAGATCAAAACCCTTTGGATTATCATTTACGTTAAAAGGAGGCTGTTTGTCTTATGACGTTTTATGAAGTGCGGCTTGATGAAGAGAAATTTCTCAAACAAAAAGCTAAAGTTGAGTGGTTGGATGTAGGAGATCCTAAATCAAAATTTTTTCATACTTCTTTGAAGTCAAAAGTACATCGTAACCGTATTGAATTGATAATAGATTTGCATGTTGTTATGCATGAGGGTGGTACAACCCCTGTTGCATTGGTGGATCATTATATGAACTTTCTTGGTAAGGAGGGCAGTAATACCATTTCGGTATCACCACAACTTTTTCAGAAAACATTGGATGCTAACCGTGCTCAGTCAATGGTGAGACTAGTTCAGGATAGTGAAATACTTCAGGCTATGTCTGGTATTGGAGAAGATAAGGCCCCGGACCCTGATGGGTACTCTTCCGCATTTTTTAACGCTGCATGGGATATAGTTGGTCGAGATGTTTGTTTGGCGGTTAATGAATTCTTCCGAAATGGTAAGCTCCTATAACAACTCAACCATATTATTATTTCTTTGATCCCAAAGGTAACGACCCGGTCCTCTATTAATGATTATAGGCCTATCTCGTGTTGTAATACTATTTATAATTGTGTTAGTAAAATTAGTAATGATAGGCTAAAGGATGGGTTACATGAACTTGTGAGCATTAATCAATCTACATTTGTTCCGGGAAGGAGAATCTCAGATAATATCTTGTTAACTCAAGAACTGATGCATAATTACCATAGGAATGTTGGTCCACCAAGGTGCACGTTTAAAATAGATATTCAAAAGGCATATGACACTGTTCATTGAAACTTCCTACGCCACATTTAATTGTGGGTAAAGTGGATTCATTCATATAGGTTGAAACATAGACACTTCTGGGATGTTCCCATTCCAAATCAATGTAGCTGGGGTTGGCGCAAGATATTGCAAATGCGAGATGGTATTAAACCCCATATTTGGTCGAAAATAGGAGATGGGGCCAGTACATCGGTTTGGTTTGATCAATGGCATTCAGTTTGTCCTTTGAGTAATATAGTCTCTCATAGAGACATAAGAAATGTTGGGTTAACTCGTAACATGCAGATTTCAAATTTAGTGGAGAATGGAAATTGGAAATGGCCGAGAGCTTGGTTGGATTTGTTTCCTGTCTTATTAAATCTCCCTACTATCCAACTTAATGGGTCTATGCGTGACTACTTTTTTTGGAAGAATGTTGAGAGAAATGAGTGTGATTTCTCATCTAGTATTGTTTGGGATACTCTCAGATCAAGGTCACGGGAAGTACATTGGTATAAGGCTGTTTGGTTTATGCAAATGATACCAAGACATGCCTTTTTAATGTGGCTTATCTTTCTACGGAAATTAAAGACTCAAGATAAGATTATGAGGTGGAGTGTTGGGGGGAACATGAATTACAACTTGGTGTGCTGCCCATTGTGTAACAAAGGACCAGACTCTCATAACCATTTATTTTTTGCTTGTTCTTACTCTTCTCAGGTTTGGCAGCAGATTAACCATTTGGCTCTCTTGCAACACCTAAGTTCAAATTGGGATGATGTTACTCATTGGTTAATCACGCATGGGAATTCAAATTCAGCCAATACAGTTTTTGGAAAGCTACTGGTAGCTGCCATTGCTTACTTAATTTGGCAGGAGCGAAATCAACGATTATTTTCTAATTTGTGACCAGTGGATCAGTGGTAAACATCCTTGCCTTTGGAGACAGAGGTCATGGGTTCGATCCTCATCCCATGCAAAGGTTGGAGGGCCTTTTCTACCATTTAGGTAGAAACTGGAAGCAGCCTCTCTACTTAGGTAGAGGTAAGGTCTGCCTACATCTTAACCTCCCCCATACACCGTCGAGGTATTGGGGCTCAAAACTTGCGGAAGGCGGCACTGAGCAGTTACTTACTTACTTACTTACTTTTTTGTCAAGACTAGTGGATCAACTTCGAGACTTGATTTCTTCCACAGTTAGATTGAAGCTTGTTACTTTGTGATTTAAAAACACTATCCTGGTGAATCGCTTTGTTCAAGATTGGAACTTACCACATGACCTAGTGGTATTTGATCAGAATGGGAGCTAATTCTACTCAATTTTTTGTTTACCGCCATATTAGTTAGATTATAGCTATGTAATGTAACTACTATATAGTTTTATCCTTGTATGTGATTTTCGCTTGATTACATATACATGGTCTGTCATGTATATGAACTAGTATGGTAACTTTAGCCATACTACTTGATTTGTATTGTTTTTGGTGATGGTATAAAATTTACAGGGATAAATCCATTTAAAAAAAAAAAAAAGAAGTTAAGGTTTTGGTTACAAACTGATCTTTCATTGGCTCTCCCTGTTCAGATGATGGCCTGGCTGGATTCTTTCCATGCGACGACTACAAAGTATAAAGCAATTCTTTAGGCCATATTTTTTTATTTGGTGGTGGTGCTTATGAAAACATCGAAATAATTTGGTTTTTGAAAATGAGGCGACATCAAGTGAAGATGTGTTTAGCTCAATTGTATCTTTATCGTTCTAATGGATGTCATCTCCTTCTAAAAGTACTAATTTTTCGTGGCCACAATGACGTATTAGTCCTAGACACTTGATGTAATTCTAGTCTAATTTGGCATGCTGAACTATTATTAATAAAATCTTTTGGCCGTTAAAAAATACTTACACCTTATTTAGGACACTAAAAACTCGATATAAAGGCACCAATCTATTAAAGAGTATCTTATAATTTGTAGGTTTGATTAACAAACATAATATTTCTTAACCGTGTGTTATACTCTTCATCTTAACCCTTACCTAAGTGTCATGAGTGCTTTTTAAAAATCATTTTTAAATTTTATTTATAACTTGAATTTTTTATTTAAACGATCAATAAAATTTCATTAAACACCAAATATAGTTAGCCCTTAGCACCTAGGTGCAGCCGTGCAGGGTACATACAATACCCCCATGGAGACCCTCAAAGATAAGAAAACCACAATCAGAGAAGCAAAATTACAATGAAGTGGAGATTACAATTACATGCAAGTCACAGACCAATACTACCACCCAATGCTGCCCAACTGAAATGAGGCCCAAGAATTCAAAGACAGTCTCCGCTTCTTAGCACGACTTCTCATAGAGAGGCAGAGAAGACTGGCCCGCATGGTGTGCGATTTATCAAAAAGGGACTCAATTATCCTCAATGGGGTTAAACATCCTCAATTCCTTCCACTACTCTTCTCAGGTTAATTGAATAGTGCCAGTGTCGTTGAGTCAAATACATTAAAGATAGCTGATGCAACCGAATTGCCACATTTTTTTTTATAACTATTGACGGATTCCTAATACATTTTGTAAGTTAATTAAGTGAATATTTGAAAGTTGTTTTTCTGCCATTGGCAGAAATCTGATAACCTATATATTCAATCCCCCATATACATACATATAGGATTACGTATTGATGTTGTTGACTGTCCCCCAAAAAAAAATTTAAATATCAACTTCTGATCACCGATGATCAATATCACACGTTTGGTGATTGCTGAAGTAACAGGCCGTAATTTTATAACATTCACAAAACCTCTCACATAAGGGACATGAATTAAGCCACGCCTAAAATTTGAATGTCTTCTGAGTGTAAAGCATGCATTATGTTATAGTATTTTTTAGTGTTCGCAAATTCTTCATTTTAATTTAGTAAAGTCTTCTAAAACTAAGTAAATAGGTACTACACGTATGTACATAGTCATCTTCATTTCAAATAATGAGATAAGGACATTTCATTTAGATTCTAATAGCATATATAGACTATATATATGACAAAGACCCATTTAATGGATATATCTGTCATTTAAATATGTCAAAAGAAAAAAAAGAAGTGATATTTTTTTGAAAGGTGATTTTGCTCACATCAATGGATCTAGCTTACGTTTTCTTAACACATTCCGTGTTAAAGAGTTCTCTCACCCTCAATACCTTGTAAAAAGAAAATCCACCAATTAAAATGTCTAAAGACACAACGATTAATTAGGATAAAACTATACCTACTCGGCAAGACTCGAAACCGAATTTTGCATTACTTAAATACTTGTGTGAAATATCTTGTACTATTGAGCTATTTGCTCGTTGGTAAAACGAAGTGATACCACAACAATATATTATTTACTATAATGTATAACTTTTAATGTATAACATACTATACATATTAATAATGAACATGTGCGGTAAATATATCAATTGTTATGGAACGATATATTTTCTTAACAAAAAGGTATTTAGGTGAATAGTCATGAAATTGAATTGTGCTAATACAAAACCTAATTCATTTATTTAAAGATTTTTGGTAAGAAGTGAAGAAAGAAAAACAGGAAACACACATACCATCTCCAAGTTGAGTCATCAATCTAATGATTATTTGTACCGAATCATGAATCAATTATCATCTTTAATGATTTTCTTCTTGAAATACCGCCAAATCTCATATCTGCAGCATGAAAAAACAGCTAACAAATAGGTGTACCAAGACCCTGGAATTAGGTGTTTCCCTAGTGCAAAAGAAAGATATTTATAAATGACACAACTTTCGGCCTTGATCTCTATATATATGTAGTTCATGGAAATAAACACTTGAAAATAAAACGAAGCTTTTGGATTAGAAAGGGAAAAAAATGACCGATCGAGGGTAACAATATTTATGTTTACAAACGATTTCGATGAGAACTTTCGCCTTTCTCCACATGTGATGTTAACTCTGATGGTGATATAATATGATTTGATACTAATGTTGCAGATGATGAGAAGGAGGCAGCAGCTCTTTCTTTTTCAGACTCCCTATATTTATGCAAGTAACGGACAATAGCCTGGGAATATTCATCAAACCCCAACGATCCAAGAGCCCAACAGATGTCGTCTCCATTCACTGTCTTGCGGTTTTCCTTTTGACACTTGTCAGACGCCTCCCCAGTAACAAAACTTAAGAACTCCGATGCACATTCTTGTACAGTTTCTTTGGCTTCTTTGGAGATCTTGGCTGTTGGTGGGAGGATCAGTTTCATGATCCGGCCTACGTTTGCTACGGGTAGCAACTTATCATGGTCGTCTCCCATGTCTATATCTATATATATATATATATATATATGTTTCTCTAGCTAGCTAGCTAGATTTAGTCAAGTAGTCAAGATCATCTAAAACACAGACACGTTTCACTTTATTTGTATATATACATGAATTAACTCATGGCATATACAATTATTATATTGTACACATGTAATGGCAAATTGCAGTCGAATTTTGGTTTATTTACCAAGACCATTAAGTACTGGGAGAGGGGGAGACATTAATACCAGAAATCATGTAAAAAAAAAAATTAACTTTCGGTGTACTGCATCATGTGATGAATAAAAAATAGAAACTTAAGATCGACTAATTTAATGTTGATAATGCAAAGGTGGTCCTGAAAGAAAGTTCACTGAAGCCCTAGGATGCATGCTTAAACCCTAAATTCTGACAGAAAGATAAGTTTATTATAGAGCCAAGGTTTTTAAACAAAGTTTGTGTATATGTATGGGGTGTATGATTATTCAAATCTCTCTTACCCTTATAGGAAAAATAAATTATGCTCTGTAAAGTCACCAACTAGCGATGGTCCTGCTTCTTGGGCTAAGATAACAATAACCCTAATTACGACCCTTTTGCATTTGTTTAATATAAATTTATGAGAAACAAACTTCCAACTTTGACTATGGTGTGGACCACATCAGAACGCATCGAAAAGTTTTCATCATATAGTATTGCTTTCTGCGTCGGATGTACCGAGTGGGAAACATGGATGTCATATGCGAGATTAATAGTTCCATTGTAAGGGGTTGGCAACGTACACGGTATGAACATGAGATTCGTCGACCCATATCATTTGGGAACACCGACACCAACACCTCGGTATAGTACACAGTATGAAGACTGTAGTATGGATTGCCGCACAGGATTGATAAGGAAAGACGTTGGGCGAGCCTTTGGACAGGGTTGGAAATTTTTTATTTTCATAAAAATGCTATGATAAAAATCTCTTAGAAATTTAGTTTATGGAACTTGAGAGGCTAATTTTCCCGAATTTAAAAATCTTATATATTAATAATTGTTTAGGCAAGTAAAGGGCTTTGACGTCCCCGTGATTATTATTCATTTTAGCCATCTTTTTCTTAAAGTAACTCTCATTGCCATCTTTTTCCACCATCAAAGATCAGATCATACACCTTGTCTTTAACAGTACATCTGGAATGGAAGATATTCTCTCTCTAGGCAACATCAGTTACAACCTCATTAGATACTCTTTTGACTACCAGCATTTCTCCAACATCTGCACCAATATATGTCTCTTCACTTTCATCATCTTCGTACACTGGTTCACCTTTTTCAGTGTCAACATCTGGCAAGCTTTCAATCTCTTTAGCAGTGAGTGCTCTCTGGTTGGGACACTGTGCCTAGAAGTGACCAAAACCATGACACTTAAAACATTTCTTTCCAACTGGCTCTTGTGATCCTCTAGTTTCCTTGCCTCTGAAGGACTGTTGACCAGTTGCACTGGACCTTTGAACTGGTTGACTGGAACTGGATGGAACTTTAGTGAAAGGTTTGTACTGGACCTTCTTCTTCTTCCTCAGTTGCTTCTCGATCTGGAAAGCTAATTAACTTGTAAGCACCTTCATAAGTCCAGATGGGCTGCAATTCTATCTTCTCAGTAATGGATTCATTCAACCCACCAAGGAATCTGGCGATAGTATGCTCTTCAGTTTCTTTCACACCAGTTCGAGTCTTCAGTTGCTCGAATTCTCTAATATACTCCACAACCTTTTTTGTACCTTGCTTCAGATTATTCATCAGAAGATATTGATCTTGCTTGTACGACTGGGAACAAATCTCTTCTGCATAACTTCTTTCAGCTTGGACCAGATCTTAATTTTGCTTTTACCCTTATATTCTCTTTCAGACTTCATATTATCATACCAAGATGAAGCATACTTTTTTAACCTAATTAATAATGGCAACTTTAAAACTCTTTTTATCATCATTCCCCTTTATTTCCATTATTTTATCCATAACCTGAACCCATTCAAAGTATCCTTCTGGTTTGAAGAACCAACAAAATCTGGGGGATTTATTTTAATATCTTTCGTATCATCCACCTTATGTCTCCTATGCCTTCTAATAGATTAAGAACTCTACCAAGTGTTTTTTGTAGATATTCAATCTGTCTATCTATTTTAGCATTATGAGTTTCTTCTAAAGTCATATTTCTTATAAAGGCCATTAATCTTCAACAAAACAACGCCAACAATAACATATCTAATTTTGACCCAACTAACCAAACAACAACCAAGAACTAAAAGATTAAGAAACCTTTTTGGACCAGGCTCTGATACCAAATTTGATGCATAAAATATGCAAAAACTAGCACATCAGACTTTAATAACAACTTGAAATACTATTTTTGGTATTTTCTGATTTTATAATGAAAATAAACAACAAAAACAAGACAATAAAAGTAAATGATAGATAAAGAATCCACCACCAAGATTCGTAAAGGCCAAGCCACCGGAATCAAGGATAAAAGAAACACTCCAACCCACCGCTATGTTTGATAAGGTCTAGCCACCACAAACACAGATAAAGGATTCGAAGATTTAGGATTTCACCACTATAATTGATAAAGGACGAACCACCACAATTATAGATAAAGTGATCACTCCAAACCACGAAGATCAAAGATTTATAAAGGTAAATGAAGATTTTTGGATAAGAAATAGAGGTTGCTCTATTAATTTTATTCAATTCAACATAATCTGATCTTACAATGAGAAATACAACCCCTATTTATAGCCACATAAACTATTTCTTAGGAGTTATCGAAATAATAATAAAATAATCTAAAAGCTGTCATGTGCAAAGGACAACCACTAATTTATTAGCCAATAGGAAATGGAAAGATTAAGCTTCTAGAAAGATTCCTTTTGCAAGAGGGCCCACAAACCATTAGAAATAACGTGGACACTCATTCCTTTGTTGTCATCTTCTTTGGACAGCTGTCATCCTTCCTTTATTGGACCCCACAAGCATACGTCAGAACATTTTATTAAGGTAACTGGAAAAACTGAAATCTAGACTTGCACTGGAGACGTACATCTGGAGAATCCATCTGGAGACTGGAACTGGTCATTGGAGAGCTTCAGTGGACTAGTGGGATTCAGTGGAGAACTTCACCGATGGATTTCTGATGGTTGTATCTGGAGTTTCTTGCCACTGGAGAAGTGTTACAACTGGTGGTTGAACTAGTTCAGCGAACACTTATCTGGAATGGGCTATCGCTGGCAGAATTAGCATGGCTTGCTCAGATGGCATCACTGGCTCAAGAGAATATAACGATATAACAATAATAATTCAGATTGTCACAAGAGAATGACACTTTCAATCTTCGCAACATTAGGAGAGACCATATAATAATCAGCATGGACCATATTATTTGCTTTAGTACTTCCAGGAACTATAAGCTCGTGTATCATGAGATTACATTTCTCAAACCACACATACAAATCATGTTCTCTCAACTCAAGAAGGACCAAAATTATAAAGCTCGAAATTGTTTCAACACACATATCGATCAGATTGTATTTCAACTTACAATTGATCTTACAATGAAGTCTATACTCATTCTCGACTTGCTGCTCATTAGTTCTTATAAGACCAGACACATATAACTTCATTATCACCTTGTACTCAACTTTCCAATCAGTTCTAAGATTAAATCAGAAGTGTTGCTGATTGACTTTAGGATCAGCCAACAAATCAGATTTCAGATGCCTTAATGGGTTTAACATTTCAGCAAACGTTCTCATAAAATCAGAATAAACAAAAGTATCATCTCCTAAACCCTCTCTATACTCAACTAGACTGAAAAATAATTCGTTTTCCACCTAGATCTTCTTTTTACATCTAGACTTCCCACTGGCTTCAAGATCGAATGAAAAGTGTTGCTGAGTAGTTTTAAAATCAGCTAAGAAATTAGCCTCCAAGGAGGAACTTTCAACATTCTTTCTACCCTCAAAATGAATTATCACAAGCATCTTTTTTTCCACCTTCCATAACTATATTTCTCGGTTCTACTCTAGACTTCAATATATATTGTTGATGATTACCCAAAAAATCAGCCCTTAAAGTTTTCAACAAACTCGACATTTCAGCCCACCCAATGGCCTTATCATACTTATATATTCAACAGGAACATATAATGAAGTCACTTCAGCCTTAATCATTTCATCAGGCCATAAACAATTAAGAGTGACTTGCCTCTTTAGAACACACAATGAACTAGTGTTCAAGTGATCGTTATGAGAATCATTATCAAGTATCGAAGGACGAGCATTCATAGGAATAGCACAAAAACCCATACCATAATAATCGAATTTGAAGATAAACACAAGTGTTTGGTTAGTAGTGGTTACCCCTATGCCTTCTTTAAGCCATTGAGTTGTAACTGGTAGTGACTGATTAGGTATAGAGTTCTTCATCAGGCATATAGACATTTCTTGTTGAACTTCAACTGATGGATCTTCAGTTGACACTTCAGTTGGAACTTCAGTCGGAACTTCAGATGAAACTTCAGTTGGAACGCCAGTTGTATCTTCAATTTGAACTTCAGTTGACTCATCAGTTTCAACTTCAGTTAACTCATCAGTTGTATCTTCAGTTGCAGCTTCAGTTGGCTCTTCAGTTGCAGCTTCTATAGACTTTTCTTTACTAGTAGCATAACAAAAATAAGGCTGGAAAATATTTTCTTGCCAAGATTAATCAACAACAGCTTCATGAGGATGATTATCATTCCGAATCATCAAGAAATCATCAAGGTCAGCTTCCTTTATTTCTTCACCATCATCATCATAAACACTTGGCTGAAAAAAATCATCTTCTTGCTGAACTTCATTCATTTCAAGTGAATGATCAGTTATCTTGAAGAGCAAAAAGTCATCAGTATTATCAATCATTTCTTCTTCATCAAAAATAGACTCTTGCTCAACATCGATTTCAACTTTTATCTTTTAAAAGAACTAGGGACTGATCTAATACTGAAAGTTGGATTGCAATCAGTGAGTTTCTTACGAGCATTTTTCTTTTTTTGTTTCTCTCACATGATTTTCTAACACATCTAAGATTTCACCCATTTGATTTTCAACAGATTTAAGCTGCCTATCTCTTCGAATATTCTCTAAAACAAGATTTCTATTATAACCCATTTCTATTATCTAAATGAAAAGATAATCAAAAGTAGACCTAGACAAGAGAGATCAGATTTGAAATTGGAAACTACAATTTTATTAATAAATTCATTCAGATCTAAAAAAGAACAACAAATTACCAATAGATCAAAAGATTAGAACAACCCTTTTGAATCCGATTCGACAAACAACAAAACCCATGGATAAAAAGATTAAGAAACTGTTAGAAATCCAAAAATAGTGATAAATTGTAATTTAGATTAGTGGACTTACTTGTAGTTAAGTCATAGATGAATGATCACTAAGATTGAGGGACTAAATGTGATAATTAGCATATATGTGTATTTAGACTATAAATAGCCCTCACACCTTAGAGATCATAACAATAACAACAAGCCTGTAAACATTTTCCTGATTAATTCCAATCATCCACTTTACTTTCACACACAAACTTTCTCTCTCAAAACACGCACTCACACCAAGAACACACACACCTCAAATCCACCATTGATGACGTGAATTCAGTGTAAAAATCGTGTTGTCACATGTGGTATCAGAGCATATAATCATTCTGATATCGATCCATAACTGGATTCATTCGCAGATTCATCAAAGTTTAAAAGAAAAACCGTTTTTTTAACTCGTCCATTTTTCTTCAAATTTCATCGATCAAATCACATAAAATCATAGTTATTTGTTCACCAATAGATTCGTAATGGTTTAAAACATAATCCTGTCAAGTTTCAAGTTCCAATTCGATCTAAATCTCGAGTTTGAATTTTGGCATTTTTTCGTGAATTTTGGGTTTCGAATCTGTTGTGTTTTGTGTTGAATTTTTTCGTAGATGTGTAGCTGAGGTGAAAACGAGCAATTTGTAATTGATTTCAAGTTTTAACTCCTAGTAATTCGAAAGTTATTGAAGCTTTTAGTAGTCTTTAATGGAGTTTTTGAAAATAACTACTTTGCTGATGAAGAAGATCGTCTCAGTCTCTAAATTCTCATTTTTCATACTTGTGCTTTGTGGCTTGTAGGACGATCTTCTCAAGATCGTTCTGACAAGTGAAATTGTGTGTGGTGAAGTGTTTGTTTGTGGCTAATTAATCCGTAAGGATTGGTTTGGTCAATTCAAATACTTGAAAAGTATTTTACACTTGAACATTTTGTGACAGAAAGCTAGGACGATTTCCTCAAGATCGTCTCAGCTCATTGAACCTAAGACGATCTTTTCAAGATCGTCTCAAGTTTCTTTGATAGTTGGTGTGTTTGGTTGATCATTCGAAGTTGTTGTGATTGGGAATCACACACTTCTTGGGTAACTGATCTTATAGATTGGTTTTGCTCAAATTTCATTCTTTCCATTACATACTGTTACTCTGTCTGATTCTTTCCAAAATACTTAGAAAAATCCTTCAATTCAACAAATTCCCAAGACGATCTTCCCAAGATCGTCTCACTTCTCAAATTTCAAAAAGATCTTCTTTAGATCGTTTCATTTCTCATTTCTAAAAATCCAAAAACAATCTTCAATTCCAATTTCATTTCTTACTTAGCCAAATTCTCCTAAATTCTCCAAGACGATCACTTTCAAATCGTCTCACCTTTCCTTCATTCTAAGACGATCTTCTCCAGGACGATCTCTTCTAAGACGATTTTCTTTAGGTCATTTCAATTCCTGTTTTTGTTAATTCAAGTCAATTTTCAAACCAAATCAATTTCAAATGGCTTCTCGTGAAGCATTGGCATTGGGTTTAGATACAAGACCTCCAGTTCTCTACCGTGCTTCCTATGGACTATGGAATAAAAGATTTATGGACTATGTGGAACGTCAAACAAATGGTCACATGCTTAAAGAATCCATCCTTAATGGACTTGCAGTTCATCGCCATCCCACTACTGGTGCAATACTCACTCTTGATCTTTTGAATGCTGAACAAAAAGATCGAACAGCTGCGGATAACAGAGCTAGATCATGCTTATATCAAGCACTACCAGATGAAATCTATGGCTCAGTTGATTCTTATGAAACAACCAATGAGATATGGGATGAGGTGGCCAGACAGATGGAAGGAGCTGACATGACTTCGACAATTAGATTGACCAATGTTTTGACTGAGTTTGACAATTTCAACAAATTGCCAAATGAAACTCTTGAGGGTGTCTACTACAGGTTCTGCAATGTCATAAATGAACTGAGGAAGAACAGTGTCAAGAAAACAGAGATTGAATTTAACATCAAATTCATCAAAGCTCTTGGTCCAAAATGGGATGATTTTGGAACACAGATTAAGCAACACCAAAATCTGACCAAGTTCACCATTCATACTCTTTATGAATCCTTCAAACTCAATGAAAACCAAGTTCTAAACAAAGCTTCATCAAGCAAAATGCCAGAAGTTGTGTCTTCTGATCCTTTGACATTGATTGTTGAGAGGAAGGTTTCTGAAGCTCTTTAGAAACAAATGATAGTTGTTTCTTCATCAGATGAGGAGGGAGATGATATGCTTGCTACAAGAGATGGTGTGTCAGATGATCTATATCAAGATGAACTCGCACAATTTGAAAGACTGAAGGTATGGAGATTAGTTCCAAATCCAAGGAAAGAAGATCCAAGCGGTACAAAGTGGATATTCAAAAACAAAAAGGATGAGAATGGAGTGGTAGTAAGGAATAAAGCTCGACTTGTTGCAAAGGGTTATTGCCAACAACCAGGTGTTGACTTCGATGAAACTTTTGCTCCAGTTGCAAGAATGGAGGCCATTCGAATTTTATTAGCTTATGCCACATTCCGAAACTTTTTTGTGTTTCAAATGGATGTGAAGACTGCCTTTTTGAATGGTGACCTCAAAGAAGAAGTTTACGTTGATCAACCAAAAGGTTTTGTAGATCCTCAAAGGCCGAACCATGTCTACAAGTTAGACAGGGCTTTCTACGGTCTTAAGCAAGCACCCCGCGCATGGTATGATTCCTTAACTACTTTCTTACTAAGATGTGGCTTTACCAAAGGCACAATTGATCCTACCCTGTTCATTCGCAAACAAGGTAAGCGTGTTCTACTTGTCCAAATATATGTTGATGACATTATCTTTGGGTCGACCAGTCAAACATTTTACCGAAACTTTTCATCTCTTATGGTTAATTATTTTGAAATGAGCATGATTGGGAAAATGAACTACTTTTTGGGTCTTCAAATCAAACAGTTTACCAAATGGTATTTTTATATCACAAGGTAAATACATAAAATGACATGTTGAAAAAGTTTGATATGACTTCATGTTCTTCAATTTCTACCCCAATGGCTGCTCGAACAAACATAAATGCTGATAAAAATGGGAAACCATTTGACCAAAAGAGATATCAAAGTATGATTGGTTCGTTGTTGTATCTAACAGCATCTCGCCCAGATATAATGTTTGCAACATGTATATGTGCTAGGTATCAAGCTGCTCCAACTGATTTACATTATCAAGCTGTGAAACGAATCTTTCGTTATCTGAAGGGTACACCCAATTTAGGTCTCTGGTATCCTAGGGATACTGGATTCAATCTAACTGCTTATTCAGATGCAGATCATGCAGGTTGTTAGCTTGATCGCAAGAGCACTTCTGGTACATTACAATTTTTAGGTGATAAATTTGAGAGTTGGTCTTCCAAGAAACAGAATTGTGTGTCACTATCAACGGCTGAAGCTGAATATGTGGCTGCAGCTAGTTGTTGTGCTCAAGTTTTATGGATGAAGACACAACTAATTGATTATGGTCTGAGATATGATCATATCCTTATCTATTGTGACTCTCAGAGTGCCATTGCAATTGCAGTCAACTCAGTAAACCACTCTCAATCAAAGCATATTGATGTTAGATATCATTTTCTCAAAGATCATATTGATAAAGGTGACATCGAGCTCTACTTTGTGGGAACTGACTATCAACTTGCAGATTTGTTCACAAAACCATTGGATGAAAAGATGTTTAACTTTCTTATCTCCAAGCTTGGCATGTTAAATCTTGAACCTTGAATTATTTTTTAAGGAATTCTTGACATATTCTAGAAAATCAAAATACAAAATTTGAAAAGATAAAATCAAATACAAAAAAAAAAAGGGTTTTATCTTTTATTTATTTCAAAGTGGCTTATACATACTCTGTGTATAACCTGTTCTTCATTGCTTTATTTATCTCAAAGAGGCTTATATATACTATGTATGTAACCCGTTCTTCAATGTTTTATTTATTTTAGAATGTTTATACATTTTAAGATCCTGTTGTTATACATATAAATTGATATACGATAACAAGGAATTGAACACCTTTGTGTACTTCCAAAGTGGTCTTATATGAATATGTATGTGTAATAGCAGTTAATTGCTTTCAAATAAAGTTTTTCAAACTCTCAATTGTTGATATGAGAAGCGAAAGATCGAACGCCTTTGTGTCATTTTGAATAATTGATTGAGTTAAAGTGTGCTTAAGTGTTTTATTGCCTCCAACTTGTTGATGTAAGATGCGACGGATCAAACGCCTTTGTGTACTCCCTAGTAGTATTACTATGAACATTGTTGTTGAAGCAAAACTTTGTGATTCTCAAATGAAAAATCTTGTTCACTATAGACTCTCAAATTTTTCTGAAAATATCACAACAAAGATTTTACTCTTTTTGATTTCACAAAAATCAATTTTTGCTCTACCTTTCTATGGAAAACATTTTGATCTATTCGTGCATAGACTAAGGAGGAGTTTGTGATTTCAAAGATTTCCAAAACTTCAAATGTGTTTTAAACATTTTCATACACACGTTTGTTGATTTTCCAATGATTTTCAATCAATTGAAGTTCGGTGATTCGTTTGCACATGAGAGATTAGTTCACTCCATGAACTTCATCATCTGCGATGAGTTCTAACCCCGGAGTATTCACTTCTTTCATTAGATAGTAAGAGTATTTCGAGTGATGATGTTTTTCGTGCAAATAGGATGGAGGGAGTAAAGTCGAAAATTGAGAGGTTAAGGTGATATGATGAGAGAAAATGGTTAAAAGAAATGATACCCTTCCCTAAATTCTCAAATCGCCGGGTACAACACGTTTCTATCAAGTGTTATTTGTTGATATCTTGATATTGAAAAAGTCTTCATGGACCCAGTGAAGTGATGCGCATCTTTACCTAACCACTCAAGTGTTTCTTAACAAATACTTGTTTCAATTCTCACGGAGATTTTCACATTTCTATTGACTCTTCATTTGGAAGATGTTGATATTGAAAAAGGGTGACATTCTGCTCCAGTCCCCGACTTCATTTGATCACGTTGTGTCTAGAGCTATCTTGATTGGTCAGTCATTTGATCATTATTCATTTCTTTAGGACACATTCGAGTCATATCTTTGTGATATTATTGTTTATCTTTGTGATGTAGCCGGAACATTTGTAGTGATATCTTAATTGATATTCCACGATGATCAAATGGAAATCCTACCAATGCTAACATCTTTTCCAACGTTGAAAGTAGGTCTCATAATTACATTTATGTGGTTATTGAGTTAACAAGAAGTCTAAATGTGATCTCGGTTATTTCATAAAAGTCTTTAAGGATAATAGATTGTGGTTATCGAACGCTTCGGCTGTACTAACCATGATTTATATTCTTTGAAGCAATCTCGTGGTTGAAAAGCTGCAGACCGAACTATGTTAGAGTATTGCTTTGTGCATGTCTCAATGATACATAGGAAATCCGAAAAATGTTATACATTTCTATCGGTCATTTCATTAATCCTTTCGATTTTTGAATATGTTAACGGATCATTCTTATCCAGTTTCATTTCTCATCTCACAAACACAAAAAACACCAACACCATGCTATAACGTTTGTACCAACAACTTCAACCTTACATTTTAGTCTCCTCTAGGATTGTTTGGGTTGGGCTAATGGTTTGGGTTGATGTTTCGATGGTCGACATTTCTCCATGTGCACAAAATCTAGTTTTGAATCGTGTTATTTCTTTTAATATTTTATTAATCAATGTTTGCATAATGACATTGGTTCCTAACTTTGTCATTATGAGGGGGAGAAAATACTAAGATTGATTGGGAAAGAAATAAGAATAATTGATAAGGATAGCAAGGAGAAAAGTTTGTGTTTGGTTGTTTCAAAAGGTTTATCTTTCAAAGATGAGAAGATCAAGACATTCATCGTAATGATTCTAATGAAGGATATGTAATTTCAATGGATGATAACTTGAATATGAAGAAACAATAAAGTCTTCATGATGTCAAAGATTTTCAATATATTTCAGTCAATTGAGCTCAGAATTTCACTAAATCTTAGTTGATTGAGATCTTGGCTTGAAAAAGAAAAACTGAATTGATTTCAAAGATAAGAATGAGACTGAAGATGAAAGGATATTTACTCAAGATGGTACAAAAGTTCAAAGATGCTCCGAAAATGTTCATACTCATGAATTGAGGGGGAGCATGATTACTTCATAAGAGACTTATCCAAACTTCATTCAAATGCTTACTCTCCAAAGTGTTCAAGTCGATGTGACAAAGATCGAAGCTTCAAAAAGTTGATAGATTGGTTAGAAGATTCAGGTCAAAGAAGTAAAGCTTCAAAAGAGTCTTCATCGACATACTTCATTCAAGATCTTCAAGTCATACAATAACACTTTTTCAAGAAGCTCCAATGCATACATCAAGGGGGAGAGTACATATTCATGAAACTTCATTCCAAGAAGTTGAATTTCACTCAAGAATCAATGATTGAAGAATCAAAGACAAGTTCATATCTTCCGCATTTCAAAAGACAACTTTGATTCATGATTCAACAATCCTCAAAGATTCAAGACACACACACACATTCTTTATTCTCTGTTTAAAAAGAACATTGAGAATCATCACATGATTTAACTTCAAGAAGTCCAAGACCAAGACTGAATCAAGTTCTTCAAAGACGAAAGAGAGAGATTTGAAGACTTGTTTCAACAAATCAATTGTCTTCATCACCGGGCTCATCAAATTCATTCCTACAAGACAACATAACACGTACTTCATTTATTACAATATATCACTAAGGGGGAGAATGTTAGAAATCCAAAAATAGTTATAAATTGTAATTTAGATTAGTGGACATACTTGTACTTAAGTCATAGATGAATGATCACTAAGGTTGAGGGACTAAATGTGATAATTAGCATATATGTGTATTTAGACTATAAATAGCCATCACACCTTATATATCATAACAATAACAACAAGCCTGTAAACATTTTCCAGATCAATTCCAATCATCCACTTTACTTTCACACACACACTTTCTCTCTCAAAACACACACTCACACCAAGAACACACACACCTCAAATCCACCATTGATGACATGAATTCAGTGTAGAAATCATGTTGTCACAGAAACCTTTTTTGTAACCTGGCTCTAATACCAAATTTGATGCATAAAACACGCAAAAACACAAGCACAACGGAAATTAAACAAAATGGAATTGAATATTTTTGGTATTTTCTGATTTTATAATGAAAATAAACAACAAAAACAAAACAATAAAATAAAAGGATAGATAAAGAATCCACCACCAAGATTCGTAAAGGCTAAGCCACCAAAATCAAGGATAAAGGAAACACTCCAACCCACCACTATGTTTGATAAAGGTCTAGCCACCACAAATACAGATAAAGGAATCGAAGATTTTAAGATCTCACCACTATATTTGATAAAGGACGAACCACCACAAATATAGATAAAGGGGTCACTCCAAACCACCAATATCAAAAATCCATAAAGGTAAATGAAGATTTTGGATAAGAAATAGAGGCTTCTCTATTATTTTCATACAATTCAACATAATCTGCCTTACATTGGGAAATGAGCCTCTATTTATAGCCACTAATGCTGATTTCTAGAATTAAAGAAATACAATAATAAAAGAAATAAAAAAGTTGTCACCAATAACAGTAGCACTTCTGAAATGAAGTTACTGAAGACTTGTTTCTGAAGTGTTTTGCTTTCTGATCTGAGCAGTGGCTGATCACATCAGGTGCTGACCAGTTTACTGAATGTGGTCAGTTGAAGTTGTTTCAGTGAGGTTTGTTCAGATGGAGTTATCAGTTCAGAACCTTCTTCCAGTTCAGATGACTTTAGCTCAGAAAATCCTTTCAGTGCAAAAACTTCTTTCAGTTTAGAAATTCCTTTCAGCTCAGAAACTTTTTTCAGTTCAGAAATTCCTTTCAGCTCAGAAACTTCTTTCAGTTCAGAAACTTCTTTCATTTCAAAAACTTCTTTCATTTCAGAAATTTCATTTCAGTTCAAAAAATTCTTTGAGTTCAATGAACCTGGACATTTCTGCATCATTCTGATGCGTTGAACATGCAAAAACTAAGCACAACGGACTTTAATAACAACTTGAAATACTGTTGTTGGTATTTTCTGATTTTACAATGAAAATAAATAACAAAAACAAGACAATAAAAGTAAATGATTGATAAAGAATCCGCCACCAAGATTCGTAAAGGCCAAGCCATCGGAATCAAGGATAAAGGAAACACTCCAACCCATCACTATGTTTGATAAAGGTCTAGCCACCACAAACACAGATAAAGGATTCGAAGATTTAGGATCTCACCACTATAACTGATAAAGGACGAACCACCACAATTATAGATAAAGTGATCACTCCAAACCACCAAGATCAAAGATCTATAAAGGTAAATGAAGATTTTTGGATAAGAAATAGAGGTTGCTCTATTAATTTTATTCAATTCAACATAATCTGATCTTACATTGAGAAATAAAACCCTATTCATAACCACATAAACTATTTCCTAGGAGTTATCGAAATAATAAAAAATTAATCTAAAAGCTGTCATGTGCAAAGCACAACCACTAATTTATTAGCCAATGGGAAATGGACTAGATAAAGCTTCTAGAAAGGTTCCTTTTGCAAGAGGGCCCACAAACTGTTAAAATAACGTGGGCACTTATTCCTTTGTTTTCATCTTCTTTGGACAACTGCCGTCCTTCCTTTATTAGACCTTACAAGCATACGTCTGAACATTTTATTAAGGTAACTGGAAAAACTAAAAATCTGGACTTCTACTGGAGACGTATATCTGGAACATCCATCTGGAGACTGGAACTGGTCACTAGAGTGCTTCAGTGGGGAACTTCACTGATGGATTTCTGATGGTTGTATCTGGAGCTTCTTGCCACTGGAGAAGTGTTACAACTGGTGGCTGAACTGGTTTAGCGAACACTTGTTTGAAATGGGCTATCGTTGGCAGAATTAGCATGGCTTGCTTAGATGGCATCACTGGCTCAAAATTCTGCTTTAGCTCAGAAATAGACTTCAACTCA
Source organism: Erigeron canadensis (assembly GCF_010389155.1). Lineage (NCBI taxonomy): Eukaryota > Viridiplantae > Streptophyta > Magnoliopsida > Asterales > Asteraceae > Erigeron > Erigeron canadensis. The sequence goes on from NC_057765.1 coordinate 18,615,876, forward strand.
AAATTTAACCTCATTTCAGAATCTTCTTTTATCTCAGAAATTCTAGTCAGTTCAGTCGATTTGCTCAGCTCACTGGCAACGGTCAGTTCAGCAAATCTGGACATTTCTGCATCATTCTTCCCTTCTGAAATAGGACTTGTTCTCAAGTCCTCGAGGTACTCATTTTCCAGATAAGGCATCAGATCACCAACATTAAATGAACTTGAAACTGCCATATCTCCAGGTAACTCAACCTGATAAGCATTTTCACCGTATCTCTCCAATCTAAATCTCATGGGGCAAAACTGGATTGTTTTCTATGCTTATTTGTTCTTGCCTTGTATTCAACATTTGTCTTCTCAATTTTGGCCTTCACTTGTTGATGAATATTCTTGATCTCTCTAGCTCTGGCCTCAGCTTCAATACTTGCTTTTGGTTCAATTGAAAATGGAATCAAATCAATGGGAGTCAGTGGATTGACACCATAACATATTTCAAATGGGGATTTACTAGTAGAATAGTTAGGAGCTCTATTGCATCCCAATCTTTCAACTTTTTTTTCACCAGTGTTCTCAACAGCATTCCAATCGCACGATTTGTGACTTCAGTTTGTCCATCAGTTTGAGGATGATAAGTAGTGAACATCAATCTGGTACCTATCAATCTCCATAATGTCTTCTAGAAATAACTCAAAAACTTGACATATCTATCTGAAACAACAGTCTTTGGAATTCCATGTAGATGAACAATTTCCTTGAAAAATAAGCTTGCTACAGCTGAAGTATCATTTGTGGTATTGCAAGGAATAAAACGAGACATTTTCGAAAAATGATCAACGACCATTATTGAATCTTTTCCTCTTGGAGTTCTGGGCAGTGCAACAATAAAATCCATGCTGAGATCTTCCCAGAGCTGACTTGGAATTGAAAGAGGAGTATACAAACCCTTGTGAAAAGTTTCCTTCGCCTGATGACAAGTTGGACAACGACTGATGATATTCTGAACATCCTTTAGTAGACTTGGCCAGTAGAATTGTTCAGTAAGAAATCTCTCCAGTTTTGTTTATGCCAAAATGGCCAGCTAAACCTCCTCCATGTGCTTACCTTATCAATAGATCACGAATAGAACCCCTTGGAATACACAATTTACCATTTTTAAATAAGAAACCATCTTAAATAACAAATGGTCCTTTCTGGTTAGCTTCAGTGAGATGATCAGCAAAATTTGCATCAGCAGCATACAACTCCTTAATGAAAGAAAATCCAAAAACTCTTGCTTCCAGAATTGATAACAATGAGTATCTTCTAGAAAGTGCATCAGCAACAACATTAGCCACTCCAGCCTTGTGCTTAAAAACAAATGAATATGACTGCAAAAATTCTACCCATTTTGCATGTCTGGCATTAAGCTTGTGTTGACCATTTATGAACTTCAGTGCTTCATGGTCAGAAAATAAAACAATCTGTTTTGGCTTCATATAATGTGACTAGTGAGTAATAGCACGGATAATTGCATAAAACTCTTTATCATAAGTGCTATACTTCAGCTTAGAAGCATTCAGCTTTTCACTGAAATATGCCACTGGACGCCCGACTTGTACCAGAACTGCACCAATACCCACACCACCGGCGTCACACGCTAACGCAAACAACTGATCAAAATCTGGCAAGGATAGAACTGGAGCTGAGCTGAGCTTTTCCTTCGGTGACTCACAGGCTAACTGGGTTGAACTTGGCCAGTCAACCACACCTTTCTTTGGACAATCAGTAATTGGAGCCACAACTGTTGAGAAATTCTTGATGAATCTTTTATAAAAAGATGCCAGTCCATGAAAACTTGTTACTTCAGTGATTGTAGTAGGAACTAGCCATGATCTAATGGCTTATACCTTGGAAGGGTCCATGGAAATACCTTCTCTTGACACCACATAACCAAGAAATATCACACTCTTCACCATAAAATCACATTTCTCCAGTTTTCCATACAACTGGTGTCTCCTTAGTAAATCAAACACACTACTCAAATGATTAACATGTTCAGCTTCAGTTTTTGAATACACAAGAATATCATCAAAGTAAACAACAACAAACTGACCAATGAGTTGTCTGAGAACTTCATTCATTAACCTCATAAAAGTACTGGGAGCATTAGATAAACCAAAAGGCATTACTAACCATTCATAAAGGCCTCCTTTAATTTTGAAAGCAGTCTTCCACTCATCTCCATCTTTCATTCGAATCTGGTGATAACTACTTCTGAGATCAATTTTTGAAAACACACTAGAGCCATGTAACTCATCTAGCATATCATCCAATCTAGGAATGGGATATCTATACTTAATAGTTATATTATTTATGGCTCTACCGTCAACACACATTCTCATCGAACCATCTTTCTTTGGGACTAGGTGCCACACCCCGACTAGGGCGGAAAACTCGGGGTGCAAGATAAAGCACACGTGCACATGGATGTTACATAGGAATAGCTAAATGAGTGCATAGATTTAACATAAATAGTCGAATAAATAGTTCAATAAGCAAAACATAGTTCACAAACATAAGTTCCATAGCATTCAAATAAAATATAAGATAAGTTCCTACGCAGGGGAAACGAGTAGGCATAATGTCGACTAACACATTGAAAGGCATGCAAAACTCCAAATCCTAAGCCTGAAGTCTGCTACGAGTCTCATGCTACCATTCCTAGCCACGATTAGCATCATTACCTAAAAAGAATACTTAAAAAGTCAACACAAAGGTTGGTGAGTTCGTAGGTTTGAAATCATGATTGTTTACTGGAAACCTCGTTTTAAATCACAAATCGAATGCTTGAATAACCACTTGAAACATTTATCGTTTGAATAGATATGTTTTATGCCGTTAAGTATGAATAACTTGAATAACATAGTATGATGTGGCTATAGACCTACTTACGATACATAAGTATGAGTATGTGAATCAGCGTGCACTTACGGTCGACCTGGCTAGTATGAATATTAATCGTGCACTTACAGTCATCAACATGACATGGCTAGTAAGTATATCATGTAGTAGCCTAATAGCCATAGAATAAACAATGAAAGTTGTTACGGCATATATGAAAGCGTATTTGTATTTCTTTCACCCCAAAACATAAGTAAAAAGGGGCTACGAAAACTCACCTGACAGCTAGCAACAAGTTTAAGCTATGCAAGATATCAGAAAGCAAGTAATCGGCAAGCAATCAAGTGTCGACTAAGTTGTCCAAAAGCATGCTCATAACGTGCTCATAACGTGCCACCAAGTGTCGATTAAGTTGTCCAAAAGCATACTAGTTTGACTTTGACCACATTTTACAAGTTTGAGTAAAGTTGACCAAATTACGAGTTTGACTAAGTTGACCAAATCGACAAAAGTTGACCAAGGTTGACCAAGTTGACCAAAGTTGACTAAATCGAGGTAGTAATTGAAAGTCGAGGTCTCAATTGAAAGTTGGGGTCTTAAATTGAATTCGAGGTCTTATTTGAGATTTGGGGTAGTGTTTCACTAAAAGACAAAATGTAATTGAGTGGCTAAAATAAGAGGCTAAATTGAGAGGCTAAAATAAGAAGTTAGTAATCTGCGGTAGTATTTCACTAAAAGACAAAATTGAGATTTGTGAGGCTAGATTTGCGAGGTCGTAATTGAAAAATGCGAGGCTAAATCAGAAATGTGAGGTTGTATTTTAGAAGCTAAATCAAATTGATAAAGTATATCAAGATAATGAAGCAGAATTTGATGTCAATTCTTTTTCCTAGTGTATCTGCTGTTGCTGGATAATAAGTTTTTATCAGTTTTTGCCCCCAAGGGTCTGGTACTTTTGCAAAAAATAATGCTAAATAACTACTCATATCTTTAGGACACTAATTCTTCCAAGAGGAAAAAACGAAAAATGGCGATCTCTCTTTTCTTACCTTGATTTCGTGATCTCTAATAATGATGGTGATTATCATGGTTATTATAATTGTGTTTAATTAATGTTTATCTTCTAGGGCTCACGATTTTTAGGTTTTTTCTCTTTCTTTTCGTTTAAACCCTAATTGTGTTTTCTTTTTCCGGATTGGTTTACCAGGAGTGTGATCACGGCTAACTCGTTTAGTTCAGTTAGATCAATACGGTCCAGTTAAACTGATCTAGGGTCTGTATTCGCAATTTAGGGTTCTAGGGTTTTAAGGCTTTTTTAGGTTTGTGCTTCGTGTTCTTATCTGTCTTTTTTGTTCGTTTGCTGTGTCTTTTTTGGTTGCATGGTTGTTATGATGTATGAAGGGAGTAAGTTCTGATCTCAATATTGATAGTTTACGTGAAAGTCTTGCTAGATTTAAAGTTATGAATTCTGATTCTGTTAAACCAGTTAAACCGGTTAGAATATTAAAAAGATAGGATGGGGAAAACCCTAATACGCAGCTTGGACCTGATTTTACTGGAACTTTTGTTAATAATGATGGTGTGTCTAGCACAGTTGAGGAGGTGCTAAGAGCTAATACTGGGGTTGGTAACATGGGGAGAAAGGAAGATGGGGATCATGAGATTAAAACGATTGATGAAAATACGCCTGATGTCCAAAACAAAATCGTTACATCTTATGCTTCTGTGGTGAAAAATGATTCCAAAATTCGTAAAATCAATTTTAGAGAACTGGTGGATATGAATTCAGTGGTAGGAGTGGATGTGGTGATTCCACGTGCGTCGGTAGAGGAGGTTAATAGCAGGTTTGTTAATACATTATATGGTTTCTTTTTAGGTAATCGACTTGCATTTCCTATTGTTGAAAATTATGTGAAAAACACTTGGGGGAAATTTGGATTACAGAAGGTTATGATGAATAATTCTGGTTATTTTTTCTTCAAGTTTGAAACTAAAGTGGGTATCGATCAAGTTTTGGAGCGTGGTCCATGGATTATAAGATCAGTTCCTATTTTATTGAATGTGTGGACTCCAAATTCGACATTAGCAAGAAAAGAGATTACTAAAGTGTCAATCTGGGTTAAAATGCATAATGTCCCTTTGGCTGCCTTTTCTGAGGATGGTCTTAGTATGCAAGCTACTAAAGTAGGAAAACCGATTATGCTAGACACTTATACAAGTAATATGTGTCTTGACTCATGGGGAAGACATAGCAATGCTAGGGCGTTAATAGAGGTTGATGCATCAAATGAGTTGCGTAAAGAAGTCATTATTGCTATTCCTAGCCTTACTGAAGATGGATACTCTATGCAATCAGTTAAGATTGAATATGAATGGACGCCACCTCGTTGTAAGGAATGTAAGGTATTTGGGCATATGGATGAGAGGTGTCCTTTGCATCCTGTTGTGAATAAAGGCAAACAAGTGGAAGAACATGATGATGGTTTTACTATTGTAAACCGCAAAAAGGCTAAAGGAGGAAGTAAACAAAATATTAGGCAAGTTAAGGGTGTTAGGTTGTCAAAATCGAAGCCTCGGTTTATTTACAAGGTTAAACAAAAGGTTGAATAGGTTAAGAAATCCACGGAGGGCAGTATTGCTTCTACTTCTACGGTTAATAAAGATGTCCCATTAACAAATCCTTATGAGTTACTTAATGATTATGGTACCGATGATGAACCTTTATTAACGGCAGTAGATCCTAAAATTGATAAATCTACTGAGGCCGTTGTGGATAGTGATGAGGATGAAGTGGAGGTTGTTTTCGAGGAGACTCCAAATTTTATGGCGAAACCGAATGATTCTGAGGGGGCAAGCACTCCCGATGGAGATGTTCCTCGTGTATAATATTGCATCATGGAATATTAGGGGTATGAACCAAACCCCTAAACAACAAGAGGTTCGACAGATAATTTTAGATAATCGTTTATGTGTTTGTTTGATTCTTGAATCCCATGTTGCGCCCTCGAAGGTTGATGATTTATGTTCAAGTGTGTTTCCTGCATGGAGATGGACATCTAATGTACATGCATGTTTGAAGGGGCCTAGAATAATTCTTGGGTGAAATCCTGATATTGTTGATCTAATGGGTCTGTCACAAACAGCCCAAGTGATCCACACCCAGATTTTATTCAAAAGTGATAAAAAGATGGTGATGTGCTCTTTTGTGTATGCATTTAATAAATATTTGGATAGGCGCCCTTTGTGGCAGAATTTATCTATGCATAAACTGTTTACTTCGAATAAACCTTGGTGCATGTTAGGAGATTTTAATGCTACGCTGAATATTGATGATAAAGCTACTGGATCTTCGTCTATTGATATTGCTATGCGTGAGTTTAAAGAGTGTATTGAGGATATGGACATGGTTGATGTTAATAAATCAGGGCTTCATTTTACCTGGACTCAAAAACCTCATGGTTTTGATGGCGTTCGTTAGAAAATAGATAGGGTTATGGCAAATGCTGAATTTTCGGATACTTTTATTGGTGCTAATGCAATTTTCCAGCCCTATCATATTTCAGACCACACACCGGCAGTTCTAAGGATTCCCATGATAACAACGTCGAAGCGTAAACCGTTTAAGTTCACAAATCTGTTAGTTTATCACGAGAATTTTGGGTCGATTGTGGAAGCATGTTGGGGAGTTTACATAAAAGGGGTACCTATGTACAGATTAGTTAAAAGACTTAAAAGCTTAAAGAAACCTTTTCGTAAGCTATTGTTTGAGAAAGGTAATATCCATGCAAAAGTGAATAGATTGAGAGTGGAGTTGGATACGGTTCAAAAAGATTTGGATAGAGACCCTAATAATCATCATCTTCGTGAAGCAGCTACTGGATATTTAAATGCCTATCAGGAGGCTATCTAGATGAGGAAAGTTTCTTAAAACAAAAGGCAAAAATCAATTGGTTAAATGTCGGGGATTCTAATTCAGCATATTTCCATAAAGTTGTAAAAAGTCGTGCAACTAGAGGGCGGATTGATTCTATCTTGGATGCTAATGGGACTCGTGTTGATGGAAATGATGTGCCCCAAGTGTTTCTCGATCATTTCTCAAACTTTTTGGGTAAACCGGGTTCCGTTCAGCCACTTGATCTTGATGGTTTGTTTTCTAACAGGTTAACTGTTGAGCAAGGTCATGATATGATTCGTGAAGTGTCAGATGAGGAGATAAAGATCTCGATCTTTTCAATGGGGGATGATAAAGCTCCTGGACCTGACGGTTTCACGGTGGTGTATTTCAAGAAAGCATGGAATATCATAGGCGATGATGTGATCAAAGCTGTGAAAAATTTCTTCTCGGCGGGTACTCTACTAAAAGAGGTTAATCACACTATTATTTCGCTACTGCCTAAGGTTAGTACGCCTGCTCGTGTAAATGATCTTCGGCCAATTTCACTCTGTAATGTGGTGTTTAAATGCATCACAAAGATTATTGCAAATTGTATAAAGGATAAGCTGACAGATTTGGTTTCCATCAACCAATCTGCTTTTGTTCCTGGTAGGCGGCTTACAGATAACATTCTTTTAACTCAAAAATTGATGCATAACTACCATCTTGACAGGGGCCTCCCCGTGTTGCTTTTAAAGTTGACATTCAAAAGGCGTATGACACGGTAGATTGGCAGTTTTTGAAAGTTGTTTTGTTGAACTTCGGGTTTCCTGATAAATTGATATCTTGGACTATGGAATGCATTACCACTACCTCGTTTTCAATTTGCATAAATGGGTCACTTTATGGTTTTTTTAAAGGTAAACGTGGGCTTCCTCAGGGTGATCCATTGTCGCCATATTTATTCACTCTCGTTATGGAGGTTTTGTCTTAGTTATTGCAGTGCAGGATTAGGAATGCAAGGGAGTTTCGTTATCATCACCATTGTAAGGAATTGAATATTACTAATATTTGTTTTGCGGATGATCTGTTTATTTTTTGCGTGGGGATGTTCAATCTGCTAGGGTGGTGTGGGAATCGCTTGAAGAATTTAAGTCTGTTTCTGGGCTTGCTCCAAGTCTTCCGAAAAGTACAGCCTATTTCTGTAATGTGTTGAACCATGTGAAGCTGTCGATTTTGAATATTCTACCTTTTGAGGAAGGTAGGCTACCGGTAAAGTATCTTGGTGTTCTTTTAGTTTCTTCAAGACTTGTTTATAGAGATTGCAAGGAATTACTTGAAAGAGTTCATAATCGTATAAGCAACTGGAAAACTAAGTTTCTATCTTTTACGGGGCGCCTTCAGCTAGTTCAATCGGTTTTATCCTCTATGCATATTTATTGGTCTTCGGTATTCATTTTGCCTACTCGAGTAACTAGTGAGATTGAACAGATGATGCGTGGGTTCTTATGGAGTCAATGTACACTTGGAAAAGGTAAAGCGAAAGTTTCTTGGGATGTGGTATGTCTTCCTAAGCAAGAGGGTGGTCTAGGAATTCGACGGTTAGAAACCAGTAATGTTGTGTTAATGGCGACTCATATTTGGAATCTTTTAACGGTAAAGGAGTCATTATGGGTCAAGTGGGTGCATACCTATCGACTAAGAGGCAGGAGCTTTTGGGATATTCCGTTAAGGGGTAATATGCCTTGGAGCTGGAAAAAGTTACTAGCAATTCGCCCACTTGTTCGAAATCATTTTTGGCATTCTTTGGGTAATGGACAGAATACGTTTGCATGGCATGATACATGGGCAACTTGCTGTCCGATTATTGACATTGTTACTCATCGTATGATTAAAGAGGCTGGTTTTGAGTCACATTCTAAAGTTGTTGAGATTATCGAAAATGGGACATGGAGGCTACCGTCGTTTTGGGATAACCGTATTTTAAATACTAACGTGCCTTTATTGCAGGAACATATGATGGACTCGATTAAATGGCGTACAGATGCAGGAGTTTTACATGATTTTTCGGTGTCTTTAGCTTGGGAGGACCTGCGTGTACGAGCACCTTTGGTGGATTGGTATCATATTGTATGGTACAAACAATGTATTCCTAAATACTCCTTTCTTTTGTGGCTAGTTATGAAACGCAAGCTTAAAACTCAAGACTTGCTTAATCAATGGGATGTTCAACATGCCTCTTTAGCTGTTACATGTCCATTGTGCTCAACACAACCAGATTCTCATACTCATTTGTTTTTCGACTGCCTTTTTTCTTCAAGAGTATGGGATGAAGTTAACAAAATTGCTTGTTTATCGTTATATGGGGGAAGCTGGGCTGATGTACTACACGATTTGAAGAAGATTGCAAGGAAAAATTCTGTTCATAGTGTGGTTTCAAAGCTGATTCTCGCAGGGGCTGTCTACAACATTTGGTAAGAAAGGAATAACCGTTTATTTAATCAGTCAAAACGGTCTGAAGACCAATTAATCCAGATTATTGTTTCGACCACTAGATTAAAGCTGATGACTTTGCCGTTTAAAAACAATAGCAGAACGGAAGCTGCTCTTTCGCAATTGAAGTTACCTTCATCACTACTTATTCCAACGTAGTGATTGGTTGTTACCTATCTAGTTTCTCTCCTGTTTTATTGTTTTTCTTATGTTCTTGTTAAGTAAGCTAGATAGGTTTTTTCGGTTTTAAGTGAGTGGCATGTCACTCGCTTTAGGGAGTTTGGCTGTTGCTTGTTTGCTTTGTACGTGTATTAAGCCAGCATGACAATTAGTCATGTTGCCTACACTTTATTGATTTTGGGTATAATACAGCTAACTGGGGTATCAAAAAAAAAAGTAACTAAATACGAGGTCGTTTCTAAAATACGATGTCGCATTTTCATGTTTAAAAATTTTATTTTGACTCAAAAGTTTTCTTGGTCAACTCACGGGTGTTACAGTCTCCCCCACTTAGAGGAATTTCATCAGGAAATTTAGATTATGTATAAGTCCTAACTCAAGAGATGATACTAACTGAAGACATCTCTATGTCGATGGTGAGATTTCTTTGGAATATAAACACTGAACTGGAGACTACTAGTTACAGTGAATGTATACCAACTCCTTAGTTAGATTACTTAACAGGTGACAATAAGTAAATGACAATGTAATAAGTAAATACAATAAAGTATATATGGTGAGACCAAGTTGTAATTTTCAAATGTATATTATATATTGATGTTAAATAAAATACAAGTTTGTTGCGGAACCAAGATAATACATAAATTTAAATATCCTAACAACCTATGAAATACAAATTATCTAGACAAAGTTGGCATTGGGATTCCAACTTTGTCGTATAGATATGGTTGACAGCATTTAAGGAAACTAGATGAGTTCCTTTGAAATGCTTGATAAGGTAAGTCAAGATGTTACTTTATCCAACCTATTTTATGCACTTTTGTACTTTAATCATAGACAAATGATATTGTCTGTATAAAGCTGCATAAAGCAAAAAGGTCTTTCTCGTAGACAGTGTAAAGCATTGTAAAAGCTTTAAACTGATGCTCTCCAGTTTCTATCTGAGTAGAATACCAATTGGGCTTCGCTGCCATCGTCATTCTCTATCTTCCACTTGTTGTCTTCGACGTCAATTGGAATGTCTTCAGTTCTGATCAGATCTCAACTGCAGGAAGTCTTCAGTTGCATTAACTATACGCTACAACTAGACTTCAATATATTTCTGGACAAATCTTCTGGTCTCCAGATGTAACTGGAGACTAGTCAGTTTAACCAAAATTGGACCTAACAAATTCCCCCTATTTGTCCTGAAATATTGCCAAGTTTCTTCTAGTTCTTGTATCTATACAAGTATGAACTTGAAAGACTTGTTTGACCAAATCAAATCTAATTTTCCAAGGCATTTTTATAGATCATCAAATGCCTTGGGTTTTTCTTTTAAGTTTGTTAGATTTAATCTGTTATCTATCTTGTGGTTACAATCTGGCAACTTGTATATACATGATGAAATTACAAAAGTTACAAGAAGGTAAATAAAATTACAAATAGATAACTGAAGAAAAACTTAATCAGATGGCCCTTCGCCAGTTCTCCTTTGCTTTGCAACTGAAGAGATGGGTTGTCTATCTTCAGGATCAAAGTTCAATCTTTTCTCAACACTTTCTTTAAACTTGATCAGACTTTGAAGTACATAAACCCAACCTTTCTCAATCTTGTTCTTCTGTTTCCTTGCCTCCAGCAGATTCAGCATCTCAACCTGCTCAGAATGTCCATACTGATGAACACCAGGATTCTCAGTTGTGAGTTGTGGTCTATTGAAGTATTGAATGGTTACCACAAATTGCCTTCCTCCAGGTGTGATTAAAACTTTAATTTCTGTGATTCTTCTTGGATGATATCTTCACTGAAGAACATTAGTTAAATATGCACGTGCATCAGATTCATTGACCAGTTTGATCTGGGCAGTGCTCAGTTTCTGTACAGCAACTCGGATATCTTTAGTGGATGGCTCATTGGGTTCCACCTAAGTCCTCAAGTTTGCATCCCTTGGCAAGGGTTTTGGTTTTGATTTACTCTTAGACTTGGGTGGGTTCAACACTTGTTTAACACTTTTCTTTACTTGCTCAGACCTCTTCAGAATCCCTTCAGCCCTACTTCTTTGGCCTTCTCCACTGATATGTTCAAATTCCTAGCATCATGTTCAGCTTCATCATCAGGATAGTTTTTATCAAGATTGATTTCAATCATATCATTTACCAATCCCACTATCCTTGGGTCACTTTGACCTTCCTGAATTGCTTCGGTGTATGCCCAATAGATGGCATCATTTACATCCAGTATGCTCAATCCTTGCAGTTGAACCCTTGAGACCAGCAGATTGGCTTTCTTTTATTTCTTCCTTTCATTTATAGCGTTACCAATTCTAGCCTCTTGCTGTCAGATTCAGTCACTGGAGGAAGCTGATCAGAATTTCCAGTTTCCAACAAAGGTACATCAGTGGCCGGCTGGGCAGATTCATCAGTTGCAATAGCCTTGCCCTTATCCATCTTCCCCTATTACCTACATCCTCAAACTCTTCAACTATTTGCTCACCAGCATCAGTACTGGCAGCGATAACCAATTCTTTCCCAACACTTGAACTTGGAGCTTCAATAACAGTGCGGGGTGTATGAACAGAATTTTTCCCCTTGGTAGCATCTAGTCCTTATGGCTTCAAAATCAGTGTGACTAGACGGTAAGCGATCTAGAGGCTGCCACGACCCCATGTTCTTGCACTCCATGAAGACTCCACAAATCATGCGAACTATCCTCCACAAATGATTGATTTCTTGGGACTGAACCAAAACATTGCCACTGGTGGTATCTTGACTCATCTATATAGTTCTTATACAAGTCGGGCGTCCAGTAGCATATTTCAATGAAAAGCTGAATGCTTCTAAGCTGAAGTATAACACTTATGATAAAGAGTTTTATGCAATTATCCATGCTATTACTCACTAGTCACATTATCTGAAGCCAAAACAGTTTGTTTTATTTTCTGACCATGAAGCATTGAAGTTCATAAATGGTCAATACAAGCTTAATGTCAGACATGCAAAATGGGTAGAATTTTTGCAGTCGTATTCATTTGTTTCTAAGCACAAGGCTGGAGTGGCTAATGTTGTTGCTGATGCACTTTCTAGAAGATACTCATTGTTATCAATTCTGGAAGCAAGAGTTCTTGGATTTTCTTTTATTAAGGAGTTGTATGCTGCTGATGCAAACTTTGTTGATCGTCTCACTGAAGCTAACCAGAAAGGACCATCTGTTATTCAAGATGGTTTCTTATTTAAAAATGGTAAATTGTGTATTCCAAGGGGTTCTATTCGTGATCTACTGATAAGGTAAGCACATGGAGGAGGTTTAGCTTGCCATTTTGGCATAAACAAAACTGGAGAGATTCTTACTGAACACTTTTACTGGCCAAGTCTACTGAAGGATGTTCAGAATATCATCAGTCGTTGTCCAATGTTCTACTCATCTAGAGAGAGCCAGTTGCAATACCTTCCTTCACAACCTCCTTTTCTTTTTCCTTGCCAGCTTCAGTTGTCAGTTTATCAATGGCAATTGTATGTTCAGATACCTTGATGGCTAATGTATCAAGACTGCTCCTCAACTGATTGATCTCAAATGCAATTGGAGTTAGATCAATCCGGGGCGTGACAATCTTAGTGATCCCAGACATCACTTTTTCGATCAGTTGTTGTTCTCTGGCAGCCATGGTATCTTCAATTTTCTGACCAACTGAAGTGGCCAACTGGTTTCCAAGCTCAGTTACATCCAGACCATGTTTTTCAATAAGATCCTTAACCTGTCTTTCCAGTTCCTTTAACTCAACCTCTGAAGATCTGACAGTGTTGCCCAACAGGTTGGTGATGGATGTATGCACTTTTGTTTGAGTTAAGTCAAAAGCCTCCTTTAATGATGTTGCAAGAGAATTGGAGCTGGTGACTAACTCATTGAGTTTGTAAATACCAAGTCCTCATTTGTAGAGAACTTGTTTATTCCCAAATCTACCACTTTGATGTTTGTCATGTGTTCCTTGTGGTATTTGGAGAGGGACTTGGTATTTTTGTCAAGTATCTTTTGAATATCCTCCACCCTCGAAAGAAGGTTTTGGATATCAAATTAGAAGATACGAATTGACTTTCTAGTGACGGAGGGGAAGTTGTCACTGGTCCTGCTCGAAATGCTACAGACGCAACTGGAGGAGGTAAAGTAATAGTTGGTTCTCCAGTTGTTGCAGCTCCAACAGAAGAAAGAGGAGTTGTTGAAGAAAGAAGGAGAAGAGATTCAAGTTGTCGTTCATGCTGAGAATGTTCAAGTGTGAATGATAGCGACGGTGGTGTAAGAATGTGTCTATTTCTAGGCACATTCAAGGAGGTTAATAGCTGTCTGGAGGGAAGTGGTGGAATTTCAGTAAGCATAGAGTAGTCCTGGGAAACTGAATCTGGTGCTTCTACGGGCCAATCAAAAAAGGAAGGGAACTGATCATGTACAGATGCATCAGCCATTTCCTGATCAGAATGTGTTTCTTCTGAATTTGAAGACTCCAGTTGAAACTCACCCACATTCATGCCTAGATCCATGAATGATAGGGGTGGCTAAAGAAGTTGTTCAGACTCCTGATGACCAGTTCCAGTTGCCTGGATGGTTTCTCCCTGGAAAGAGGTCACTGGTGCCTCAACCACAGCTGCTCGATCCTTAGATGTAGTATCATGGGCCGTAGAGTCTGGAACCTCGATCTCTGGCTGTGACTAGCCAGATACTTCGTCAGTTCGTGCTTCAAGAGTGTTAGAAATATGGCTCTGCAAGTTAAGTACTGACATGGGCTCTAAGTTGGGTTGGGTTGACCCAATAGTTTCTTCACCACCTCCTCCTACAGCAGCTTCGAAAGTGGTTGCTTGTTTTTCATCCCTTTGACTATCTCCAGCTTCTTGTTGGGAAGGAACTGGAAGGCTGGCTGGGGTGCTATCGTCAGTGGCAAGTGCTGACTGTCTCCTAAGGCGCCTCTTGGTTGTACGTTTTTCTTTTGGAACCACCTGGACACCTGTTGGGAGGTCTCCAAAGAAAGTGGACGGAGGAACTGACAAGCTGGAGCTGGTGGGGATAGACTGCTGCCCAGTTTCAACAACAATTATAATTCCAGCAGATGAACTGGTGGGTCCCTCATTGTTTTGAGGCTCGCCCAGTTGTCTTTCCGAGCCACCTTGGACTGGTGTGTCGGTATTTGCGAATGCCAGCATCATTCTTTGTGGAATCTGGACTTCATTTATATCATACACTAAATTGTCCAAATTCCTAAGTAATTCTGGCACAAAGAAAGGAGATTGAGTGTTCTTGTATTCTTCTCTGCCCAAAATTAACCGAAAACAGAGGGATATAAATCGAGAAAAAGGAATACATAACCCCCTGTTGCTTTTCAACTTAAACACAAGGCTTCTGAATAAGATATTGGCGTAGTCTACCCTTAAACCATTCCACAGGCAGAATGCTATCTCTGCCTGGAAGGAGTTAATCTAATCTAAACTATCAGAGCTCCCACCCATACTCTCGACCAAGTAAATGAAGAAATATCTCCAAGATGGTGTAAGGCCTTTCATCGTCATAGGACCTTTGGTCTTCAATACCCCATTCTCCAGGACCTCCTCGTTTCCCATATCTAGAAGTACCTGGCGAAAATTATTGTTCTGGGATATTCTCATTGGAGACTCACCCTCTCTCCAGTAGTTGAGGTGAAGAGCATCCCTCAACGTTCTCGAAGTGATGGTACACTCGACCGTTCCATCCTTAAGAGTGAAGGAGATGGATGAACAGTCCTCTGTAAGAGAAGCAGTATACCAGAATTCACACAGGTAATCATGATACATCGTGTGTGGGTTCAAAGAAAAGGTCTCACCGATTGGAGAATCACGAAGAAAGGATTGGATTCTGCCAATAAGAGAGTCGGCAGCCTGTTGCCCTTTTATACTGGCCATGGGGTTGTTAGGATTCAATTTAATCAATTTAGAGTTCAAAGGGGCACCCACGGCGTATTTGACATTGTCAGATGGACTATACTCAACAGTGAGTAAGTTCACATCACAACTACGAGAAGAAGATGATTTAGGAGCCATTTGTAAACAATTTGAAACTGAAATTGAGTTTAGGAATTAGGGTTTTTTATATATTGAAAAGAGGGAGAAATGAAGCAATTATTGATGATTGGAATTGAATGAAGGAATGTGAAAAGAAGTAAATGAGTTTTGGAGTAAATAAGGGGTATAAATAGGCTGTAATCACAATCCCAATGAAGTACCAAGATTTTTTATTGCCCAAAATCAATCTTTAAGATATTTTGTTAAAAATGAGTTTGAATTTTGAACCAAAATATTTAATTCTCCGTGTCAGCATTAAATGCTACGATGGCTTGTATACCCACTAGCCCACTAACTTTTCACAATCCCCATAAAAAGTGCATCTTTTTACAACATGGTAATGACACGTCATATGATAGTTGTGAGTGGGTTAAAGCACTCGAGTACCATCACGTGTCACAAAAATTGACCAAGTATTCTTACCGTTATGAAAATCTGGTTAACCTCCAGTTTTAAGACGAGGCCAAACGTTTACACTGGAGGAATAGTCCAGTGCCAGTTTCAACTGGAGAGCTCTCCAGTTGTAATTTTTCAAACAAAAAACAATATTGGTCAGAAAAATATTGAGTCTTTTCCCCCTAGAATGATGATCC
The DNA here is from genome assembly GCF_010389155.1 of Erigeron canadensis. Classification (NCBI taxonomy): domain Eukaryota; kingdom Viridiplantae; phylum Streptophyta; class Magnoliopsida; order Asterales; family Asteraceae; genus Erigeron; species Erigeron canadensis. The sequence continues at coordinate 18,631,933 of NC_057765.1, forward strand.
AGATGTCAATTAGTGCCAGGATAGTATTACAAGGGCGTTCGATAGCCTTGCGAGCAAAGATCATTTGGACCTCCTCAACTGGAGAACTTTATTAGTGTCACAAGTACCTATTACTTCATTAGAGATCATGTGATGAAAGAAGATGTTGAACTGCACTTCATTCCAACTGAGAATCAGCTTGCTGATTTATTTACCAAGCCATTGGATGAAAACAGGTTCAACTTTCTAATAAGTAAGCTGGGAATGCTAAATATGTAAAAGGCAGTGTGATAAGTAATGATAAATTCAACCCCTTTGAATTTTGTTAAAATTTTAAGGGCAAGCTGTGTTTGACTCAGACTACCTATTGTTACTTGGTAAAAATCAAGTTAAAATGGGTAAGCTGAGTCTGACCCAGCTTGGGAGCTGTTTTTATTATTAAATATCTCAGTGCGTTTTATTATTTTGCATATTTTATTTATTTTAACTTATATATCTTTTCCTGATCAATGTGTGAGTAACACGTGTGGAGGGAACGAACTTTTACTGCAAAAGTACCCCCACTGGTTGTTCTCATCCAATTAAATCATTTCTCTCTCTTCCCTCCAAACGGTTATTTTAAAATATATATATATATACACTCTATTTAACCCTTTTCCCAAACAAATTGTATTTTTCACACTCTTATTTTTCTCTCATCTTATTTTAACCTAATCTGTGTTCTGTTCCATCAAATTTTTTAATCGTTTTATTTTGTTCTTCAATTATCTAATTATAAATGGCTTCAACATCATCATCTCAATCTGCTAATAACTCTAACAATAACGATTCCTCATCTGAATCTGGGTTTCTACACCCAGCTCCGGTAAGTGCGGTCAAGCTTTCATCCTATGTTGTGGGTTTCGATGTAGTTGTGAGCCCGACTGATCTTGATGCTGGTAAAATCAAGATCATCAATCTTGTCTCCGCCAATGTTCATCCACCTTCTTGGGCAGAAGGTTATGATGAAATTGTTGCCTTTTTATGGCATCATCCCTTTGGCAAGATATTGATTGAAAAGCCGGATGTGGTGTACCAGGACATGCTCTGCGAGTTTTGGGCAAGCTGTGTGGTGGGTCAGATGAAGAAAGGACACGCCGTAATTCGAGGCACCATTCTTAATGGTAAGAAACAGGTATTCATTACTTTAAGAAGACTTAGGTCTGCTTTTGAACTGTCTTACATGCCTGAAGATGATTATGAAAATGTTGTTTCTCACACTAAAGCCAAAAACATTATACCTATTTGTGGATATTCAGGTCCATTGGCTTCAGTGGTTAAAATAAAATATTTAACTGGCATTTGGAATTATCTTCTAAGTACCTTATGTAAATCTTTACAAATGAAGGCAGACAGTTTTGATCAGCCTAATGTTCTTGAATTACAACTTTTTCATTCCTTGGTCACTATAACCAAAGTAGATTATGTAGGACTTATATTTAAAGACTTAGTTGGCCGAGTCAACAATAAGACTTTTACCATACCTTATGGTAGAATTCTTGGTCTCATCATCGAAGCAATTGTTGATGTCGACTTCAGTTTGGCAACTGGCCAGACTGGGGAGTGCAAGGCCATTAATACTAATATTTTTAACAGTCCCAAGGTAACAGTGTAGGGATTAACCCAAGCAATGAAGGTTTACCTTGATTTTTGCAGGAGAAGACAAAGGGAACAAGCATTAAAGGAAGCTGCCTCTCCTTCGACGCGATCCGAGTCGAACACTCAATCTGCCAATCAGGATAGTCAAGTTACTCAATCTCTTGAACCCTTAAACTCTACCAAATCTACTCCTGCTTCTTCTTCTTCTGAGGGTGAAGAGTTGGCCACAACATCAGCCACTCTAGCCACACCTGCAACCACCATTTCCAAATCCGCCTCCAAAAGACCCATTGTTGAGGACTTAGTACCTCGCAATGTATACAAAAAGAAAAGGTCCAAGAGAAATATATCAGCTTTAAGGGTTGACAAAACAACCATAAGAATTAAAGTCTCCCAAGGTGCATTGGAAGCTGAGGAACGTTCCAAAGCTGACTCTGCCACCCAAGCTGATAAACCGGATTCACCACGCACATCTACACTCTCCCAAAAGAATTGTTAGAAATCCAAAAATAGTGATACATTGTAATTTAAGTTATGGACTTACTTGTTGTTAAGTCATGTGTTGATGATTTCTAAGGTTGAGGGGCTAATTGTGATAATTAGCATAGTTGGTTAGTTTAGACTATAAATAGCCCTCAATTCCTTAGAAATCATAACTTTTGACATAACTCTTGACACATTTTCATACCATTACACCTGAATAACACACACTTGATCCCAATTCTCTCTCAACACACACACAAACATCAAGAACACACACACACTCTAAACCGCCATTGTTGATGTGAATTCAAGTGATAAAATTGTGTTGTTACAAGAATGTAGACGAGTCAAAGGGAACAACTACTTCTGTCCAACCCTCCAAACAGGGTGAAGACATTGAAACAAAGACCTCCTCCCAAGGTCATACTGTGTCTAAGCCTAATTCGCCATCATCAGCCTCCCAAAAGGCTGATGATATCACTAAAGGGACACCCGAGGATCTTGCCCAGATCCAAAAAGAGTCAGAGTCTATGCACATGTTGACTGAGGATGATCAACCAAAGGATGTTAGTATCTAACGCCTTAGTGACACTGCTCTCATTCCCCAAGCTGATCAGACTCCTACTTTCTTACACTCTGAGTCTACACTGGATGTCAATGCCCCTTCTAGATCACAAGGAGGGGTACAGGCCTCAATTCTCCCTCGTGATACTTTGGTGACAAAACACACCTCTGTTGAAGGGCAATCATCTACCCTTAACATTACACCTACAGGGTCTGTGTCTGCATCTGTCCTTGGACAGAGGGATCCTGTAGGTTACATGGCTCTCTTTAGGGAGGTCATGTTAGCCCCTTGTGCAGCAAAGGGAACCATTGATGGTCCTCACGATGTCAATGAGAATCAGATCACTATCTCCGGAAGTGATTCTTCATTCGATGATGTGCTTGCCCATCCATCCTCAAGGGATGCTCTGATGGAAGATACCAGTGGAGGTGTTGATCAAAATCAAGATCAAAAAATTCCCACTGGCCCTCAATCTGAATTACATGTCAATCCTTCTCAGATTGTTCAGCACATCATCATTTCTGAAAGATCTGCTCATGAGACTCATTCTCATGAGAAAATGCACCAAAACTCGCTTAGCCTCCACCCCCTTCTATATGAGTCCAATGACCCTGATTTTAAGGATTGCAGGCTGCTCTTTCCAGAGTCAGTGGCCTTTAGGCCAACTGCGAGGCCTTCCCAAGCTGCCACTATCTCATCCTTAGATATGGTAAATCAGCTCACTGAGTTCATATCAACCTCTAAGGTTGAGAACTTAAAGTTGGTTGAAGGCTTGGTCAAGATCCAAAAGGATCAGGAATTGACGGATAAGAAGGTAGAGAAGCTGTGTCAAGATCACAAAGAAACTGAAGAAAGGGTGATAAAGTCACTTGAGAATATGGAGAAGAGCCAGAGCAAGCTGACAGAGTCTCTTGATAAGTTGACTAAAGCAATGATTGAACAAAATGAATTAAACAAGAGTACTCTGGGTTAGATTGAGAAGAATGCAATCAAGTTCACTAGAGATGTATCCATTGAACTAAAAAATTCCAACAAGTCACAAACTGAATTCAAGAAAGAGTTAGTGGATATCTCTAAAGGTGTACAATCTAACATGGTCAACCTTCATAATGATTTTATTGTACACAGATCCTGGTCTGCAAACAACTTCAGAATTGACATGTTAAATACAAGACTCAGTGGAATCTTTGCTACTCCAGTAAGCTCCTTCCCTCTTGATGATGACAATAAGGGGAGAAGAAAAGAAGTGAAAGGAGTAAGGCTGAAATTGAGCAAGAAAGGATTGTAGTAGAGAAAGAGACTGCTGAGTATCTGAAGAAGTTGGATGCAAGATATGCCAAGGCCAGAAGAGAAAGGGAGTCCAATGATAGAAGAATGATTGTCTGTGGCTCTAATCCAAATGAGGAAGCTGAGGAGAAGATAAAAATGCCAGAGTCTGAGTCTGGTGGTGAAAGATCTGAAGGAAAGAATGAGGAAGCTGTTAGGAAATGTGATATTGTTGAAGGGGAGGAAACCGATATTGTGATGAATGTTGTTGCAGAGATAAGGAAGGAATTTGATGAAGGAGATGCTGAGAAAGGAAAGTCTTTGCAATCTGTCCCTGCACAAGCTGTCCCAGCCTCCAAAGAAGTTGCAGTTGCTGATTCAACTTCTAGTGATGACACCACCAATTTGAGTCAATTTATGATGAAGAAAAGAGTATCTGGTGAAGGCTTAAGTGGTGTGAAGGTCTTAACTCAAGAAAAAAAAGACTGGGAGTTTGCTGCAGAAAGAGCTCAAGAAATGAAGGTATCCATCAAGGATGCATACAAGATGATTGTGGAAGACAGGTTGGAAAGACTGAAGCTGACAGCTCTTGAGTCTGATCCTGAACTGGCCAAAGCACTTCAAGAACAATTTAATAAGGAAGATGAGGAAGTATTACCAGTTGTGGGATCAAAGAGAAAGGCTGCAGAAAGAGAAGGGAAGAAAAAGGTGGTAGTTCACTCCAAACCATCACAGAAGGTCAAGGATGTTAGGGAGAGTTCCAAAGCTCATGCTGGATGGGAAGCTGTGGATATCAGGAAAACAAAGGAAAGATTGAATCACAGAAAGTATCCACAGACCATCCTTCAGGTTATATTAAAAAGAAGGAAGAATCAATCCACTCGAAGCATCAGATGTACTAGAGAAGGCTATGAAAATACTTAGGAAACCTATGATCTTGACAAGCTATTTGATCTAGGTTACACTGAGTGGGTTGAGCTATATGACATCATCTATAAACAACCCAACATTCATAGAGAGACTGTCTTGGAAGCACTTAAGAAGAAGTTGGCCATTATTGTGAAAAACAAGATTGATGTCTCAAGTCTTCCAAAACCAAGATACAATGACATAGAAGAAGAAGAAACTGAAGAGCCTTTGAAAAGAAGAAGAACAAAACATGTCAAGCTTGATGGTCCTGAAGGGGATCACACAGATTTCATTAGACAACTAAACCCTTCAGAGCTACTTGAGCAATTGGCACCTAAAGCTCTAGATAAACTTCTTGGTCATTTAAATCTGTCTCTGCCTGCTAGCACTCAAGATGCAAAGTGTGGATTGCACATCACTGAGCCTGAGCATGGGGTGTATTTTGCAAATGCTAGAGGGCAACTTGTATTTCAAAGAACTGCTGAGCTGAAAAAGGTACCAACAATGCACCTATTCACCTTGTACAGATTCTGTGTCAATTTTTGTGAACAAGGAAATGGGTTCGAGCAGTTTCTCATTGAGGAAGGATTGGATAGAAAAGTTGATGTAACAGTTGCCCCTTCATTTGAAGTTAAACAAGAAACTGTAGATATCTTAGGAAATTAAGTGAAGTGTTTGTAAGATATACTCCTTTGAAATGCTCATTATATATATTCAATCAGTTTTTCTTGTTACAACTTCTAGTCTAATAAAAAAGAACTCAAAAGATTCAAAGGGTCAAATCTGTTAGTAATATTTTACTTTCACTCCTTGTAAGCTGATAGTTAGATAAGGGTGTAGGGTGTTGTCATCATCAAATAGGGGGAGATCGTGGAGTCCCAATGCTATCTGTAAATTTGGTGATGACAAATCTGATATATAAACACTTAGTAATCTTTTGGTTCTTATAATCTGATCTGGGTCAGACTAAGCTGACACAGCTTGCGATCTGTAACTGACTCAGATCATGCTTCATATATTGTAATTGTTTATCTTATGGAAGAAAGTGTTGTTCAAGCTGCATCAAATGGTTATAGCATTCAGTCCAAATCAAAGAGGAGGATTGAAGATAGAAGATCAAGTTGTTGGTGGAAGACAGCTTGGGATTAGCAGTCAGCTTGGAAACACTTAGACAGATTTGCTCTTGACAAATGAGCAATCTGTATCTAAACAATCAGTGAAGATTACAGCCTGGATTTGTTGATAAGGACGTATGACGTGACTAGGAAGGTTCCTAGAATCTGGGTTGGTGGTTTACTTACATATGCATGTCCATATCTCATTGGACGATCAAAATGACGTGCTGCAGGTTTTGGGGACCACAAGTACGATGAAGGCACGTTCCAATATTACCTGATCATCCAACCATAATTGAAGACGTGGCTTATTTGGACACCAAGTGAATTTGAAGCTTTCGCCTATAAAAGCTACAATCCTTGAAGGCATATGGGTGACATTCCTTTGAATCATTCTTCACAAAAGTTCTCTTTGCTCTTACACACAGCCTCGTCTGTGAGAAGTCAGCTTGGGCTGCTTCTCTTGAGAAAGAACTTATTTGATTGTTGTTTGTCAATTCATAAGGTTGTTTAGATATTGTAGGTTATCTTGTTTCCGCAACAACCCTGTAATTCTTTGTATAGATTATTTCTTAATAAAGGATTACATTTGAAAAACGCAATCAGTGCCTAAGAATGTTTATTTTCTACTTTACTGTTTTATTGATTCTTATAACTCACATTGTTTAATATACTTATTGGATCAATTAAAACCTTTTATAAAAGAAAGTATAGGAAAAACGAAGCAGTTGTATTCACCCCCCCCCCCCCTCTACAACTACTTGTGTACATTATAACTTGGTATCTTGTTACACCTCTGGGACATAACAAGAAGTCAAGTAAGCACTAGATCGGACTAGTATTACAATAAATATAAATGCAAGAATATATATAAAGTATTACGTACTTAAGCAATATAAAGATAAGCAAGTAAAGTGAATGGTGAGACACAATGTAATTTTCAAGTGTATTTTATTTATTGATGTTAAATAAAATACAAGGTTGTTGCGGAACAAGATATTACAAAGTAAGTATCTAAACAACCTATGAATTACAAGTGATCTAATTTTGCTAAATAAACTCCTTGATCGAAATACTTAAAGTTGTGAAGTATAACTGTTTAGATCGAGAGTCTTTGAGCAAAGGCACCAAAAGTTGCAAAAGTGTGTAATTTGGACGAGGGAAGTGATGTGCAAAATCGAGCTTTAAAATTTATAAACTAAAACTACCAAAGAACTCACTACTACGCACTCACGGGCAGTGGACCCGATCGTTTGTAATATACTTAACAGGTAAGTCTAAGTTCGTTCTCAGGGACTGTGAAATGATGAGTTGCTTGTAAAATGGTTTGGTAAACGGGTGTTGCTTCGAAATTACTTTTTAAGAATTAAATAAATTGGTTTGCAAAATGATTGCATAAATTTAAAAGAAAAGTTCAGACAATATAATTAAAAGTCATCCACCTTGACTTCCCTTGACTTCAAATGTGATTGCATTCGATGAAGAACAAATTCTCTAGAGTTTAAAAGATAGTCGTGAAAAGATTAAGCTACTCACGTGGTACCACCAACCGTGAATAAATTCTCGAATCACCTAACTACTAGTCGAATTACCCAAGCCGGAACCACCAAAACCAAGACAATTCTTCTAACAATTAGTTTTATTGACTATCAAATTATCAATTGAACCTATGTGACAATAACGTGGTACCACCAACCGATATCAATCACGTTGACAAAATTAATCTTTTCTTAAAATGATATTCACTATCATACCATGAACTAGTGATGATTATTTATAGACAAGTAACCGTTTTAAAATCACACACACATTCAACTGGTACCACCAACGAAAAATCATATGCAACCAATATCGAAATTAATTAATGAAAAGAATTAATATTATCAAGATCGCAGAACAACGATAATTAAATAACCCTTTTGAATTAAAAATATTGCAATCACATTATCCGTCTAGTTTCATCAAGGTGGATGATTAAATAGTTAGCCACTCATGATCAATTCACAATAATGAATAAAATAGAAGAGAAACATGATGTACCAATTGTTTGAAGAAAATAAAATTGCAAGACAATAATGTAAATACAATCTAGATGGGTGCCCGTAATATCTTCGATGAGTCTGCCCAAGTGAAACACTTGATTGGAGGAGCAGCTCCTAGAAAGAGTTTGGATGCCCTTAAATTCGTCCTAGGGTTTCCTATTTATACCCCTCCAAAATCTGATGTTTAAGTCGACCATTGACTTTTGTTGACCGACCTCCCACTATGGCGCAGTGGCCTTGAAATGCCCTCCACTGCGTCGCAGCCAAAATCCTCTGTTTGGAATCTCACGTTTTCAATATGGATGACTGCGGCGCAGTGGCTTTGTTACATTGCTCACTGCGGCGCAGTCATGTCCTTTGACTTGGTGCTGGTTGACTTCCCAACCACTGCGTCGCAATGGGACTTGAACATACCCACTGCAGCGCAGCCAAAAATCTATGTTCAAAAACCTTCTTGTCCTGATGACCACTGCGGCGTAGTGGACATGTGTAATCCTCCACTGCCTCGCAGTCAAATATCACTGGTCAAAAACTTCCTCGAGCATGGATGACCACTGCGGCGCAGTGGCTTAGTGACATTGCCCACTGCGTCGCAGTCAACTTGATTGCTCGGTTTCTTCGTTTTCAACTTTTAAATTCAAAATTGCAACTTCTATTCTACTCGAACTAACTCTCAACATCATGGATCACCTCTAGGCCAATAAGTCTTCCAAGTATGCAACAAATGTACGCGTAACCTGTTTAGAGCCTGAAACCACTAGCCAACACCATAAACGCGCCAAATGCACACAAAAATGACTTAAAACATATAAATATATGGCCAATAATGATGTGGGTATTGGGTATAAATTAGTCACATCAAATCCCCCCACACTTGAGCATTGCTTGTCCTCAAGCAAATCTAGAATTTAAGAAAAAGTAATCCTTGACAACCAAACTATCAAACAAATGACAAGTATCAAAAAGAAGCAACACCAACATGTCAAATGACAGAAAATGGGTGAAGCAGTTTTAATCTTAATTGAAAACTTTAAATGTTTGACAATACCTGGACAATTCGCAAGCCACGATAATCAACTAAGCATAAATGAAAACAAACGATCCTATCAATATCATTCTACTCGAACAAACTTACTTTCGGGGTCGAATATATGAAGAATCACTCATAGCTCAGTTGTGATGTATACTCTTTTACCATAGGCTTGAACCAGGATCGTCACTCCACCATTAAGGAGCAAGGAATCAAGTACGTTGTCAAAATAGTCATTAAGGGTGGATGTATAGTTAAACTGAGGCTATGTATATGAATATGTAAAGTTAAATCGAGGGATGATAATTGTGAAAAAGGGTTGATGATAATTGTGAGAAAATGAAAAAGGATATAATGTATATGTTAAGTGTACAAGATAGTCTAATATAAACCCATACCATTGATTGCCAACAAACCACCAACCCAAAGCTGCCATCACGCGAACACAACCCCAAATTAGTCAAGCAAAACCCGACACCATTGTGGTGTATCAACTTCAAACAACTTCAATCCACTAAGTCTTCCATAAATATACAACAAATCTTCTAACGTATAAAAATTCTAGAAATACTTACTAGTAGCCCAAGTTCTTTTTCTTCTTTTTTTTATTATTTTTTCTGTTTTTCGATTTTTCTCTCTTTTTATTCTTTTTGAACTACTTTTACTCTACTAGCAAGTACCCTCTTACAATGATGAATTATGTCTAATTACTTCACATTCTTTGTTTAAACAATCCAAGATATCTTCAATAACTCGACCAAATGACATATCCTTATAGACAAGAATAATCTTCTAGACAATTCGTTAAAGATCTCCCAAACTACCCAAACAAACAAATGACAATCAATGATCCCCCATTAGACTATCGGTATAGTAAGGTATAGTTTACAAGTATAAATGGGAATTTACAATGGAGTTGTAAAGTTACAAGGATGTGTAAGTGTGTAAATGTACAAGGAAAAGTGAAAAATTGTATGTATAAGTGTATAAGGTTGTATAAGGGTATGGATATACAAAACAAAATTGAAAAGAAAGAAAGAAAAAGTATAGGTCAAACCTAAAATGTCAATTCGTCATCCAATGTACTCGTCACGATCACCAGGCCAAGTTCTAAAATCAACACATCACCGGTATACTCTTATCAAGAACAGAACCCGGAAATGGCTTAGAAATGCCTCAAACACGCACATCTTAGTGCAGGGCATCAAAATGAAAACCCTTACCCCTGAATAAATCCAAGAGCCTACGAGAGGGACGTATTTACGAAGCAAACAAACCAAAACCGTCACCTGACACACTATATATGAAATGATGAAATCTCACAATTGGGTGTTTTAGATATATATGAGTATGCAACTAATGTTATCAATCCCGAAGGACTAGCCAAATAACCGTTCAGGACACACTTCGCCAATTAAAAATTTTTGTCAAGGAAACAGTTTGTAGCAAAATTGCTTAATAAGTAATCAATTAAGTGTCAAAAGCAATTTACCACAAGGACAAGTTCAACTCAAGTTTAAACATCAATATCAACTTCTATCATCCCGCCAAATTGATAACACCAGTTTCAAACATGCACATCACAGTTAAGAGTTCAAAAGAGAGACTCAAACCCCTAGATATAATCCAAAGGCCTACGAGAGGGACATATCAACAAAACTGATAGAAATCTCAATGACAAAACAACGAAAGTGATATACCCGGTAGCTTAAACCTATTTGCCACCCCCCCCCCCCACACACACACTTAAGATGGACAATGCCCTCAATGTCCATATTCGGTCAAACAAAGGTAAATAGGGGTAAGCGACATAGAAAAATAAAAGCACATACCGGAATGAGGACACATTTCGTTTTGAAACAAGGTATCAACCCCGTGTCACAAATGGCACTTCCAAAATAGGAAGGACACTTTGGTTGGCGAGATAAACGACTTGTGCCAAAACGGAAGGTGCGAGAGTCGAATACAGCAAACATACCAAATAACAATATGGCGCTGAACTTACTGCCAGCATATGCATATCATCACAAATTCAACAATCAAAGGTTCTCCCCCACACTTGGGTTGGACTACAACTAGCAATCCCTGCTTCATATTTCATCAACAAACGAATTATAATAACAAGCACCACATGAATCTACTGTTCTTGCAACCAACAGACAAACCTAAGAAAATAAAATCAACCAAGTTCAATGTTTCATCACCCCGTAGGGTGGATACTACTGAAAGAAAGAGGAGGAGAAGAAAAGTATCAAGTACATTCATCCAAATACCAACAAGAATGAACCACTAAACCATGACATGACCCCATCCCAAGGTGCCGGATGGAAGTCATCATTCCTCTATCATCATCAATCGTACTGGCTGGGACGCATGAAACTGGGCGGTGCAAAAAGATCTGTCACCCAGTTGCGGTCTTCTTCCTGTCCCGATCCACTACCTCCATAACTCGTATCTGGCTGATCACCAACATGTCCGGAACCAGCAGCAGCATCAGCAAAACCCGAACCAGTACCTACAAAGAAAGAAGGCATGGAAGTAGATTGCCACCATCGCCACCCGTGTAACGCCCGAACTGGACCGGCCCCCTAGGAGAGCCTCCCAAATCATGCGGCTAAGAAAAGAAGTCCATCTGGGCGGGTGTAGAAAAATAAGAGCCGCCATCCTGTCTATAAGGTGGCACTCGGACGGGTGGTGGGGCAAAAACAGGAATCTCCGCTGGTGTCTCAAACTGTCTACCCTCAAACTGGGCCTGCCACATCGGTTGATAATACCCAATAGTATAATCGACGCGTACATTCTGCGAGCCCAACCATGAGACCTCCATATCCATCCTACGCTGATAGTTTGCAAAAGCTCGAGCACTAGACTGCTGACCCTCATATATCTCCTGCAACTGAGTGGTCAAAGGTGTCAAATCAATCTCAGTGCGACCACGTCTCCTCGGTGCCTGTTGAGGAGCGTCCTCCATCTCAACATCCTCATCCTCTTGCTCAGCTTCTGATGGTGGTGATCCAATAACTCCTTCATCATCCTCCAACCTCTCGGGCACACTCCCCTGCTTCTTCCTCACAATCTTTGCCCTGATCAATTCTTTACTAGTGAAATCTACCTGATACACGGGAGGAGAGAGATATGTTTGACAATCCTGTGAATCAAAGATCCCCATCCTCTTGTAGATCCTAGTGATGAAATGACCCAAAACAAGCTCTGAGTCGGTATGATTACACATACGCTCAAGTAAAACCATCGGCGGTAGGGAAAACTTCCTAGGAGAACCTTCAGTAAACAATTTCATCAACCACAAATCCAACTGATAGGCCTTATCCCAATGGGTAGACCTCTGAATGAAAGATGTCACTAAAATCCGATGAAACAACCGTAGCTTAACACTCTTAATCTTGTTTACACTGACATAACCCCCGGTAGGCCAATCCTCTCCACCCGAAATCCTAGTCCAGTATTGAAGGATGGACTCAGCATCTCCCAAATCCGTCTTCAAATAATAACCTTGCCTCAAAAGGCTCCTCCAATCCGAGTTGCTCAATTCTTGCATCGTATACATACCCACATAAGCCCCAAATTCAGAAATGGAAGCTTTCCGTTAGACTCCCCCACACATGAACACTACAATTCGCTCTTCGAAAATATCCCTCACCTTATGTAATTCCTTGGTCAATCTTAAGGTCGAGTAAAATTCCAAACAAAGCTCCCTATAGACAGGTTCTCTATTCAAAAACACATTATCCCAGATTCCACAATTCACTACCCGATTACCTACTCGCATTCCCATTGCAAACCATTGACAAAAATCTGCTTGAAGCCCAAAGTATTGAGCTTGGAATTGAGTGAAGATCTTTGGCGGGCAAACTTTATGACTCCGGAGCCTGTACAACTTGTTCAAAGCATTGTTCTTATGAGGTTGAGCCATATTATCAAACTGCAAGTAAGCGTGCCTTTCATTCAAATCATCGATAAAAACAAGTGGTGGTTCCACAACTTGACGCCTAGGGCGCTTAGGGGCGGTCCCACATCCTTGACTGACTTCAGTTTGACGTCTCTCCTCAGCGGTCTGCAAACACAACCAAGTAAACAAATAAACATAAGAGAAATGCAATGCAAGACCGTGTATCAACTAAATCGAAAAACTGAAGTTCCAAACAGTTATATCCCACTATGGCGCAGTGGGCTCACTTCAACCCTCACTGCGGCGCAGTGGGGTGTACTTCATGCAAAGGTCGAAAGTCAACCACTGCGTCGCAGTGACATACGCACACCCACCACTGCGGTGGGTGTGCGTATGTCACTATGCCGCAGTGGTTGACTTTCCACACCCACCACTGCGACGCAGTGGTTAGGTATTTCTGGGCAAGTTCAATACTTTAAACGATACAAAACCAAAACTTTCCGGGTAATTAACTAGCTATCCAGCATCAACAAGCATTCAATCAACTCATAATCAACCATGAATCCTCCCCCACACTTGTTTATCAAAAAGCCCCAAATTTTTTTCAAAACCCTAATTTAATTGAAATTCAAATCTAGAGGAACAAGTGTTTTTAACGAAGGATTAACCACCCCATTGGCTTTACTATCATCAAACTAACAAAGCCCCCCCAATTAATTCTACAATTACAAACCTAAAACTAAATAGAATCGAAAATGAAAGAAAAGAAAAAGAAGAAAAGATTAAGAAATCGTACCTTTCTTGCCATGATAGAATAGAATATATGATAATATAAGAACTTGAGAAGTAAATTAGGAGGATTGCGGGTGGATTAAAGAGATTTTTGGAAGTGGAAAAGGGTTTTGGTTGTTACCTGTTCATTTTTTTTCATTGTGAGAGAAAAAGAGGGTTTTAAAATTTGTGGTAAATAAATCCTTATCTCCTTTCCTTACTTATTACCCAGCCCACTTTGACCAGTCAAACATGCCCACTGCGGCGCAATGGGCTTCGGCCTTTACCCACTGCGGTGCAGTGGGTCTGTTTCGCACCTCCAAACCAGAGAATGTGGGCTGCGGCGCAATTAGTCATGAACACCCCTCACTGCGGCGCAGTGAGGGTTTTGACAGAAACCCATTTGCAAGATTGTGAACTGCGGCTCAGTGGCTTGGTAAACTTGCCCACTGCGTCGCAGTCAAATTTCACTGTTCCGAAACCAACCTTTTTTACTTAGAAAAATTGTTCTTACTTACTTACCTAGATCAGCTTCCCCTCAAATTTTGCACCTGCACTCTTCTTGACAAAACAAAGTTAAATCTAACTAACGAAATGAAAATGAAACAAAGTTAAACACGGGTTGCCTCCCGAGAAGCGCTTAATTTATTTACGAGTCTTGAGCTCGACTCGATTACCATTTCAAGTTTGTGAATTAAAAATGGGGATTTCTTCAACCATCCCCTCCTTCTGTTCTTCTTCCAAATACAATTTGAGCCTATGACCATTGACAATGAAAGACCCATTTCCATCCCTTTTAAACAATTCGACATACCCGGACGGATAAACATGCTTAATCACAAAAGAACCTATCCATCTAGAAGTTAATTTCGGTTGTTTGATTTTAAACTTTGACAAGAACAACAAAACTTTTGCACCAACCTTAAATTCCTTCCTACGGATCCTTTTATCATGGTAAATCTTGGTCTTTTCTGTGTAAAGCCGGGAATTCTCATAAGCTCCCAACCTAAGCTCATCGAGCTCATGGAGTTGCAACAACCTAAGTTCACCGGCCTCCATCATGTCTAGATTCAAATTTCTCAAAGCCCAATACGCCTTATGCTCTAATTCAATCGGTAAATGACAATTCTTACCGTAGAGCAACTTATATGGCGTCGTGCCAATAGGCATCTTAAAAGCGGTCCTAAATGCCCACAAGGCGTCATCTAACTTTTTTGACCAAACCTTGGGGTTATCCCCGACCGTTTTTTCCAAAATTCTTTTCAAAGCCCTGTTGGTGTTTTCCACTTGACCACTGGTTTGTGGGTGATAAGAAGTTGAAAAGTAATAATGAACACCATACTTCTTAAGAACCTTATCTAGTTAATGATTAGCAAAATGTGTTCCACGATGACTAATTAAGGCTCTAGGGCAACCAAACCTACTGAAAAACTGTTTCAAGAACTCAATGACTACCCTCGCGTCATTTGTAGGCAAAGCCTTGGCTTCAGCCCACTTAGACACGTAGTTAACAGCAACTAGGATGTACTGAGACTTGTTAGACGGTGGGAATGGTCCCATGAAGTCTATGCCCCAAATATCGAAAACCTCACATACCTGAATCCCTTACTGTGGCATTTCATCCCTTTTTGTGATGCTTCCTTGGCGTTGGCAAATGTCACAGGTTTCAACCAACGTTTGGGCCTCTTTGAAGATTGTCGGCCAATAGAAACCTGCATCAAAAACCTTTCTACCTGTAACTGACGGACCATAGTGACCTCTGGTTGGCCCGTAATGGCAAGCATCCAAAATCTCTCGAGTTTCAGCTCTCGCAACACATCTCCTGACCATACCATCTGCACAAATTCGAAACAGATATGGATTATCCCAGTAATAATGCTTAGCATCCGATATGAGCTTCTTCTTCTGTTGACCCGAGAAATCATTTGGTATTTCACCTGCAACCAAATAATTAGCAATGTCAGCAAACCAAGGACCTTCATCAGAACTAGAAATGACATTCAAATATTCATCGGGGAAGTGATCCTTAATCTCCCCATCCTGAAGCTCCTCTCGGTTCGGGTCCTCCAACCGGCTCAAGTGATCAGCTGCTAAGTTCTCGGCACCTTTCTTATCCTTGATTTCGATATCAAATTCTTGCAACAATAGAATCCACCGAATAAGTCTAGGCTTTGCATCTTGCTTAGAAAACAAATACTTCAAAGCAGAGTGGTCAGTGAAAACAACAGTTTTAGTTAGTACTAGATATGACCGAAATTTATCAAATGCAGAGACTACCGCAAGTAACTCCTTCTCTGTAGTGGTATAGTTTTGCTAGGCGGGATTCAAGGTTTTACTAGCATAGTAAATTGGCTTGAAATTCTTATCATCCCTTTGCCCAAGCACAGCTCCAACAGCATAGTCACTTGCATCGCACATCAACTCAAAAGGCAGATTCCAATCCGGTCCAACCATAATGGGGGAGTTGGTCAACTTCTCCTTCAACACCTGAAAAGCACTTAAACAAGATTCATCAAAAACAAAAGGGGCGTCCTTCTCCAACAAGTGGGTCATCGGACGAGTAATCTTAGAGAAATCCTTAATGAATCTCCGGTAGAAACCGGCATGGCCAAGGAAACTACGTACCCCTTTCACATTGGAAGGCGGGGGTAACTTGGCTATCACATCAATCTTGGCCCTATCAACTTCTATTCCGGCCCTAGACACCTTATGACCTAGAACAATTCCCTCGGTTACCATGAAGTGACACTTCTCCCAATTCAAAACTAGACAAGCCTTTTCACACCTAGTCAACATCTTATCTAGGTTATGCAATTAAGACCTAAAAGAATCCCCGAAAACCAAGAAATCATCCATGAAAACCTCCATTGAGGTTTCAAACATGTCCTGGAAAATAGCTATCATGCACCTTTGGAAGGTGCCCGGGGCATTACACAAGCCAAAAGGCATTCGCCGATAAGCGAAGGTACCAAATGGGCATGTGAAAGTGGTCTTTTCTTGGTCTTTCGGGTCGATGGGTATTTGGAAATACCCGGAGAACCCATCCAAGAAACAAAAGTATTCATTTCCGGCAAGTCTTTCCAACATTTGATCAATAAATGGGAGGGGGAAATGATCCTTACGGGTAGCATCATTCAACTTACGGTAATCTATGCAAAGCCGCCAACCCGTGACAGTCCTAGTGGCCAAAAGTTCATTATTTTCATTTTCAATTACCATCATGCCCCCCTTTTTGGGAACGCAGTGGACGGGACTTACCCAAGAACTACCAGCTATCGGGAAAATGATCCCTGCATCTAAAAGTTTAATCACTTCTTTCTTAACCACCTCCTTCATATTAGGATTAAGCCTCCTTTGTCTCTGGACAACGGGCTTAGCATCTTCAACAAAATCTATCTTATGCATACAAAAATCAGGACTAATACTTGGAATGTCGGTGGTTTTCCAAGCAAAAGCCCGCTTATGAGCTTTAAGCACAGCCAAAAGAAGATTTTTCTCGTCACTCGAAAGTGCGGACGAGATAACAACGGGCAAAGAGGATTTACCTACCAAGTAAGCATACTCCAAGTGGGCAGGCAATGGCTTGAGCTCTAGATCAATAGGGGGTACATCAACCGAATTTGGTACCCTTGAGCTTCCATCAGCAACCACCTTTTCGAAGCTCTCATTTTCTGGAGGTGTCTCATCCATATCAAGTGCCAACACCTCTGCAAACAAGTCATCATCACCAATGTCTCCAGCTCCCAAGCACACGAGCTCTTCATCAACTTCTGTTTCCATGAATTCCTGAAATTCTTGATCCATAGCATCATCAATTACGTCAATCCTGAAACAAGATTCATCAGTCGAGTAAGAATGCTTATCTTTCACCATTAAACACTATTCTATCCGTACCCACACCCAACGAAATTTCCTTATCTTTCACCCGGATGATAGCATCCGCGGTATTCAAGAATGGTCTACCTAAAATCAGGGGTACCTTAGTGTCTTCTTCCATTTCTAGGATCACGAAATCAACAAGAAAAACTATATGACCTACTTGGACAGTCATGTTCTCAACAATCCCAATGGGATACTGAAAAGAGTGGTCAGCTAGTCTTATACTCATACGAGTAGGTCTCAAGATACCGGAAGCCAACTTACTCCAAACCGAGTAAGGCATCAGATTGATACTTGCACCTAAATCTGCTAATGCCTTACAAGTCAAAGTACAAACGGAACAAGTTATAAGAAAACTCCCTGGATCCTCAAGTTTAGGCGGAATCTGTTGATTCTGCAAGATAGCAGAACACTCAGCATTGAGATATGTCGCCTTCACCTCATCCATTTTTCCTTTGTCCGTAACAAGCTCCTTGATGAATTTCGCATAGTTTGGCATTCCCTGTATCAAATCAACTAAAGGCACATTAATATGAACATTTTTAATCATGTTAACAAATTTATCATATTGTTCCTTTAATTTAGCCTTCCTGAACCGCTGTGGAAATGGGACATTGGGCTTATAAGGTTTAGCCTCGGGTGTCACCGCCGATTCCAGTCGGGTAACCGGAGTCTTCATAGTCGGTTGATCTTCCATTACAATCTCCTCATCAGCATCTTCAGCTTCTTCATTTCCTGTATCCTGCACATCTGAAACAACAACATTAGGATTAGGAGGAGGGGCATAGGATCTACCTGTACGAGTAGTAATGGCCTTCGCCTGCTCATGACGAACAGGTGGTGGAGTGTACTTTTGACCAATGCTAGATCCTTGATTCTGCTTTGGATTCTGCTGAGTGTTACTAGGCAAAGCACCCTAGGGCCTAGTTAGAGCAGCCATCCTACTTTCAAGATCCTTAAAGTTAATATCCTGGTTTTTGGCATTCATCTCCACCTTGCCATTAATCCTGTCTAGCCTCTCACTCAACTCCCTATTATCCTCCCTTATATTCTGGATACATGTGTTTGTCTCAATCTGATTACTCATCATCTGCTTCATCATCTCTCTCAGCTCGGCATTAGGATCGGTAGTAGAGGAGGAAGAACCCGATCCTTGGCTTTGCTTAGTCTCCTGCTGCTGTGGCTAACTTTGATAGTTGCTCTTTTGCCACCTGTTACCAGAAAAATGAAAGGTATTAGCAGGAAAAGAAGAGTTATAGGAATTGTTACCTGATGACCGATTCTGAAAACTGGTGTTTCTCTGAACCTCCTTGCTGATTCTGAACAAAATTAACATCTTCAGGTGCCCGGTTGGGACACTCTTCAGAATAGTGCGTGTCTCCACAATGATCATATCCATCAGCTAGCACCTTCACATCTCGCTTTAGATATCCAAACCTCGATTCTTGGTTAGCAAACCCTTTATCCATCCTTGTCGATAACGCTTGAATCTCATCAATTACACTAGAACTTTTGCTTCCATCGGCCCTTGCAACCTTATTTTGCTTGAATCAGCTCTCATTCTTCATAAACCTCTTATCATCCATAGCCGCATTATCTTTCACCATTCTCTCCAAAATGTCAAAACCTTCATTTGGAGTAATCTTGCTAAAACTCCCACCAAAAGCATATCCCATCACTCTTTTAGAAGCCTTGGTCAATCCATCAAAGAACAATTTGACGTACTTCTCCTTGATCAATTCATGACCCGGACAATCCCTCAACATTTCTTTAAAGCGGATCCATGCATCTACCACATCTTCCCCATCTTCTTGCATGAAAGACCTAATCAAGTTTTCCAATTGCCTTTGAGTTCTAACTGAGTAAAACTCACCAATAAAAGCTTCATTGAGTTGATCCCAAGTTGTAATCGAATTCTCGAGAAGATCATTAAACCAATCTTCGGCTTCCCCGGTAAGAATGATAGGAAAGGTTTCAAGTTTCACGGCATTCATTTGGTGTTGGCCATATTGGTATAGTCGTGCCACCTTCTCAAACCTCTCCAAGTGCTTATATGGATCCCACTTCTTCTTTCCATCAAACTTTTGCTCCCCGATGCTCTTTAGATGATTTGGTTTCAAATTAAAGTTTTGATCAACCGCCGGTGTTCTAATGGCGGAACCACGAGCCAAAGGAATATTGCGGGCTCGGTCTCCATACTTGATGTCATTTGGATCTCTTGGTAGATTGTCACCCATCTCTTCTTTTACAAGTGCAAGGTCAAAGAATTCCTCTAGATAGAAGCCTTTTTCGTCCCAATCTGGTGGTGCCGTGTAGTTGATCCTACGTCTAAGTGGAGTTTTTAGTGGACTAAAAAGAGGTCTCCCCGAAGAACGCAAAATCATCAACTATTACAGTATCCTGCAAAACACAACTAACACCACACGTCAAATGCACCTGTGATAATTCAATAAACAAGTCTAAACTAATAAAGCAAATAACTTCCCCACGCGTGAGGAAGGATCAAACCACTAAATAAACAACTAAATCGGCACACAATCCCCGGCAGCGGCGCCAAAAACTTGATGTGCAAAATCGAGCTTTAAAATTTATAAACTAAAGCTACGAAAGAACTCACTACTAATTGCAACCCCAATAAACATAGAACCCCAATACACATGTAACCCCAATACACATGTAACCCCAATAAACAATTAATTTCTCAAGATCCTTGATAACACGAGATGGTAAAATAAACATAGAACCCCAATACACATGTAAAGAAGATAAGACAGATCCAATTAATTGCAACCTACCAGCAAATGAAAGAGACTTGTTGCGCCAATCAGTGATTCGCTTCTCCATCTTTTCCACTTAAATCTTACAATCTTTATACAAAAGTCTTGAAGAGATAAGAGGTACGCCCAAGTATTTAACTGGTAGCTCACCTTGTTCAAATGGCATGATTTCTAAAATAGCATTCTTAACATAATTCGGAACATTAGACAGGAGTACCGTACTCTTAGGCATACTTGGCACCAATCCAGACATGTTCTGGAACTCATTAAGAGTCTCCAAAATAACTCTAGCAGAATTAACCTCACCACGAGCAAAAATGAACAGATCATCAGCAAAACACAGATTGATAACTTCTTGTTTTTCACATCTATTATGGAACTTAAATTCAGAAACGGCCGAGGCTTTGTGCAGCAGCAAAGTAAGAACCTCCATAACTAGTGTAAATAAATAGGGTGACATAGGATCTCCCTGGCGAAGTCCTCTACCACCTTTAAAATAACCATGGATATATCCATTTATACTTAGCGAAAAAGAGGTGGTAGTAACACATTCAATGATCCAATTAACCATAATTGAGTGGAAGCCAAATCCCACCAAAACCCGCTTCAAAAAACCCCAATCAACCGTGTCATAAGCTTTTTGAATGTCAATCTTGAAAGAACATCTTGGAGGGCCAATATTATGGTGGTAATTATGCATTAATTCTTGGGTTAGAAGGATATTATCAGAAATATTTCTTCCCGCAACAAAAGTAGATTGGTTCAAACTAACCAAATCATTCAATCCTTCTTTAATTCTGTTGGTTAAGATTTTGCTAATACACTTATAAATGGTGTTACAGCAAGAGATCGGCCGATAATCATTAACCTTAGGAACCAACGCAAGAAATGTATGATTGATTTCTTGGAGCATTCTGGCCGAACAGAAAAAATCATGGACAGCACGAGAAACATCTTTTCCTACAACCTCCCATGCTTCCTTGAAGAAAGCCGAAGAAAAACCATCAGGGCCCGGTGCCTTATTATCACCAATATCAAACATGGCAGCCTTAATCTCTTCATCCGTAACTCTAAGAATCATTGACTCAACTTTTTATCTCGACAACCGGTTAGTGAATAAAGATTCACTAGGTGTCGAGCCTATATTCCCTTTAGAACCCAAAAAATGTGAATAATGATCCACCAAAATACGGACAGCCTCTCCACCTTCATGAGTAACTCCATTAGCCTCTTTGATAGCTGCAATTCGACTCTTATGGTTCCTGCATTTAATAGAATTATGAAAAAAAGATGAGTTAGAGTCACCCGCCTTAAGCCATTCGATTTTAGCTTTCTGCTTTAGGAACAGTTCTTCATCCATTGCAGCCTCACGAAACACCTGTAAACACTTTACTTCCTTTTCTTTAACATTAATATTCAAAGGATCCCCATCGATAGCTCGCTGTACTTCATCAAGAGTCTCCCTAGCTTTGGAAACTTTAGCATGGAGATTTCCTTGCTTAAAAAGGAGACCACGCATAGGTGCTTTCATGGCCCTTAACATCTTAACTAATTTGAACATATGATGTCCATTATACACATCAATCCAATGCTGCCTCATTAAAGGAATAAAATCAGGTTTCTTAGCCAAAAAATTTGCAAACTTAAAAGGTTTCGGCCTACTATGTGATACTGAAGGGAGTTTTAGAACACAAGGAGAGTGATCAGAAACTCTATTAGGCTGGAAAAGTGCAGAAGCAGTAGGAAAGGCATCAATGAACCCAACATTACCCATGACTCTATCAATTTTCATGAAAATACCATTACCATTCTTCGGTTTCTGGTTCCAAGTAAAATGTACTCCCAAACTATTAATATCAACCACGTCAATTCTATCTACACACTCTTTAAAGTCGCGCATTCTAATAGAAATAGAAGATGAACCATTAAGGCTATCTTCCAAGTTCAGAGCAGAATTAAAGTCGCCTAGAATTATCCAAGGTCTATCATGAACAAACACCTTATGTAACCCAAATTTTGCCATAGATCACGTTGCTTCATATAATAGTTACCAGCATAAACAAAAGAGCAAAAGAGTGCCTTTTGTTCACTTTTAAAAATAATCTGAGTATGCATTACCTGATCTGTCTGAGAGATAACCATAACATCCACGAGTTCACTATTCCAACCGACAATGATACGTGTACCTTTATCACATACACTAGCATTAGAATTCCAATCCCACAAACGACATACCTTCCTACATACACTAGCAAGAGATGACGAATCAACATGGGACTCCATAATAGCACAAACAGACAGACGGTGCTCTTCCATCACAAAACGAACCTCCTTTTGTTTCAGGGGACGGTTTCAATTCCCTTATATTCCAAGAAGCTATACTACCCATTGGACACCTCGTCAGAGGGAGTGCTTGCCCCCTTTACAGTAACCTTGAGATTATCAACTTCAGCCATATATTGGGCCGTCTCATCATATATCGTGACAACCTCATCTTCATCCGATTCGAACCTTGTTGGTTTCTTGCTAGTCTCTTCCTTTGTTGGAACAGTAAAGAGAGGTTCATTGAACCCCTTACCATAATCTGATAAGGGGTCATACGAGTTCCTTGTTTCGATATTACCCTTTGCAAAAGATGTCGAGGTAGATGCAATATTATTAGTCTTAGACTGATTATTAACCGGCCTATATACCATCTTTTGCTTTTGATTGTTCATGATAAATCCCTTATTCACATTACTTTTCTTTTTTCCTACCTTTTGAAACCTATCAGCATCAACCACAGTAACTTGGGTCGGCATCTTTTTAGGAGCTTTAGGACATTGGTTTCCCTCATGGCCGAAAACACAACAAGTAGCACAACGTTTAGGCCTCCACTCATACTCAACACGCATAATCTCCTTCGAGTAACCATCACCTTCTAAGTCAGGAATGGCAATAGATAACTCATTAGCAACTTCACTCGAGGCTGATATTTCTATTAACGCACGTGCATAGCTACTTCTCCCCCAAGACTCCGAACACATATCAGAAGTATAACTATCCAGCATCTTTGGGTTACCAAGTTTAGAAGCAATAATGCTCAATCCCTCATCCGGGTATGCCGCAATTGGGACATCATGTATTTTCACCCAAACAGCAATATCCTTCACCTCATCCTTACGAAGTTTAGCATTTGGCGACCAAGTGTTAAGGAATATTGGCATACTACGTATTAACCATGGACCTCCCTCTAGGACATCAACCATACCCTTCTTATCATGAAACTTAAAGAAAAAGAATCCATTTGCATTCAACATTATTTTTTCCAATCCAAATTTTGTCCAATACGTTTTAGCATAATATTCAACCACAGGATAAGCTAGGCGTTTACCTAAGAAGTAACCAAACAATGTATTTTCAAATTTATCTTGGACTATTCGCACTGATTCTTTTGGCAACACAACATCAAATCCCTCTTTAGCAGCTAGATTATCTATTTTCCTAAAATTAATAACCTTTTTCAGAGAATTAGCTTTAAGTTTGGCTGCATACGAGCTCTTTTCCTGAAATTGTACCCCTTCAGGAATCGTATCCATTGAACTCGTAGGGGCTTTCTCATTTGACTCCTTATTACCATCAGGTTTTGAACGATAATCCCCATCCTCCATAGCTGGAACAGGTTGCTCCGAAGCAACGGAAAAATCAGGGGTTTTCTCCTTCATATTATCTTCTTCCCCGGTCTTTACATCATTCTCTTCCTGCTTAGATGACTCAATATCAGGTGTTTCAAACCCTGGTTCAGCCATCGTTTCCACATTCCCTTTAGGTTTAGCAACATCAGAAGTACCCATATTCTTAGCAGGACTTATGTTTCGAGAACCTCCTTTTTTCTTTTTGCCTGACATCGTTGCACCAGGTGGTTGAAAGGATCCACCACCTGCTTTTAATCTATTGATTCTATCTTCAATCTCTCTTCATAAACAATTAATACCATGCAGCAAGAACCCTAGGAAAAACGACAAACAATGGCCAGAAAAACAAGAAACCCTAATACAGAAATCCTATAATGTAAATCGATCACCTTAATCCCTTAACAAGTCCGGGCAATCTAGCTAAACTACACGAGGCAGCCGCGATTACAGACAAGGTAAAAGATCAGGTAGAAGGAAGAAACAAGGTAGGGTTTTGGACGAAATCGAACAGAAAAAAAAAAAAGAAAACCCTAAAAACGTAAAACCTAAACTGAAAAGTAATCGACAATGATCAAATAATGATCAAAATCGGCTCCATAATCAGCTAGGAAATCACAGATTTAGGATCGAATGAAAGAGAAAGAGAGGGAGTTCGAAATCGCCATTAGGGAGAGAGTTTTTTAGTTAACAAGCACATACGTTGACAAAATTAATATTTTCTTAAAATGATATTCACTATCGACAAGTAACCGTTTTAAAATCACATACACATTCAACTGGTACCACCAACGAAGAATCATATGCAACCAATATCGAAATTAATTAATGAAAAGAATTAATATCATCAAGATCGCAGAACAACGATAATTAAATAACCCTTTTGAATTAAAAATATTGCAATCACATTATCCGTCTAGTTTCATCAAGGTGGATGATTAAATAGTTAGCCACTCATGATCAATTCACAATAATGAATAAAATAGAAGAGAAACATGATGTACCAATTGCTTGAAGAAAATAAAATTGCAAGACAATAATGTAGATACGATCTAGATGGGTGCCCGTAATATCTTCGATGAGTCCGCCTAAGTGAAACACTTGATTGGAGAAGGAAGAATCCTGATAAAGCAGCTCCTAGAAAGAGTTTGGATGCCCTTAAATTCGTCCTAGGGTTTCCTATTTATACCCCTCCAAAATCTGATGTTTAAGTCGACCATTGACTTTTGTTGACCGACCTCCCACTACAGCGCAGTGGCCTTGAAATGCCCTCCACTGCGTCGCAGCCAAAATCCTCTGTTTGGAATCTCACGTTTTCAATATGGATGACTGCGGCGCAGTGGCTTTGTTGCATTGCTCACTACGGCGCAGTCATGTCCTTTGACTTGGTGCTCGTTGACTTCCCAACCACTGCGTCGTAATGGGACTTGAACACACCCACTACGGCGCAACCAAAAATCTCTGTTCAAAAACCTTCTTGTCCTGATGACCACTGCGGCGTAGTGGACATGTGTAATCCTCCACTGCATCGCAGTCAAATATCACTGGTCAAAAACTTCCTCGAGCATGAATGACCACTGCGGCGTAGTGGCTTAGTGACATTGCCCACTGCATCGCAGTCAACTTGATTGCTCGGTTTCTTCGTTTTCAACTTTTAAATTCAGAAGTGCAACTTCTTTTCTACTCGAACTAACTCTCAACATCATGGATCACCTCTAGGCCAATAAGTCTTCCAAATATGCAACAAATGTACGCGTAACCTGTTTAGAGCCTGAAACCACTAGCAAACACCATAAACGCGCCAGATGCACACAAAAACGACTTAAAACATATAAATATATGGCCAATAATGATGTGAGTATTGGGTATAAATTAGTCACATTAGAAGTGACTTGGTATTTATAGGCAAAAAGATTAAATACAATATTCTTTTTGCCGTACAAATATGGTTACATGCATTTAAGGAAATTACTTTATTTCCTTAAATGCATTGATTAAAGTACAAGAATAAAATCACTTGATAGTGACTTGTCTTCTAATTAACCAACCACCTTTCCATGCGTGTAAGGCTTTTAACAAAAGACAAATGGTTGTCCGGGTAAAGACATGTAAAGGCATAAAGTCAATTCCTCGTAATCAGTGTTCAGACTTGTAAGGTCTAGAACACTGTCAAGGACTCCAGTCAGGCGATCTGGTAAGTCTTCCAGTGAGCTCCGCTATTTGTCAGACTTCTTTCTTCAAACTTCAGTCTTCGATTTCAGTGAGAATGTTCTTCAGTGGATAGATCTTGACTGGAGTGAAGTCCAGTGAACAAATCTGGTGGAATCCAGATTCCTGTACAAGTAAGTTGTTCACTGGTCTTCACATAATTTCTGGACAAATCTTCAGAGGGCTCCTGTAGTCACGCCTGGAGAGAGTCCAGTAAATCTGGACCTAACAAATTCCCCTATTTGTTTAGAAAATATGCAAGGATTTTCAAACTATTATCTATACAAGTTTGTGTTTGAAAAATCCTTGAAAAAATTGACTAAGTCTAATTTGAATTACTGGAGAGCCACTTTATAGATCATCAGTGTTCCCAGTTTATACAATTTAATTTCTAGAGTTAATCTGGATAAGTAGTTGTGAAAAATAAGAATTGCAACTTATATTTACAGACATCAACTGGAGGAAAGTTACAGTTTTATCATCATAAAGAAATAAATACAAGTACAATATCAGATTCAGGCCATTCTCTTTTCAGCATGCCCAGATGGCTCTTCTGTGGCCTTCCTCTTTAAACCTGGAGATGATGAAGTAGTAAGTGTAGTCCTTAAGCCCAGCTCTGGGAAACATCTTTACCTCTGTAGGAAAGGCCAATCTCTCTAAGTTCTGACCATCCAAATGCCCTGATTGACATATCTTTTTTTTCATCAGTAAAGTTCCCTTCTTTGAAGAGTTTGACATGGAACTTTGAGAAGTTATCATGATTTTCTGCCAGATGGATCTCAGCACCCAGTATAGATCGGACATCAGCTCTTAATTGTGACAAATGTTCATACTTTTCTTTTGTCTGAGCCCTTTTTACCATATCATCCACTTCCCTGGACACCTTTCTTTGTTCAGCAGCTTGTAGAAATTTTTCTTTATTGATCTTTCTGAAGTGTTCAAGGGAATGAAGGTGCTAAGATCTGCATCTCTGGCAGCTTTAGATTTTCTGGCTGGTGCCTTGGGCAAAGCTTTGATCTTATTTTTATATTCATGCTCCAGAGCAGTAGCATTACTCCTTACTTGTTGTCGGAGATCTTTCAACTCTTCTCTTCTCTGGGCAATGAGATCCAGTATGCTCACACCATAGATTTCAGAATCATAGACTCGTTCATCTTGAGCATACATGGATCGAATATAGACATCATCCAAGGCATCCAGACATTTCTTAAGCCTGGAATCATCCTTCATCTTTTTATAGACATCAATTTGAACGCCCAACCTGCCAGCGTTATAAGAATCCAGAGTCCCATGCCTGGCCATATCTAACTGGTGAGCAATCAAGTCATCTTTCAGATTCTTTTTGAAAATTTCAACTGGCATTAGTACCAGTGACATCCTTTCCAATCACCTTCTTCCAGACTTCAATCTTCTTTTGAAGATCACCAGTATTTTCCTTTCTAGAACTTCACCCCTTGGAAGCATCTCCAGATTGAAGATGATTCCACACCTGGTCCAGCTTATGTCTGTCAGCAGAATCAAAGGTTCGACCAGACACTGGATCAATATTATTCACAGTTTTCCTCAATTGCATCACTTCCTTTTTAATAATTTTAAGATCCTGAGGAAAGTGGCGAGGCAACTAGGTGTCAATCATCTTCATCACCTCAGGCAACAACCCATCACGAAGATTTCTGAGGAGTGTTTCAGAAACTTCTTCAGTAATTTCTTTCAGCATATCTCCTCTAAATTTTCGAACTACTTCATCACTGAGGGTGCTGACAAAAGATTTTTTCTCCACGGTTGGCCTGCTTTCCAGAGAGCTTATTCTGGTGGTCAAATTCTGAACCTCACCAGTCAGACTTGCCAAAGGTTGAACAACTTCGGCTTTTATGGCAGTTTGAACAGCTGTCACCATATCCTCCTTGATTCCCTGGACTGCAACTTGTATAGATTCAGAGTTTTTATTTTTTGCCACAACAAGTTCATCCAGCTTCTCAAAGACCATCTTCTCATTTCCAGCAAACATGTTCATTTCTGACTTAAGATAATTAGAAATTAGAGATTTGAAGTCAGAAATAACTTGAGAAGAAGCCTGAAGTGATCTCTCCAGGTCCGCCACCTTATCTAAAAGGCCTTGGACCTCGGTTGAAGAAGAAGAGGAGAGACCACTGGAAGGTTTGGTCATTCTGGTGATAGAGGATACTGGCAACACCCTTGTGATATTTTCAGTTGATTGGGTGACTACCAGTGGTTCAGAAGTTTGAAGGGATTGATTTTCTGGTGCAGTTGGTGATTCAAAAGTTGTTGGAGTTGTTGTTGTTTGTTCTGGAGGAGGTGTTGGTATATTTTTTGGAGGTGGAAAAAGCATATCTGAAAGAATTGACTGGGAGACAGAATGGATGGTGCGATCAACTTTTTCTTCTCCCAGAAAACTCATATTCACATCAAAGTCATTGTCTTCAGATAGTGGAGAATCAACCATATCCCAATCTGGGCCGGTTCCACCTGCCTGGTCCTCTACTTATACATTCTCCACCACTCTATTCAAGTCAATCTGAGCCCCTTGCTCCAGATTCTCACTTTTAGTCTGCTCAACTTGTTCCCTCTCCACCTTTTCAATAATCAAAGACCCATCAGCAGTCGTGATGTCCCCACTTCCGGTAGTTGAGACTGGTATAACTAGAGGTGTGCCAGACCCTCTTTCTTCTTCACCACTTCCTTCTACAAGAACTGTGGAAGTGGTTGCTTGGGCAATTTCCTGAACAGGCTCTCTAGAATCCAGTTGAGAAGATTCTGGAAGAGATGATACCAAAACTCCGTCTCTCCTAATACAACGAGTTCTATTCCTTGCTCTGGTAGGATTAGGGGCTACCTGAGTAATGGGTAGCACCCTTTCAGCAATAATAACTTCAATATTATCTTCATTTTTTTGAGGCTCACCAGCAACCTTTTCATCTAGTGATGATGCATTTGCCTCTTCTTCTTGAATTCTGAACTGGTATAGCATCACTGATGGAATGTCAACCTCAGTAGGAGATGAGGTCAACTGGCTGAGGTCCCTCAGATATTCACATAATGAAAAATGAGTTGTATTTACAGAGTACTCATTTTTCAAAGCCCTTCTGAATATAATGGACAAAAATCGAATGAAGGGAATGAAGGTTTTCCTACTTTTGACCTTCAATCTATCCACCAGATCATTAAAGAAAATTTGGGCAAAGTCCACCCTATACCCATGCCATAAACTGTAGGCAATCTGGAGCTGCGTCTGGTTTATCTGGTCTAAGCCTCCAGAATTGCCACCCAAGCATTCAACAAGATGAGTGAAAAAATATCTCCAAGAGTCAGTGAGCCTGCTCATATATACAGTTCCCTTCCTGCGCAGTTGCCCATTCTCATCTACAATATCAGTATGCCCCATCAGCGTGCATACTTCCCTGGTATTGATGCCAGAAGGAATTTCAATGGGCATCTCATTTTCATGAAAGTAGTTCATCCCCAGGGCATCTCTGAGGGAATCAACAGTAATTGTGAAACTCATGGTGCCTTGTTTAAGTGTGTAGTGGATGGATTCATCACTTTCCACATATACGGCAGTGTACCAAAACTCACACAAATAATCGTGGTACATTTTGCCCGGATTCAAGGTTAGGGCACCATATAGAGGACTGCTCAAGAAAAAGGTATTTAACCTTCCAATAATAGATATTGCCGAGTGATTTGTTGAGAGTTTGGCCATCCAATTGTATATATTTATTCTGATGGCATCGGCGGAAAGAGAGATGTGATTTGCCTTTTTAACATTGTCTAAGGGAGCATAATTAGCAGCTAGAAGATTTTTAGGAGAAGGTTTGGGAACCATTTGAGATATATGAAGATGAAACTGAAAGAATTTAATATTGATAAGGAAAAATTTAAGAAGAGAGATGATGATGATTGGAGAGTAAATGAAGAATGAAATAAATGAAGGAATTTGAAGATTTGGGAGTAAATGATTTTCGAGATGAAACTGAAAGTGAAGGTAAATATGGGTATTTATAGAGGAAAGAGAAAATGAAATTTAAAACGGTAAGTTTGAAAATTTTCAAAACAGTTTTGATCGGTTTTGACATCCGCATTTAATGTTTCCCATCACACATAAATGTATGATGGTTGATAGCCCACAAAAATTACCAACTTGCACTTTTTGTCTTCCCAAGGTAACAAAACCATCATTTGAAGTTGAAAAAGTCATGCCACGTAAGGTGAACAGTAACTGTCCAGATAAAAAATTTGTATAGTTGGCATGCACTAGCATCTATTGTTAAAGGTGCAGAAATTGGAGTTGATTTTGAAGGTGAAGAATTCATATCGAATTTTCTTAAAATATCTCTAACATATTTTTCTTGATTAATAAAAATACCATCACTGGTTTGTTTAATCTGGAGTCCAAGAAAAAATGTTAATTCACCCATCAAACTCATTTCAAATTTTGAAGACATGATTTTTGAAAATTTCTTGCACAAGGATTCATCAGTAGAACCAAAAATAATATCATCAACATAAACTTGTACCAACAAAAGATTACCTCTTTCACGAAGAATAAATAAGGTATTGTCAATTGCACCTCTTTTGAAACCGTTTTTCTGATAAGTGTTTGGTTAGAGTATCATACCAGGCTCGAGGGGCTTGTCTGAGGCCATACAGTGCCTTGTCCAGACGGTATACCCAACGTGGATGCTTTTCATCAATGAAGCCTGGAGGTTGCTTGACATAAACTTCTTCTTCTAATTCTCCATTCAAAAATGCACTATTTACGTCCATCTGGTAGACTTTGAACTTATGACGTGCAGCAAATGCTAAAACATTCTTATGGCTTCTAACCTTGCTACTGGTGCAAATGATTCTTCAAAGTCAAGGTCTGTCTGGATGTACCCTTGTGCCACCAATCTGGCCTTATTTCTTATCACATGTCCATCTTCATCAACCTTATTCCTGAAGACCCATCTGGTTCCAATTGGTTCTTTCTTGCCAACTGGAGGAGGAACCAGATTCCAAACTTTATTTCGTTCGAACTGGTGAAGCTCTTCTTGCATAGCTATCACCCAGCTTGGGTCATTCATTGCCTCGTCAATCTTCTTCGGTTCAATTAGTGATAAGAAGCTGACATATAAACATTGTTCACTGGAGGCACTTCTGGTTTGAACCCCTCTACTGGAGTCACCAATAATCTGATGATTGGGTGAGCTTTAGTCCATTTAGAGTATTGACCAGGATTGTTATAAACAACAATATCAGTGCAAGAATTCAATTGATTTTTTGGAATGGGATCTTGCCAGACAACTTCAACGTCTTCATCAGAATCTTTAAGATCACGATTTGCATCATGAAATTCTTCATTTAAAGGCATTTCTTGGATTACTGGCTCAAAATCAACTGAAGCTGATACTGGAGGAGTAGTATGAACATCTGATCTAATAACAAGTTCAGAGGGTAGTTTGAAACTTATTGAAGGATAGAATGAAGTATTACTGGGAGGTTTCTCGAATTTCACTGGTTCCAAGTCAGGATGACTTTATCTTCAGATGAATCTTTGATAGGATCAGATTCACCAAAGATAATTGGATTTTCTGGGGGAGAATTAAGGGTTGGCTTTTTATTGATTGCTTCATTGGATTCATCAAATGTGACATGTATTGACTCTTGAACCTTTTCTAGTCTCTTGTTATAAACTCTGAAGGCTTTGCGAATGGCTAAATATCCTAAGAAATATCCCTCATCAGTTTTGGCATCAAATTTGCCTAACTGACTAGAGTCGTTCAGGATGAACACTGGACACCCAAAAACATGGAAATAACCAATATTTGGTTTTCTGATTCTCAATATTTCATAAGATGTCTTCTTGTGTCGCTTCACATATACTGAAAAATTTTGGGTGTGGCAAGCAGTTGCAATTTCTTCAGCCCAGTACATTTTAGGAAGACCAGATTCAGCAAGCATACTCCTGGCAGCTTCTATCAGCGTTTTGTTCTTTCATTCTACAACTCCATTCTGTCCTGGAGTGCGTGCTGATGAGAAATTCTGGGAGATGCCAGTGTCAGTGCAGAATTTCTCCAGAGTTGCATTCTGGAATTCTGTTCCATTATCACTTCTTAACTGACACACTTTTCGCCTATATTTGAGTTCAATTTGCTTGATAAGAGCGATGACTTCAGCAGCAGTTTCATTCTTTGATCTAAGAAATATTACCCAACAATATCTGGAGTATTCATCAACAACTACCAGGATATATTTCTTACCAGCACGAGTCTGAACATTCACTGGACCAAAAAAGTCCATATGAAGCATATGAAGTGGTTCAGATATGCTAAAATTTTGCTTTGTCTTAAAACTGGTGCATTTCTGCTTACCCATCTCACATCCTGGACATGGCCTTTCCTTTTTGAAAGAAACTGAAGGTATCCCATCTGCAAGTTATTTTCTGGACAACTTATTAATATTTTTGAAGTTTAAATGGGATAACCTTTTATGCCATAACCAGTTTGTGTCTTCATCAGCCTTGGTATAGAAACACTGCTCTGAAGGAGAGCTTTCCATATCCATTACATACACATTCCCTTTTTTGGGAGCAATCAATACTACCTTCCAATCCTTATTAAATACAATGCCCTGAGAAATGTTAAACAACACCTAGTAACCATCATCACACAGTTGGCTCACACTGATTAGGTTATATTTCAAACCATTGACATAAGCCACCCGTCTGAATTTGACTTGACCATTATTCAGGACACCATATCCCTCAGTTTTTCCGGAACCATCATTTCCAAAAGTAATAGAGGGTCCGTCTGAAGCTACGAACTCCTCCAGTAGGGTCTTACATCTGGTCATTGTCCTGTCAGCAGCGCTGTCAAGATACCAGATATATTTCTTTCGATCGCCCTGCACATCCACCAGATTAATTAGTTAGTTTTGGGAACCCATCGACTGATGGGTTCTCTGGATCCAGCCAAATGGATCCCTGGGGGTATCTGGTTGAGTTCACTTTCTTCAACAGTAGTCTTGGATGAAAAGACCACTGGGTTTAACAGTTTAGAAACTTTTTTCTTGTTCTTTTCAATAGGTGTGCTTGATTTTTCTTTCTTGGAAAAAGGTTTGGTATTTTGTTTAGGGCCAGATGTAGTACCCTCAAAATTGTTTAATCTTGCATTTCAACTTTGAACCTGACGAGCCAGTAGTTGAAACTGGCTCTCCAACCTTAACAAAATATTTTCTTCAGATGTCACCTTGGCCTTTCCAGATGACTGGACTTTTGGCTTAGGTGGGGAGACAACATTCTTCTTTTTCTGAACCTTGGGTTCTTTAGAAGATGATTGAGACAAAGGTTTATTCTGCTTAACCTTTTTGACTGGAGCCGTCATCTTGTGTGCTCTAGTCTTGATCTCGGTCAATTGAACTAGTGGAATAATACAAGTCTTGGGAGTTGTTGGTTCATCATAAATAGTGCTAGGTTTTAACACTTCTGGCAATCGGTCAACAACAAGTATTAATGCAGCTGCATCTACATCACCCCCCAGATATGCACGTTTTTGGGAGGGGTACTGGTTTCTTGTAGCATCATATGGTTTCCTGGTCTCAAGCCATGACTGAATGACTTGTTTTTCTTTAGATAAAGCATTTTCAAGTTCTTCCTTTTCTTGGACCAGTTGTTCAGTGACCAAAACTTGTGCTTTAAAAGCCAATTCAATGTCTTGAAGTTCCTTTAACTTTGATTTTAAATTTGTCAATTCAGAAAAATCTGTTTCAAAAGTGTTTGACATATCTGATCGAACAGTTTCCACAAAAATTAAATCAAAGTTTAAAGCTTCAGCAATGTCCAATTTTAACTCAGGATCAGTTTCTTTGTCATAATCTATTACCTTCTTAATGACAATGTCCACCCATCTTCCAGATGTGACATCTTCTTTCACCAGATGCTCTTGATCAGCCAGAGCCATATAACAACAATCTCTTTCCTCTTCATCATCAACTGATGAGTCATCAGAGGGAACCCATTCTTCTTCAGCAACCATGCATTGATTATTATCTTTTTCTGCAAACATGAGAGCAATATGAGCCTTAAGCTTTTTGTATTTGGATTTGTACCTATCATTAGACTTGTTATAAGAAGTTGATGGACCAGATTGAGAGACAAACTGATTGGACATACACTCTTTCATGAAATGACCTTTTCTTCCACACTTAAAGTATGTCAGATTGGTCTTATCAATGGAAGAACTGGGTGCATGTTGTCGAGTGGGTCTGTTGGCTCTTGCTTTGAAACGGTTAAATGTTTTAGCAATCATAGCCATCAGATCATCACTATCAGTTTCATCATAATCTGAAGAGATATTATTCATGGCTCCAGAATCCATTAATTCAGACATCATCTTCTTCATAGAAAATACATTCTCAGAAGACATTAATGCCGCACAGGGTGGTTCAGTATGACTAACCACAGGGGAACTAGTGAAAGCATGATTAATAACATCTTTTTCTGCCTCAATTCTCTGGGCTTGATTCTCTTCAGTGAATCTGAAGGCTCTATACAATGTTGACAAAGTATAAGAGTGCAAGGTTTTACCTTGTCTCAAGACCACAATCATGTGAGACCATTTAGATGGAAGAATATCACAAAATTTTTCAAGAAGTATGTCCTTGTATTTTTCTACCCTAAGCCCTCTCAACTGGTTTATGATACTCATAAATCTGGTGTAAGTACCAGTTAATGATTCATTGGGCAGAGCAAAAAATGACTCATACTTCTTATTCAAATACACTTTCCTGGTAACAATAGTGTCATCACCTTCATATTGGTTTACTAGTTCATCCCACATGCTTTTAGCACTGGGATAGAGAACTAGTGTGGGAATAAGAGATTCAGGAACAGCCCCGAGGATCATATTTTTTTAAAATGGTATCAATATTAACAAGTCTTTTATCCTCTTCTGACCAGTGTTCCTCTCTCTTTTCCCTTCCAGATCTTGCTCCAAGAGGATCAAGAAGTGGATTGAGAGGATTTCTAGGAATATAAGGTCCTTCATTTAAAATTTTTATCATGTTTCTCTCAATTCCAGTAATATGTAGTATCATCCTAGCTTTCCACGTGCCAAATTCATCACCATTCCCACTGAATTTGGGAATAGGAGTGTTTGAGTAGTGCACATGCACGTGTAGAGAAGCAGGAATAGCAGGTGGTGGTGGGGGATTATTGTTAACATAGTCAGTAGTCTGTTCAGTTTCAATAATGGGAGGAGGTCCAGTATTTAAAGGGTTTCCTTATGTATTCTCTGGGTTGGCCATCAAGAAAATACAGATCTAGGCAAGTATATTAGCCTTCTGCTCAGATACCAATTGTAAAGTCCCTCATTCGATGGTTTAACCCACAAGTGTAGAATACAACAAGTCAAGTGTCACTAGATAGGACTAGTATGAATATGAAAAGTCAAGTAAGCACTAGATTGGACTAGTATTACAATAAATATAAATGCAAGAATATATATAAAGTAATACGTACTTAAGCAATATAAAGATAAGCAAGTAAAGTGAATGGTGAGACACAATGTAATTTTCAAGTGTATTTTATTTATTGATGTTAAATAAAATACAAGGTTGTTGCGGAACAAGATATTACAAAGTAAGTATCTAAACAACCTATGAATTACAAGTGATCTAATTTTGCTAAATAAACTCCTTGATCGAAATACTTAAAGTTGTGAAGTATAACTGTTTAGATCGAGAGTATTTGAGCAAAGGCACCAAAAATTGCAAAAGTGTGTAATTTGGACGAGAGAAGTGACTTGGTATTTATAGGCAAAAAGAATAAATATAATATTCTTTTTGCCGTACAAATATGGTTACATGCATTTAAGGAAATTACTTTAATTCCTTAATTGCATTGATTAAAGTACAAGAATAAAGTCACTTGATAGTGACTTGTCTTATAATTAACCAACCACCTTTACATGCGTGTAAGGCTTTTAACAAAAGACAAATGGGTTGTCCGGGTAAAGGCATGTAAAGGCATAAAGTCAATTCCTCGTAATCAGTTTTCAGACTTGTAAGGTCTAGAACACTGTCAAGGACTCCAGTCAGGCGATCTTGTAAGTCTTCCAGTGAGCTCTGCTATTTGTCAAACGTCTTTTTTCAGACTTCAGTCTTAGACTTCAGTGAGAATGTTCTTCAGTAGATAGATCTTGACTGGAGTGAAGTCCAGTGAACAAATCTGGTGGAATCCAGATTCCTGTACAAGTAAGTTGTTCACTGGTCTTCACATAATTTCTGGACAAATCTTCAGAGGGCTCCAGTAGTCACGTCTGGAGAGAGTCCAGTAAATCTGGACCTAACACCAACTGAAGAGGCCAACTGGTTACCAAGCTCTGTCACATCTAGACCAGGTATTTCAAATAAAAACTTCACCTGTCTTTCAAGCTCCTTCAAATCCACCACTGAAGATCTGACAGTTGTATTCGGCAGATTGGTGATTGAAGATTTGACCCCAGTTTGAGTAAGTGCAAACGCCTCCCTTAAAGATGTTGCCAGTTGATTGGAGGTGTTTACCAACTCATCAAGCTTCCCAAATACCAAGTCCTCATTAGCAGGGAAGTTATTAATCCCTAGGTCAACCACTTTAAAATTTGTAATGTGTTCCTTCTGGGAAGTTATTATCGAGTGTCTTTTGAATCTCCTCCACCCTCGTAAGAAGGTTTGAGAGATCGGTTTGAAAAGACACAAACTGGTTATCCAATGACGGGGGGGAAGGTGTCACTGGACCAGTTCTAAAAGCTATAGGTACAACTGGAGGAGGTAGTACAAGTGTTGGTTCTCCAGTTGTAGTAGCACCAGATGAGACAAGGGGAGTTGTTCATGCTGAGAATGCTCAGGTGTGAACGACGGCAACGGTGGGGTTAGAATGTGTCTATTTCTAGGCACATTCATAGAGGAAAGTAACTGGCGAGAGGCGAATTCTGGAATTTCTTGTAGTTGGGAGAAGTCAAGAGGTGAAACTGAAACTTATTGAACTAGGGGTTGACCATAAAAAGAAGGGAGCTGATCATGTACAGATACATCAGCCATTTCTTGGTCAGATTCTGTCTCAGATGAGTCCGAAGACTCAAGCTGAAACTCACCCTCATTTATGCCTAGATCCATAAATGTTGGTGTTAGAAATCCAAAAATAGTGATACATTGTAATTTAAGTTATGGACTTACTTGTTGTTAAGTCATGTGTTGATGATTTCTAAGGTTGAGGAGCTAATTGTGAAAATTAGCATAGTTGGTTAGTTTAGACTATAAATAGCCCTCAATTCCTTAGAAATCATAACCTTGACATAACCTTGACATAACCTTGACACACATTTTCATACCATTACACCTGAATAACACACACTTGATCCCAATTCTCTCTCAACACACACACAAACACCAAGAACACACACACACACTAAACCGCCATTGTTGATGTGAATTCGAGTGATAAAATCGTGTTGTTACATGTGGTATCAGAGCAAAACATTGTTTTCATCTCGATCCATAACTGAATTCAATCACAATTCATCAAACAATCACTTTATAATTCTGTTTTTAATCCTGTTTCTGTTCTTAGTTTTTAAAATCACTGAAAATTCAAAAATAACCTCTCAAATCACATAAAATCACAAATGTTTGTTCACCGTTCGATTCCTCATAATTAATTACATAATCCTCTCAAGTTTCGTGTTCTAATTCGATCTGGATCAAAAGTTCATATTTTGAGTTTTTGGCGCTAAAATTTGGGATTTGATTCTGTTGTGTTATAAGCTGAATAGTGTTAATCGGATCGTTGCTAAGGTGAAAACAAACTGTTTGCAAGTGGTTTCATGTTCCAATTCCCAGAAAATCAAAAGATATTGAAGTTTTAAAAATCGTTAATGGAGTTGTTCATGTTCAGAGGTTGAAGACGACATTGTGAAGCTAAAACGATCTTATTTAGATCGTTTTAGTTTTTTTCCTTGATACTTACATTTCAGTGTTGTGGCTTGTAAAACAATTCAATTTAGATCGTTTTGACAAGTATGGTTGTGGTGTAAAGAGTTGATTGTGGCTAACTGATCCTTTGGATTGGTTTTGGTCAATTCAATTTCTTGAAAATAATCAAGTTTTGGTGAAATTCTGTGAAGAAATCTAAAACGATCTCTTTTAGATCGTTTCAGACTTTGAAAAACCAACACGATCTCTTTTAGATCGTTTCAGTTTTGGTAAATCCAAAACGATCTCTTTTAGATCGTTTCATCTTTCACTCAAACAATTCCTGGTTTGATTACTACTTGGGTAACTGATCTTCGTGATTGGTTTTGCTCAATTCATTCCATTACATTTCATACCAAAACTCTGTCCAAATTCATTCAGAATACTTAGAATTTTTCATCCCAAATTCAATTTAGATCATTTTATTCCTGAAGACAAATTTAGATCGTTTCATTTCCAATCAAGATTTAGATCGTTTCATTTCCAATAAAAATTTAGATCGTTTCAATTCCTTTATCAATTTAGATCGTTTTCCTATCTTTCCAACTTTAGATCGTTTCATACTTTCTTCAAAAATCAATTCAATTCTCAAATCAATTTCTAATGGCTACTCATGAAGCGTTGGCTCTGGGTACTGATACAAGACCTCCAGTTCTTTATCGTGGTAACTATGGACTTTGGAAGAAAAGGTTCATGGATTATGTGGAACGTCAGACTAATGGTCACATGCTTAAGGATTCAATCATGAATGGACTTGCTATGCATCGTCATCCTACTACCGGTGCTATTTTGACTCCTGATCTTTTGAATGCCGAACAAAGAGATCGTACTGCTGCTGACAACAAAGCTAGGTCATACTTGTATCAAGCACTTCCTGATGAGATCTATGGCTCAGTTGATTCTTATGACACAGCAAAGGAGATTTGGGATGAAGTTGCTAGACAAATGGAAGGTGCTGATGTAACCTCAACAATCCGACTGACAAATGTCTTAACTGAGTTTGACAATTTTCAGAAATCACCAAATGAATCTCTCGAGTCCGTGTACTACAGATTTTGCAATGTGATCAATGAGCTGAGAAAGAACAAGGTCAAGAAAACTGAAATTGAGCTGAACATCAAATTCATCAAAGCACTTGGTCCCGAGTGGGAAGATTTTGGAACTCAAATCAAGCAACATCAAGATCTGACCAAATTCACCATTCATACTCTTTATGAATCTTTCAAGTTGAATGAGCATCAAGTTCTAAGCAAATATTCATTCAACAAAGTGCCAGAAGTTGTATCTACTGATCCTTTGGGATTGGTTGTTGAAAGAAAGGTTTCTGAGGCTCTTAAAAGACAAATGACTGTTGTTTCTTCGTCTGATGAGGAGGGAGAAGATTTCTTGGCTCCAAGAGATGGTGTTCCTGATGAATTCTACCAAGCTCTTGCCGCTGTGACTAAGCATTTCAAGAAAAAGTATTTCAAAGTGAGGCCAACTAACAACAATCTTCGTACTTCATCAACAAGTGCATTTCCAAATAAGGAACAATATCATTACAAGAGTTTTGAACAAGGTGAATCAAGTGGTTCCAAGAACGGAGATAAGAAAGCAGAAACTGAGAAACAAATCGTGGAAAAAGGAAAAACATCTGACAAAAAGTGTTACAACTGTGGAGTTCCTGGTCATTTTGCTATGGATTGCAAGCTGCCTCGCAAGAAGAATTATAAATACTACAAGCAGAAGATGCTTTTGGCAAAGCAAGTTGAAGCCGGACAAGCCTTGATTGCTGAAGATGACAAGTGGCTTTTGCTATCTGATGATGAAGATGAAGATCTGTCTGCAAATGTATGTTTCATGGCAAGGTTGAGCAAAGACAAAGTGTTGGAGGCTGACAGCATTGACGAGGAATATCCCGATGATGAGGTAAATCTCGACTCTATATTTTCATCAATTAAGGATAAAGAGTTTTGTAGAATTGCCTTATCAAACTTGACAAATCATTACACTTCTTTAGCCAACAAAAACAAGAAATTGAAAAATAGCATTTTATTTTCAAAAAGGGAGTACACAAAACTTCTTGAAGAAAATTCTAAACTACTTTTTGAGTATGATGCTATGAAACAAGAATTTCAAAACTATAAAGAACAAATGTTGGTTAAAGAATGTGAGATGAATGCGTCTCCTGATTTTAAGTTATTGGAAAAGTGCCATAATTTAGAAAAGACCATTCTTGATCTTGAAAAAGCCAATCAAGATCTTGAAGTTCAATAGACCAATGAATGGCTTCGGGCAAATGCAAGACAAATGGATGTTGATATTCTGAATAAGAAGCTTCAAGAAGCTACACCAAAAACAATTGAACTCGAAAGAAAAGTTTCTGATTTAAATCATAATTGTTTTTTAAAAGGCATTGAGATTGAAAAACTTGAAAGACAAATTGAGGAACATAAAAAGAATATACTTTTCTATCAAGAAAAGTTGTACAAAGTTGAACAAAATCCTCTTTTGGATTTCACTGCCTATTTCAATAAATCAAAGATTGATAGATCGAAACTTCTTCTTGGGTTGGGTTTTGAGAATATCACTCCATTGCAAAAAGCAAAAGAAGAAATTATACCTTTGTATGATGAGAAATTTTTGAGACTTGGTATGGTACAACAATTCATTGGATGACGAATTTGAGACTGATAAAGTTGAGAAGATTCAAAAGAATAAATTTTTGGTTAATTATGATGCTATCAATACTTCTTATGAAACGAAAAATTCAACAATTTTTGAATTAGAAGAGATTGCGTCTAATTTTCAAAACCAAGAATTTGTCATTTCTCCACCAAAACCAACTAAATTGTATATTCCATCCACATTTTTGGAAAAACAAATAGAAGGTTTACAACAAACAGTGGAATCTCAACAAAAAGTCATTCATAATCTACAGTCTCAAAGTCCGAATTCGAAGAATGAATCAGTTGTTGTTGATATCAACAAAGTTTGTGTGAATATTTCTACCCAAACTGATTTCAGTCTCTCAGTAGACCATTTCACTCAGACTACTTGTGATTCATCTACAAGTTCATCCACCCAGACCGTGACTAACTCCTTTTGTTGAACCATCTTCTTAGGTGAATAACTCCTTTGAGGTGTACGAGAACGACTCGAACTTACACTACTAGAAGTAGTATTTTGTGAAGGTCCTTGTCGTTTTGGTGTCTTAGATCTATTGAAATTAATCCCTTGATCTGTAATAGTAGACTCACCATATGACACATTTTTAAGTAGCTTAACATAATTTTGTGCATTTTTATTATCAGGATGTCTTTTTGCATACCCCTCATAATAATCTCTTTTATATGCGAGTATTGTGCTGAAGCTACTTGTTCAACTAATTTACCCTTCCCTTTAGTATTAGGAATATCACCAACATCTTTTGACTTGACCGTCATTCTTAGGATTCTTGACCTTCCTATTTGGACATTCAATAGCTATATGACCTTTCTCACGACAAGTATATTATAACTTTTCGGTCATAGTTTATTGCATTCCGTAGCACTAAACCCATAATATATACAAAAGAAAGAAATATTTAATATATGTAATCTAGTAAATCAATGTACTCATACAAATATGTAATCCACTGTTCAAAAAGAAAAAAAGGAAAAAAGAAAGAAAAAGAAAGTCCAATGCAATACATCACAAAACATACAAAACCTAACAACTTTCAATATTTATTTATCAAAATCATGTCAAGTTATGAACAAAAGTACATATATAACAAATCACATATATTAATATCACATACTAAAATAAATGAGAATAGAAAAATAAAAATATAGATATGATATCAATTAGGGTTAAGTCATTGGATGACCATCGTACTTTCCTTCTTTTACATGGTTGCCCATCAAACCAGAAAACTAAGCTGTATGACCAACATACTTTTCAAAGTTGTACACGGTTGACCAAAAGTTTACCTTTTTACCGGTTACATTATTTTTTATGACTTGGCAATGACGTCGCAATTTGAAAAGTCACTGGATGACCATCGTACTTACTTCTTGTACGTGGTTGTCCATCAAACCAGAAAACTAAGCTTAATTTGAAAAATAATGTAACCAGTAAAAGGTAAATTTTTGGTCAACCGTGTATAAATTTGAAAAGTATGTTGGTCATACAACTTAATTTTCCGGTTTGATGGGCAACCATGTACAAGAAGGAAAATACGATGGTCATGCAATGAATTAACCCCTAAAAGAAAATACGTTTAACTGGCTATCACCGGTCAACCAGTCAACTTTTGGTCAACCGTGTACAAATTTGAAAAGTATGTTGGTCATAAAGCTTAGTTTTCTGGTTTGATGGGCAACCATGTAGAAGAAGGAAAGTACTATGATCATCTAGTGACTTAACCTTATCAATTAATGAAAATTTGACCTGGGTTAGGCTATGTAAAGCAAATTTTTAAAAAGATTGTAATAAAAAAGGCTAACTTACATACCTTTATACATCTAATTTGTTAAAAGATGGTTGTTTGATTTATTGATTTAAAGAGTACAAACCGATGACATTTTTTTTTTTTTTGACTTTCTAAACATGTTGTAAAAGTCAATGTAAATTATTTCAAACTAGAAAAAGAAAAAAATAAATAATAGCTTCAAATCACATTTATGGGAGAGATTTTGAGAAGACCGGGATACTTTGTGGGTGTCTAAAAAAATTATCTGGATCAACTATGTCTTTGATGCGAATCAACTTTTCAAAGTTGCATCTCTTCCAGTACCTTTCGCCCCATTTACTAGCTTCTTCATAATTATCAGTTCCCACACCCAAATCAAGATCATTATAATTCGAGTACGCCTCCCTTGGGTTCTTTGACACATAAGGCGTTATATACTCATTTAAGCTTCTCAGCCAATTTATACGCCGAAGTGATTCTGGGGTACTATCGGATATTTGATCGTTAAAATTAACCTGTTGATGAAATTGGTACAACACCCCAGCTCTATGAGGATATGGAATTGCTGTCTCTGAATACTCATCATTCTTCCCACCAAAAGAGTGCATGAATAGAATCTCTGATCCGTCGTTTTCAAAGATCTTTTTCCATATCCTTTTGAGTCCGGTTATTGGGATTGGTGTTTTGACATAGTCTAGTTTGTTTTTGCCATTTAGAAAAAATGTGGAAGACCGGGTTAGAAGAATCTCCGGCGAGGTGTTGCTTGTATAACCTCCAAATACAAGGGAGGCTTGAACCATTCTCATTTCTTCACAAATTTCTCGCGTGACATTCAGTTCCGGGAACTTTTTATCTAGCAATAGAAGCAATGTGTCAATTTTGCCGTAATAAATTCCATTGAATATCGTATTAATGGTCTTTTTGGTACTGTTTGTTATATCTACGCTAGATATTGTAACTCTTATGCTTAAATTTTTATCAATACTTGGTACAACGTATTGAAATTTATGCAAAACTTCTGTCGCATCTTCTTCCAAAGTTTTGCTAACGGAGAAAACAGTTACTAACTTTGGCACACGAACCAACCTCAGCTTCCAAGCAAGAACTATTCCGAAACTTGATGCACCACCACCACGAATAGCCCAAAACAAATCTTTGCCCATTGACAATTTATCAAGAATATTTCCAT
Source organism: Erigeron canadensis (assembly GCF_010389155.1). Taxonomy (NCBI): domain Eukaryota; kingdom Viridiplantae; phylum Streptophyta; class Magnoliopsida; order Asterales; family Asteraceae; genus Erigeron; species Erigeron canadensis. The sequence goes on from NC_057765.1 coordinate 18,675,803, forward strand.
TGACATCCATGAATCGAACATCCACAACATTATCAGCACCAGTACCATACTTTCTAATCATGTGTCCATAGCCGCCGCCACTCAAGAACCCACTAATACCCACTGTGGGACAAACACCAGCAGGGAAATACAATGTATCAGTTTTTTTAGATATAGCGTAATACACTTCACCAAGTACAACGCCACTCTGGACCCAAGCGATCCTATTTGCAACATTAACGTCTACTGATCTCATATTATTAAGATCAAGCATAACAAATGGAACATCAGCTGTGGACGAAAGGCCCTCTAAGTCATGGCCTCCACACCTGATTCTCATCTCGTATCCGTGTTTCTTGCTGCATAAAAGAGTAGTTCTGAACTGGGATTCGTCGACAGGAGTGACAACAACCGACGGTTTGGAAGTGGAAGATTTAATGAATCTAAGACCAATCTCCATACCTTCAGTCTCTCAAACTGAGCTAATTCATCTTGCATTGCTTTAACCCACTCTGGATCACAAAGAGCTTCAGAGACTGTTTTGGGTTCGATGTTACTCAGTGAAAGTGCAACAAGACACTCATTGACTGTAGTACGGGTAGAAACACCAGCTTGTGGATCTCCGATGATCTGTTCTGTAGGATGATCTTCGCGCATACGCGACCACTTGTTGTCATGAGGAAGAGGATCTTGTTGATGAATGTCAACATTATCATCATTAAATCCAGAGTTCTGTTGAGAAATGGAATCGTAGCTCGGAAGAACTCTTTCCTCAAAATTTGGATGATCAAAATCCAGTGGTACATACACATTTGGAGTATTTGATGGATTTGTTGTTTGGGTGATTTGAGAAGGTTGTTCTTGAACATTCTTTTGAAAATAAATATCACTTGGAGATGATTCTTCTTGCTCTGAAGAATTTGAAGATGATTCACGATTGTTGTTAGGAACTGGTTCATTTGTTTGAATAGGATCATTGTTCGGAATTGGTCCATTGATGACTTGAGGTTCCTTTTCTTGAATCGGTTTTGAATTATAGAATTCTTCGAAAAGAATATCTAGCTCTTCACTTGTTGGAGTTGGATATTTCTTGAACTTTGAAGCTAAGGTTGACGTCCTTGAGGAAGCACTTGGAGTACTTGGATCACTAATTGTTGGTAGCAAACTTTCTTGTTCAAATATCATGCCAGACATCTCGTCAAACCAAACATTCATGGTTTCTTGAATCGTGTTTGTTCGACGATTAAAGATGCGATATGCAATCGATGTCTTTGAGTAACCAACAAAGTAACCTTCGTCACCTTTTCTTTCAAACTTTCCAACATTTTCCCGATCATTCAAGGTATAACAGACACACCCAAAAATATGGAAGTAATTGATGTTGGGTTTGTGTTTGTTAATAACCTCATAAGGAGTCTTCTCATGACGCTGATTGATGATGGACCGATTTTGAGTGTGACAGGCAGTGTCAACAGCTTCAGCCCACATATTTGATGGTAACTTGGAATAAGCAAGCATTGTCCTTGCTGCTTCCACCAGCGTACGGTTTCTCCTTTCAACGACACCATTTTGTTGCGGGGTACGAGCAGCAGAGAATTGGTGAGTAATGCCTTTTGATTTGCAAAATTCATCGAAGATGGCATTTTTGAACTCAGTACCGTTATCTGAACGGATATAACGGACTGGAAGTTGAAGATTCACTTGAGTGGAAGTGATGAAATCGATCAAAATTTGAGTTGTTTCATCTTTTGAAGCAAGAAACTTGACCCAAGTGTATCTTGAATAATCATCAACGATAACCAGAATATATCTCTTCCGTTTCTGCTTTGTACTTTCATAGGCCCACAAAGATCCATGTGAAGCAAATGAAGAGGTGCCAAAGTATGTGGAATCTTCTTTGGTTTATGAGAAGTTCTCTTGATCTTCCCAACTGCACAAGAAGGACAGACATGCTCACTCTCATACTTGTAGTCAGGCAAGCCTACAACAAGTTGCTTGTTGACTAAAGCATTGATGGTTTGATAATTCAAGTGAGACAGCCTTCTATGCCACAACCAAGAATTTTTCGAAGTAGCTTTTGAAACAAGAAAGATATTATCAGTTGGTTGGTTATCATCAAGATTAACTATGAAAAGATTCTCATCACGATCTCCGCATAGGATATCAATTCCATCTAGAGTTTGGACTTTGCACAGAGATTGTTGGAAAAGAACTTGAAGGTTGTTGTCACAGAACTGTCCAACACTGAACAAGTTATGACTCAGGCCTTCAACATAATGGACTTTCTTAATGACAATTCCGTTTCTTTCAATATCTCCATAACCTAGAATTGGAGCGAAATTGTTGTTTCCGAAACGAACAGTTCCCATGAATCTTTCAACAAAATTCTTGAGCAATGATTTATTGCCAGTCATGTGTTTTGAACACCCGGAATCGAGTATCCATAAACAGATGGTTATTTCCTGCAATCAAAAATTTTAACCGACTTTAGGTACCCACTTAAGACGGGTCCTTTGTGGTTAGTTAACACAGGCAGAGGATATAACTTAGGATATGCATACAAACATGCTTTCGAATCAATATGAGCATTAACAAGCACACCATCAATAAGCACATTCGTATAAAAAGTACGCACATTCACATTTGAATTAAAAGTAACATGTTTAACAACATTCAAACAAGCATGACCATTATCATTGTTTACAGCCCCACAAGGCATGGCCTTGGATTTATTAACATTGTTCACTAAAGATGAATTGTTTAAATCACAGAAACTCTTTTCTTTCTGTTACCAACACTCTTTCTCCTCCTCTCTTCTTCTTTTCCTCAACAGACAATTGCTTAAAATTGATCTTAGGTTCTAATGACTTAGGAACCCATTTGGTCTTTCCACCTGTTGAATGGACACTAAGAAGATTAGAATGAGGGGTTTTAAACTTATTCATCCTTTTTGTCTCTTTTGGGGTTGAGGAAACTTCTTGCTTCTTAGGTTTGGCAATTGAAAACCATCCATATCTATCCCTATATCTAGTTACACCATTTGAAGTATCCCTAGTTAGCAAAACGGAGCTAGACTTAGGCACTTTAGAAATTGAACTAGATTGAGAGTTAGACAAAGAAGCATTTGGATTGTCATTTGGAAGTTTCACTTTGTGATACCTTGGTTTTGGTGAGGTCTCAGCTTGTTTCTTTCTAACATGTTTGTCGGGTTTTGGAGGGTTAGGACTCTTTTGTTCAGCCTTGACAAGTTTGGGTTTAACTCGTTCTTGGAAGTAATATGATGTTGAAGCTTTGGACACTGATTTTAGTTTTTGAGATTCTCCTTTTATTTCTTTTTGAAAATTTATGATTTTGATAGATTCAATCTTTTTCTCAGTTTTGAGTCAAAAACATATTCTCCCTCCATGAATTTATCAAAATCATCTTTGGTGAATTCATTCGAAAATGTAGAAATATAATGAATCTTGTTGTGCAACATCATACCACGGGTAGTCTCAGGAATAAGGTCGACTTGGACTGAAACATCCTTGGTTTCACAAGAAAATTGAGTAGAAGTATCAACACCTATACTAGCACTAAGCTTAGGGTGAACAACTAGCTCATCAAGATTTTCGCATGTGAAAAATCTATAAAAGTACCATATCAAAACTAAGTTATGCGCAAGATCTTCATCTGATAAATCAGATTGCACATATTTTGCAGCTAAAGAAGTAGCAGTAGTTTGACAAGTACATGCAAAACAGTCAGTCACGGTCTGGGTGGATGAACTTGTAGATGAATCACAAGTAGTCTGAGTGAAATGGTCTACTGAGAGACTGAAATCAGTTTGGGTAGAAATATTCACACAAACTTTGTTGATATCAACAACAACTGATTCATTCTTCGAATTCGGACTTTGAGACTGTAGATTATGAATGACTTTTTGTTGAGATTCCACTGTTTGTTGTAAACCTTCTATTTATTTTTCCAAAAATGTGGATGGAATATACAATTTAGTTGGTTTTGGTGGAGAAATGACAAATTCTTGGTTTTGAAAATTAGACGCAATCTCTTCTAATTCAAAAATTGTTGAATTTTTCGTTTCATAAGAAGTATTGATAGCATCATAATTAACCAAAAATTTATTCTTTTGAATCTTCTCAACTTTATCAGTCTCAAATTCGTCATCCAATGAATTGTTGTACCATACCAAGTCTCAAAATTTCTCATCATACAAAGGTATAATTTCTTCTTTTGCTTTTTGCAATGGAGTGATATTCTCAAAACCCAACCCAAGAAGAAGTTTCGATCTATCAATCTTTGATTTATTGAAATAGGCAGTGAAATCCAAAAGAGGATTTTGTTCAACTTTGTACAACTTTTCTTGATAGAAAAGTATATTCTTTTTATGTTCCTCAATTTGTCTTTCAAGGTTTTCAATCTCAATGCCTTTTAAAAAACAATTATGATTTAAATCAGAAACTTTTCTTTCGAGTTCAATTGTTTTTGGTGTAGCTTCTTGAAGCTTCTTATTCAGAATATCAACATCCATTTGTCTTGCATTTGCCTGAAGCCATTCATTGGTCTATTGAACTTCAAGATCTTGTTTGGCTTTTTCAAGATCAAGAATGGTCTTTTCTAAATTATGGCACTTTTCCAATAACTTAAAATTAGGAGACGCATTCAGCTCACATTCTTTAACCAACATTTGTTCTTTATAGTTTTGAAATTCTTGTTTCATAGCATCATACTCAAAAAGTAGTTTAGAATTTTCTTCAAGAAGTTTTGTGTACTCCCTTTTGAAAATAAAATGCTATTTTTCAATTTCTTGTTTTGTTGGCTAAAGAAGTGTAATGATTTGTCAAGTTTGATAAGGCAATTCTACAAGACTCTTTATCCTTAATTGATGAAAATATAGAGTCGAGATTTACCTCATCATCGGGATATTCCTCGTCAATGCTGTCAGCCTCCAACACTTTGTCTTTGCTCAACCTTGCCATGAAACATACATTTGCAGACAGATCTTCATCTTCATCATCAGACAGCAAAAGCCACTTGTCATCTTCAGCAATCAAGGCTTGTCCGGCTTCAACTTGCTTTGCCAAAAGCATCTTCTGCTTGTAGTATTTATATTCTTCTTGCGAGGCAGCTTGCAATCCACAGCAAAATGACCAGGAACTCCACAGTTGTAACACTTTTGTCAGATGTTTTCCTTTTTCCACGATTTGTTTCTCAGTTTTTGCTTTCTTATCTCCGTTCTTGGAACCACTTGTTTCACCTTGTTCAAAACTCTTGTGATGATATTGTTCCTTCTTTGGAAATGCACTTGTTGATGAAGTACGAAGATTGTTGTTAGTTGGCCTCGCTTTGAAATACTTTTTCTTGAAATGCTTAGTCACAGCGGCAAGAGCTCGGTAGAATTCATCAAGACGAAGAAACAACAGTCATTTGTCTTTTAAGAGCCTCAGAAACCTTTCTTTCAACAACCAATGCCAAAGGATCAGTAGATACAACTTCTGGCACTTTGTTGAATGAATATTTGCTTAGAACTTGATGCTCATTCAACTTGAAAGATTCATAAAGAGTATGAATGGTGAATTTGGTCAGATCTTGATGTTGCTTGATTTGAGTTCCATAATCTTCCCACTCGGGACCAAGTGCTTTGTTAAATTTGATGTTCAGCTCAATTTCAGATTTCTTGACCTTGTTCTTTCTCAGTTCATTGATCACATTGCTAAATCTGTAGTACACGGACTCGAGAGATTCATTTGGTGATTTCTGAAAATTGTCAAACTCAGTTAAGACATTTGTCAGTCGGATTGTTGAGGTTACATCAGCACCTTCCATTTGTCTAGCAACTTCATCCCAAATCTCCTTTGTTGTGTCATAAGAATCAACTGAGCCATAGATCTCATTAGGAAGTGCTTGGTACAAGCATGACCTAGCTCTGTTGTCAGCAGCAGTACGATCTCTTTGTTCCGCATTCAAAAGATTAGGAGTCAAAATAGCACTGGTAGTAGGATGACGATGCATAGCAAGTTCATTCATGATTGAATCCTTAAGCATGTGACCATTAGTCTGACGTTCCACATAATCCATGAACCTTTTCTTCCAAAGTCCATAGTTACCACGATAAAGAACTGGAGGTCTTGTAACAATACCCAGAGCCAACACTTCACGAGTAGCCATTAGAAATTTATTTGAATTGAGAATTGAATTGATTTTTGAAAGAATGAAACGATCTAATGTTGGAGGGAGTAAAGTCGAAAAGTGAGAGGTTATGGTGATAATGTTGTGAGAAAAGGGTTAAAAGAATTGATACCCTTCTCTAAAAATTCTCAAATCGCCAGGTAAAACACATTTCTATCGGATGTCATTTGTTGATATCTCGGTATTGAAGAAGCCTTCATGGACACAGTGAAGCGATGCACATCTTTACCTAACCACTCAAGTGTTTCTTAACAAATGCTTGTTTTATTTCTCACGGAGATTTTCTCATTTCTATTGACTCTTCATTTGGAAGACGTTGATATTGAAAAAGGGTGACACTTTGCTCCAGTCCCCGACTTCATTTGATCACTTTGTGTCTAGAGCTCTCGTGATTGATCATTAATTTGATCGTTATTCATTCTTTAGGACACATTTGCATCATATCTTTGTGATATACATGCTTATCTTTGTGATATAGCCGGAACATTTGTAGTGATATCTTAATTGATATTTCACGATGATCAAATGGAAATCCTACCATTGCTAACATCATTTCCAGCTTTGAACGTAGGTCTCATAATTGCATTTGTGTAATTATTGAGTTAACAAGAAGTCTATTGTGACCTTGGATTTTTTCCTAAAAGTCTTTAAGGATAGTAGAACATGGTTATCGAATGCTTAGGTGACACTGACCATGGTTTACATTCTTTGAAGCAATCTTGAGGTTGGAAAGCTAAAAGACCAAACTATGTTAGAGGTTTGCTTTATGCATTTCTCAATGATACATAGGAAATCCGATAAATGGTATACATTTCTTTTGGTCATTTCATTAATCCTTTCGATTTTTGAATGCAAACGGATCATTCTTATCGGTTTCTTTTCTCATCACCCCAACACAGAAAACACCAACACCATAATAAATGCTTATACCAACAACTTCAACCTTACATTTTAGTCACCCATAGGGTTATTTGGGTGGATTAATGGTTTAGGGTTGATGAGTTGTTAGTTAATATACCTTTGTGTAAACACCTTTACGCTATGGATCTTTTGATTTTTTGACAGTCTATTCAATCAATGTTTGCATAATGACATTGGTTCCCAACTTTGTCATTATGAGGGGGAGAAAATAGTATGATTGATTTTTGATTGGGGAAGAAATTAGAATGATGATAAGGATAGCAAAGAGAAATATTTGTGTTTGATTGTTTTAAAATTAAAAAGATTAAGGGAAGAAAAGAGAAACAAGAGACAATTTTCATCTTCAAGCTTTGAATGTTTTGTAGATTAAACTCACAAATTCATTTAGATGACTAATACTGCAAGTTTCAAGATGGTCAATTGAGCTCAAATTCTCACAAATTCATGAATTGAGGAGGAGCATGATTACTTTCATAAAAGAATTTCCAAAACCTTATTGAAATGTTTACTCTCAAAAGTGTTCAAGATGATGTGACAAAGATCAAAGCTTCAAAGGACAAAAGGCTGAAGATTCAAGACAAAAGAAGAAAAGCTTCAAAAGAGTCTTCACCAAATTAAAGATCTTCAAGTCATACAACAACACTTTACCAAAAGCTACATTGCACACATCAAGGGGGAGAGTACATATTTCTGAAAATTCATTCCAATACTTCAAAGAAAAGACTTCAAGATTCGAAGATTGAAGAATTCAAGACAAGTTCATACCTTCCGCATTTCAAAAGACAACTCTGATCTTTGATTCAACAATCCTCGAAGTTAATACACACACCCATCATCATTCTCTGTTCAAAAAGAACATGAGAATCAACAAATGATTTAACTTCAAGAAGTCCAAGACCAAGATTGAATCAAGTTCTCCAAAGACAATGAGAAAGCTTTGAAGACTTGTTTCAACCACCAATTGTCTTCACCACCGGGCTCATCAAATTCATTCCTACAAGACAAAACAACACGTACTTCAGACCTACAATATATCATAAGGAGAGAATGTTAGAAATCCAAAAATAGTGATACATTGTAATTTAAGTTATGGACTTACTTGTTGTTAAGTCATGTGTTGATGATTTCTAAGGTTGAGGGGCTAATTGTGAAAATTAGCATACTGGTTAGTTTAGACTATAAATAGCCTTCAATTCCTTAGAAATCATAACTTGAGATAACCTGACATAACCTTGACACACATTTTCATACCATTACACCTGAATAACAACAACTTGATCCCAATGCTCTCTCAACACACACACACTAAACCGCCATTGTTGATGTGAATTCGAGTGATAAAATCGTGTTGTTACAGTTGGGGGTGGCTGAACAAGTTGTTCAGACTCTGATGACCAGTTTGAGTTTCCTCAATGGTTTCATCAGTTCTAGGATCCGTTGCCGAAGCATCTTCTCCCTGGAAAGAGGTAACTGGTGCCTCAACTACAACTGCTCTTCCTCATTACAATATCATGGGCCGAAGATTCTGGAACCACGATCTCTGGCTGTGACTGGCCAGAAGTAGCAAGTTCTGATGTTTTCCTTCGTCTTTTGATAGACCTTCTTGCCTTTGGAACAGCCTGGATACCTGTGGGGACATTCCAGGTTCGACAACACTCACAATTTCAGCAGACGTACTGGGTGGGTCCCTCATTATTTGAGGGCCGCCCAGTTGTCTTTCTGACACCTAGTGGTGGTGCATTAGTTTTAGAGAATGCCAGAAACATTCTCGGAGGAATCTGGACCTCATCAGTTGTGGACACAAGGTTGTCCAGATCCTCAACAATTCTGGCAGAGATATAAAGATTGTCTATTTTGTATTCTTCTCTGCCCAGAATTAACTTAAAACAAAGAGATAGAAATCGCGAGAAGGGTATGCAAGGACCCCGTAACCTTTCACTTGAAGACAAGGCTTCTGAACAATATGTTTGCGAAATCTACCCTTAGTCCATTCCACAAGCAGTATGCCATCTCTACTTGAAAGGAGTTAATCTGGTCCAAACCACCAGAACTCCTACCCAAACTTTCAACCAAGTAGACCATGAAGTACTTCCAGGATGGAGAGAGACCTTTCATAGTCATGGGTCCCTTGGTTCGTAAAACTCCCTTCTCAAGTACTTCCTCGTTGCCCATATCAAGAAGCACCTGGCGAAAATTGATGTTCTGGAGATTACAACTGGAGATTCACCTTGTCTCCAGTAGTTGAGTTAAAGGGCATCCCTCAACGTATCAGTAGAGATGGTACACGGGACTGACCCATCCTTTAAGGTGAAGGAAATGGATGAGCAGTCATCAGAAATGGGTGCCGTGTACCAAACTCACATAAGTAGTCATGATATAACTTATGTGGGTTAAAGAAAACCAATCGCCAAGGGGAGAATCAAGAAGAAAAGATTGGATTCTCCCAACGAGTGAATCGGCTGATTGTTGCCCTTTCAAGGAAGCCAATAGGTTGTTAGGATTTCATTTAATCAATTTAGGATTTAGGAACCCACGGCTGGATGAATGTTCCCAGATGGAACATACTCAACTGTGAGCAAGTTAACATCACGAGAAGATGAAGATTAGGAGCCATTTGGTAAAAGATTGGAAACTAAAAATGAGAATTTTGGAATTAGGGTTCTTGATTTATTGAGAAAAGAGAGAAAGGAGCGATTTTGATGATTGAAGAGTAAATGAAGGAATTTTTGTGGAAGTAAATGGTAAATGATTTTGGTGGGGGTATATAAGGCAATAAAATATTACCAACATATATACGAAAAGATATTTAATCTCCAATTTTCGAAATCGTTTATAAATTTGATTTTTGGAAAATTTGAAATTCAAAAACATTTAATACCTTCCATTAAGCATTTAATGCTATGACGGCTGGTATTCCCACACGCCCAATATCTTCAACAATCCCATAAAAAGTGTATTCTTTTTCAGAAACGTGGGGGTGACGATTGTGAGTGTATTACAAACACTCGAGTACCATCACGTGTCACAAATATTGACCAAGTAAAACATAATGTTATGAAATCTGGTTAACCACCAGTTTAAGACAAGACCAAACTAGCACACTGGGAAGATTTTCCAGATGCCAGTTTCAACTGAGAGGTTCTCTAGTTGCATTTTTCAAAAAAAATGAATTTTAATTGGAAAAATATTTTGAGTCTTTCCCCCTAAAAATGTGATCCTTTGATCAAGGACTGGTCTTTGAGTACATCAAGGCGTTCAATCTCCAACCAATGAAGGATCACCTGGACCATCCTCAACTGGAGGGCCTCTCCAGTTTAATAAGGATTTAATAAGTTTTCTCATCAAGAGGCTTCGTAAAAACATCAGCTAACTGTTTATCAGTGGGGATGAAATGAATTTCAATGTCTCCTTTCATAACATGATCACGAATTTCAATGTCTCCTTTCATAATATGCTTTGTCTTGAGTGCATCACAGGGTTGTGAGATATAGCAATTAAACTAGTGTTGTCACAAAAGATTGGGGTTGTTGTATATTTTATACCATAGTCAAGTAACTGATTTTTGATCCAAAGAATCTGGGCACAACAACTGGCCGCAGAAATGTACTCTGCCTTAGCAGTTGACATTGAGACTGAAGTCTGCTTCTTACTAGTCCAAAACCACCAGTTCCCCTAGGAAGTGATAACCACAGTTGTAGACTTTCTATCTATCTTACAACCTGCATGATCTGAATACCCATTAGATCTAACTGAGCCTGGGATACAAAGACCAAGGCTAGGGCACCCTTTCAGGTACCTAAAGATGCGCTTAACATCATGCAAATGTGATTCTTTTGGGTTAGCCTGAAATCTGGCACATAAACTGTTGCAAACATTATATCTGGTCGACATGCAGTTAAATACATCAGTGAACAACCATTCCACGATATTCCTTTTGGTCTACTGGTTTCCATATGGGTCAGAATCCAAATTTAAAGGAGCTACAATGGGGTGTTTTTTTGATGGGATTGAATCAATTTGTATTTTCTTAACAAATCTCTGACATATTTCTCGGTTAATAAAACATACCATCCATGGTTTGTTTAATTTGTAAACCTAAGAAAAATGTTAATTCACCATTAAACTCTTTCATATTTAGTTGACATGATTTTGAATACTTTCCACATTTGCATCATCAGTCGATCCAAATATAATGTCATCAATATAAATTTGTACCAGCAAGATATTACCTTTTTCTTCAAGATAAACAAGGTATTATCTATTGCACCTCTTTCAAAACCGTTTTTAAGAAGATGTTTAGTTAAGTGCATACCAGGCTCTTGGGGCTTGACGAAGACCATACAAAGCTTTGTTCAGTCTGTATACCCAGTGAGGATGCTTCTCATTAAGAAAACTTGGTGTTTGCTTAACATACTTCTTCCTCCAATGTTCCATTCAGGAACGCACTTTTGACATCCATCTGGAAGACTTTAAACTGCAAATGAGCTGCATAAGCCAAGAATATTCTAATGTCTTCAAGTCTTGCAAGTGGAGCAAAAGTTTCATCAAATCAACACCCTCTGCTTGACAAAACCCTTGGCAACCAATCTTGCTTTGTTTCTACAACGTTGCATCATCATCAATGTTTCGATTGACCCACCTCGTACCAATGGGTTCTTTCTTTTACCCTGGAGGACAAGGAACAAGTTCCCAAAACATTGTTCTTTCGAACTGGTGAGCTCTTCTTGAATAGCCTCAACCCAGCTTGGATCTGCCATAGCCTCGTCAATCTTCTTCGGTTCAATCAGTGAAAGAAGGTGCGTTCAAGCATTGTTCACTTGTGGCTCTTATAGTCTGAACCCCACTATCTGGATTTCCAATAATTTGCTCAATTAGACGGGTGCAGTCCATTTAGTGTATTGACTAGTTGATTGATAGACAACATCAGTGCAAGTCACCTGACGATCTTCAACAGTTGTAGCAACTGGAGAGGGATCACCCAAACTACTTCAACTTCATCATCAGTGTCAACTGGAGTGTAACATGATATCTTCAAACAAAAGGTATATCTTGAAGAACTGGAGAGGTTGACTGGTTCTGATGTTGTTGGCACGTACATGATCCAATCACTAGTTTATGTGGTAAATAAAACTCATGGAGGGATAGAATGATTGGTTGTAGAAACTAATTGATGTAGAAAATGGTTCCAAGTCTTTGTGACGGGAAACATCTTTTGGTGTAGAAAATGATGATGAATGATCAGATACACCAAACAACTGGGACAACTGGAGATAAATCAAGGCTTGGTCGTTTATTGATTGCTTCATTTGATTCATCGAATGTGACATGAATTGTCTCATGTACCTTTGGAGTCTATAATT